>NC_077233.1:250519702-250878702 GCF_027887165.1 Monodelphis domestica
AGCTGATAACAAAAGTTCTTAATTTTATTAGTAGCTATAATATTCCAAAACTCCATACTATATCTACCTTTTCTACTACTATTGTTAATATTACATTATTATAATTGATATCAATACACAGTTTACTTACTGGGTTTAACTCTTTCTAAAATTAGTTGCAGTTATCTAACTAAAGGATTATATGTGATTCCTTATTTTATAATCACTGATAAAAGTAATAGGTAATAAAGGTAATTTCATTTTCTGTTCTGTTCTGTTTTGTTATATCATATTATATGATATCAAATTTCATTATATTTAATTATAATGTATTGCATTATAATTACATTATGTTGTTATAATATAATAAAATAATTATATTATAATGTAATGTACATTGCATAATATATTATAATGTATAACTATATTAATTTTTTCTATAATCTAGCTACATAACATACCTTGATAAAATTCTTGCATCAGCACACCTCAGGGCACTTACAGGCATTGTTTTTAGCCAATTTACCCTTAGAAAAGCATGAGTACTTCAAGTGGCTGCAAAGTCTGAACTGAAATTGCATTGAAAAGGCAATGACCAGCCTAGATGTATAGTCATCCCTCACTATATTGGGATTCAGTTATCCGGGCTTCAATGTATCAGGGTTCTTAAAAAAACATATGCATATAATTCTGTATCAGGAAGGAGTTAAATTTATCCTGGCACATGACTGGCTGATGAAATGAAAGGTGACAAACCACAGCACTGTGTTCTATATCCAGGGAGTTGATTCAGTGACTATAGGTTAATAGGAGCAGGGAAAAGATTTATAGGAGAGAGGGAAGGGTTTGTAAAGTCTTATAAATATAATAAATATAACACCTTTCATGGGGGTCTCTGGAATGTAACTCTCCAGATAGGTGAGGGATCACTGTATCATCTTTCCTACTTGGTTATATTCAAAGAAAGACATGCTGCTTCCATCAACAGCATCTGAGTAAAGGGAGCAGGTCTGGACCTTAATTTCCTTAGTGAGACACATAGATGGTCATGGATATAGGGCTCTATTATTTGCCCTTCTCTGCTTTTAGCTGAAAGAGTAATGAAGATGGCTACAACCTTATGACCCCTTATGACCCAGTGAGCTACCACAAGTCCAATGCCATAATTTCAGGACAGTGGTTGGACCAGCAAAGGCTCCAGAACAACTCTAATGAACAAAATCCAGATTCAGACTCAGACTCAGACTGCTTTGAAGAAATTTATTTAAATGTGAGTTCACTCTCTCAAAGGAGAAAAGCAATGCAGGGGAGAATCTACCCTTAGGTTTTGGTATGAGATATTTGTGTTTATATTCTTGTAATATATTGTCAATAAATATCCCTTTGTAATTAATTGGTATCATTTAATTAAGTGAGCCTGGGGCACTGAAAACTGGTGGTTTAAAAGGAGAACAACATAATTGGGGACTAGGAGTAAAGCTTAATTAGAAATATAGACTCAATGGTCCAGAAGTATATTTATAGAATTTTAGGAGGCTAACCGGGGACCCAAATAGTTGGTGAGTAGAGTTGAAAGAATAATCTTTACAGTCTGGTTACACTTAGACGTTGAATCCATAGCCATAAAATGTAAGGAAGCAAAACAGATCAAGAAACAAACAATTCAATAACTCTGGCCTCAAGAACATCCCATGGTATTCTCTTTACAAATAATGTACTATACATTCAATAGTAACATTACTAATGATAGTATAGGGGTATATATATATATATATATAATAATATATATATATATATATAACTACAAAAACTATAATTTATTTTAATTCCTTGTTAAATATTTTTGTGGTATGAGTACACTTCAAAAAAATAGTAAGCCTGACATATCACTCCACCAAGACAGTCATTATCAAAGTTTTCTATATCTAAGCTTGTGAAGGTAATTATTGCATTGGAATTCCAATAAAATATAAATACCTAAAGGCAGAAGATCATCCTTTTATTTTTTGCTTGTTAATGTTTGCATCTCCATCTACTAGGCATGTAAGTGGAAGAGTGAATAGATTACTGGGTCTGGAGTAAGGAAAAGATGTTCATATAAACTTACTAGCTATAATAACTATGCTATAGTTCATACTAACTATAGTTTATAGATAGTTACTAGCTCCTGTGATCTTTGTCAAGTCATTTAATTTCCATGTGTCTCAACTTCCTGAATTATAAAAAAGGGGGACAATAGCCTCATAGGATTATTGTGAAGGTCAAATAAGATAATATTTCTACAGTGCCTGGACAAATTAGGTGTTTAACAAATACTTGTTCCTTTTTCATTTGTTCTCTCTCCCTATGCCAGCAGAATAACAGCTATGATGTATATGAATATATATGTACATTTACATATAACATGTAAAAGAAATGCTTGAGAATTTCAGTTCAAAGATAAGAAAATATGAAAGTGAATCACAACTTCATACTTGTTTAATAACATTAAACTGAGAAAGAAATGGTTGCTTGCATGAATGTCAGAGATTATGTTGGAGAGTAGAAATGCATTTATAAGATTTTTTTTTCTCTTTTGGCTTTTTTTCTCAAGTGGTAAGGAGGAACAAGAATGAGGTAGTGACAGTAGAATGTAGATGGTAAAGTGATTAAAACAGACAGCAGGGAGCAAAACATGTCTTTACAATATGATAGAGGATGTTGTAAAAAAATTTCTTAAGGATAATCATTTTTCAAATTCTCCAAGCCAGGTAATTATTTAGGTTTTACTGGAATAGGATTCAAAGCCAGACACCTAAGTAACAGGAGACCCAGAGCACTGGGAGGAACTGTTTTATATGCCCTTGGAGTAATATTCTGATTTTTTTCATACAAGTACACAAGATTATCTCAAGATTGATCATGCCTTCAAAGGTCAGTCATCCAATAACAACCTCATTGGTCAGTTCATATAGAAAAACAACCCATATTTGTCCATAGGTTAGGTCATGGAGGAAATATCCCTTATTTGGTGAGATGTCTTTTGGCCATTACCTACTTGATGGTTATCTGGGGGGAGAAGAGGTTGTTCCCTGAGCCCACTCACTCCAGATAAGGATGGATGGTGATGATCAGTTCCATATCGGGTCATGAAATTTAAGGTCAGGCATCCTGACATATAATGGATCTCAAGTTAGGGTGCCTTATATAGCAATATTAAAGGGTGAGGCTGGCACTAAGGCCTTTCAAAAGCAGTTATTTCCTTAATCCAAAAACCTTAATACATATACCAGAATATTCACAAAAGTCTGCTAAAATCATGACTTATGCTAACTATCTTAGAATCACAATTATGACTTAGAATCACAAAATCTCAAGATTACTGATAACATTAAAATCTAATCTTCTATAAGTGGGTAGGTGTACTTTATGATTCATAAGGATTTGAAAGAAAAGGACACTCAACCCACCAATTGAGTGTGGAGAGGATACCATAATGTTTCTCTGATGTCATTCTTTATATTACTACTCTTATGCAATTTCTTAGTGTATGAATGGATGATCTTGCATTATACCTTTCAAGTAGCATGTACAATTTAAGAAATATTTCCTGGGGGAAATGCATTTAACCAAAAAATAAACGATCCTGCTAGTGAACATTTGAGTCAAGAGGCCAGTGGGAGATATTTTAGGGCATATGGAAACTTGTCAGTCCCTTCATATCAAATCACATAGAAAACTCTTAATTCATAAATTCTTAAGCTTTAAAGCTGGAAGAGAATGAGATTATTAGTTGAAATCCTCAATTTACTGATACAGAAAACTGAGGACTCTTTACTTAGGGGAGAAAGAACTTTCCTACTCACATAAATAATATGTAATATAAAAATTGGCATCAAACATATGTCAAAAGTCAATAAACATTTATTAAGCTTCTATTATGTACAAGACACTGTGCTAAATGCTGATGATACAAATATGAAGAAGATAGTACCTGTTTTCAAGGATCTTGCAATGTAATGGAGGAAGAAACAAATAAAAGAAAACTGAAAAGCAATGGGGGAAGGTAACTGGCTAGAGAGGTAAGGTAGCCATAATGGAGATGTCAAATCTAAAATGTGTTGCTATAAAAAATTACCAAAGTCTAAAATTAACACAATTGGACAGAAAGTGAAGAGATGTTCCATGATTCTAGATCCAGCTCTACTTTGACACTACAGTGCTGCCATTTCTTCTATGCAAAGGGCTGACATCAATTCTAAATGGAATAATTGGGAGAGTATTCTTTTCTTATATGTATATGTGCATATATACCTATATCTCTACCCTGTTCCTCAATAGAATATAAACTCTTTGAGGGCAAGAAGGATTATTTCATTTTTGTCTTTATATTTCTATCACCTAGACAGTGTCTGACATGTTTTAGGTATTTTTAATGAGACCTGGAAGATTAAACATTTCATCATGCATCTATGAGTTCTGTCACATTAAGAATTTACATGGATTGTGTGTATTCTTTTCACTTAATTTATGTGAAAAGGAAATAATATTTGGTAGAAAAGGGACTGAATTTGGAATCAGAAGACCAGAGGTCAAGTGCCAATTCTTTTATTTTCCTCTTGTTGAACTAAAATTAGAGCATGGATAGAGTGTGGGACAAGGAGCTTAGGAGACATAAGCTTGAGTCTTGCATTAAATATTTCCCAGCTTTATCAACTTGGAAAAGTCATTTAACTTAGCTTTTGTTTTCTCATCCATTAAGTGGAGGATATAATAATATCCAAGATCTCTTCCTGCATAGGGTTGGTAAGGTTCAAAAAAGTTTATTTAAAAAAGGAAGGAAGGAAGGAAGGAAGGAAGGAAGGAAGGAAGGAAGGAAGGAAGGAAGGAAGGAAGGAAGGAAGGAAGGAAGGAAGGAAGGAAGGAAGGAAGGAAAGGTAATTTTGCTTAAGTCATTTCAAATCTATTTGTTGGATTGTAAAATAAAATGATAGTGTTGAAATATTTGATTTTAAAATCCCTATTCAATTCTAAAGCCTATGATTTCATAGCTAGTTTAAAAGAGAAGCAGTGACTAGGGAGATAATGAGCAGTATTTATGAAGAAGTCCATGTTACTAGACAAAAAGTAAATTTAATATGATAATATCCTTCTCCTTTTGAATGAATAATAAAAAATATTTAAGCGTTCATTGATAACTATTTTTACCTTTTCTTACACTTCAGGTTTGTTTTGTTTTCCTTTTCTAAAGTTTATAGAATTGGAGAATCCTAAGATTGAAAAGAACCATATATGTTAAGACAGAACTTTACTAAAATAGGAAACTATTGATAATATTCTAATAAGTGTTGATTCAGTCTTTATTTGAGGATTCCTCATCTCTAGTCTTAGAAAATTCACTAAATCATGAATCAGCTTATCCTTGTATGTGATATTTGTAATGTGAGGAAGGAGTTTATTTTTTTTCTTCAAAGAGGCAAGATATATTTATTATTTTTCTCTAATACAAAAAACATTTTTCTGTAACACTTTTCCTTTCTTCTGAGTTTAGAATTCTTTAATTTCCTTAATATGGATCAAATTTTCTCATTTTTTCAGGTATTGATTATATCTCCTCAATTTAAGTAATTGTTTACTTTTTCTGCTATTTTCCCTTAATTCAAGATTAGTCTATTTTTCTTGTTACATGCACACCCAGTAGGATGCATGACAGAGTGGATAGAGTCAACTTTGATATGTGGAAGATCTGTATTCAAATTCTATGCCTGATAAATACTTGCTGTATGAACCTGGACAAGTCACTTAACCTCTAATTGAGTTCTCTAAGAAGATAAATGGAGGCACAGTGGACAATTTTCATTGGTATAGAGTTTTCTTCACTGGAAACTCCTTACACCCATAAAATCATAGGTCTGGATAAAACACATAGACATAGAAAGAGAACAAGGTACAAGAGGACTCATGTTAAGAGTCTGTGATGACTCTAAGATGATGATGAGCTTTTGAGAGATAATGTTCTGAGTATTAAAAACTAGTGTTTAAAATTAAACTGGTCAGTTTATAAATTAATGAGCAATAATTCTCTTGATAACCGTATATATTTTATACAGTCTTGAAATCCTTCAAATACAATTTAGAAAACTAATTATTCATCCCTCTCCTAAACAGTAAAAGTCATCTCTAATTGATGGATAGCTAATGAGGAGATGGGTTAATATTTTCCAGCCTTTCTCTTATCCCCTTTTGGTTGTGGTGGGGAGTCAAATTCCTGATTATGTTTCTAATATTCTTGGTGATCTTTATGGAAAAGTCAAGTTTGGTCTAGTTAAGTTTCATCATTTATCTTACTGGAAGAAATCAAGGACAGTCTTAGCACCCTTGGACATGGCTAGAACCAGTTCTATTTACCAAGAAATTTTGTAAAAAAAGAGTAGAACTCTCATTCTCAGTCTTAACTATTCCAATTATAGATGATGCTCTGGAATTAGGAGTACAAGGACATGGAATGCTATGCACTTATTAGAAAATGAATGATACACCACTAAGACTAATTTTTCTCAGCCCCAGACCTGAAATCTTGTCTGTGGGTAGCCCCAAGCACTCTTTTTACCCCTTAGAACTGTGTGATAGATAGAGAGATAGATAGATAAATAGACACATAAATACATAGATACATAGATAGTAAATAGACAGACAGACAGACAGACAGATAGATAGATAGATAGATAGATAGATAGATAGAAACTTTGTGACTAAAGACAAATTACTCAACCTCCCTTAATCTCAATTTCCTGATCTGAAAATTCTTGTTTTAACTGCCTCACTTAGAAAAGTGCAAAGAGCAAAGCCTGAGGAAGTGCTTTGTAAAAACTTCAAATTCTGTAGGATTAGAAATTTTATTTGGAATTCAAAAATTCATAAAATAGAATAAGATATTTTTATCATATCTAATTGTTTATTTTGAATGCCTTGAACTATTTAAATATAGGTTAGCAAAAATATAGTGGATAAAACCAGTGAGAGTCTTAATGCTTAAAATTTTAAATAGCATAAGGCAAAGCACTAATACCTGAACACTTATTTGGACTATGATTATTCTTTCAAACCACTCATCTAACAGTTTTAAATTCACCAAATTATCTTGCTCACATATTTCCATATGTTTTCCCCAAAACTAGCATGTGTTGTCAAATGTTTTCCTAAAGTCTAGAAATACTAAAATATGGTTTCTTCCATATTTTAATGGAAGAATTTAATTTAATGGAATTTAAAATATCGTTTCTTCCAAGACATGTTCTTAATGAAGTTATGTTGACTACTAGTGATCATCATTTACATTTCTACTATTTGTTTAAAAGTACATTCCATAGTTTGGCTATGAATTGGAGTGAAATCCATGGTGTAAAGTTGCAGACTGCATTCTCTTCCCTTTTAAGAAAACCAGACCATCATTTGCCTTGCACTGATCTTGGTGCTCTCTACCATATTTTGTCTTTCCACCCTTCAAAGATCCCTTAAAATAGACTAGCAATTATATCTGCTCATTTTTTTAGCATCTAATGGTGATTTCACTTGATAAATTGAATCCATCAAGTTATCAAGGTACAGTACTGTCTTTTTCTCTTCTGGCTTATCTTGTGTCAACTTCCCATTTGAATTTTTTGTTGTTGTTCTATACTTTCCTGTCCTAAGTTCTTCTTCCTTGAAAGAGTAAACAAGCAAAATAAACATTTGATGACAATCAAATAAGAATATGATAAGAAATGTAAACTTTTACAAACCATAGGTTATATAATTGTCCACATTACTATCTGTAAAATGCAGGAATTGGGCTAGATGAATTCTAAAATCTGTTGGAAATCTAATATCCTATGAATGAAGACACTAAAAATAAAGAATCATTGAACATAAACACATTTAAATATTTTTGGTCTACTTTAAAGAAAAAGGAAAGAGAGAAAATGAATAAATAGGGTAAAATTAATAAGAAATAAAATATAAATATGTTTAAAGAGTTTTGTTATCATTAACCAGCATCCCTGCCAGGTTAAACTGATTGCAGCCTTTTTTGAAGCTTAAGGAAACTCTATGATCAGACCTACTCCTGTGCAGAAACTCTCACGATGAGAAACTAATCCAGTAGTTCTGAATTTTATTCAAGTATTCCAAGGACAAAATCTTCCTGATCATTTTATTACTTTTAGTAACCTTGATTTAAACATAACTGACTTCTAGTAATCATAAAGAATGAACCCCAGGCCTTTTGTGAAGTTAGATAACAGAATAGTAAGGTAGAATTTGCATTACTTACACATTACATATATATATCTATATATATATAATATGTAAAATAAATAACTTGTAGTATTTCCTTCTCTATTTCTTAGTCTCTCTTCCTCCCTCCTTCCATCCCTCTCTCCCTCAGTCCATCTCTCTCTCTCAACATCTCTCTCTTTCTCTCTATTTCTTTACTTTGCACTAGAAAGACATATGAAATCATTTCCCAGAAATCATTGCTTTATAACTAATATCAAACACTGAATATTTCAGACTAAAAAGCAATTGTTTTCAGAGAATGTTAAAAGGTTATGACAGAAATGTTTCATAATTTTAACCAAAACAATCTGGAAAAAGAATTATGCAAAAATCCACATTCCCTCTTCTGTCCCTTTATATTTGCACAATTCAGTGGTATGCATTGCTATCCCAGATTTACAATATATCAGCTTCCTCTTCCCTACCATTCCCATGGCCATTTTTAGGGACAATTGATTCCCATGATTACCTAGAAATTGGTTATATTCTTAACCTGACACTTTTCAATTCTAACCACCTGTGGCTCAGCTACTTCTCCTAAAACAAGTCATTTGTATTGTCTTTTTAAATTTTCCTCAGCCTCTTTTCATTATGGCAAAAAATAATGAGAGGCTTGGTTGATATAATGATATGTAGTAATATATTCTTTATGCCTCATCCATTTCTGGGTGATAAGAGAATATAGACATAGTTTTAGGACACACTTTCACAAATGAAAAGAATATATGAACTAACTCCCACATTATATTATTAGCAGAATTTTAAAAAGACATTATGGGGGTTGGGGAAGTATAAAGAGACCAGTTAGTTTTGCAGATAAACTTTTAAACACACAGCTAGTTTTTATAAGAGAAAGCAAAGATACACTCTTTGAATCTATCATTCCTCCACATAGAGCTATCTTCCTAAATGAGTGAGAAGCTGTTGTTTCAAATCCTCCTTTAGTGGCAAATCAAAATTAATAAAGCAGTCCTTTTTGGATCTTTTTCTCTCATTTCCTTTATATCTCTATTTTTTCACTGCCTATTGTAAAGGAGAAGATTTACAAGACAAGATGAGCATGCAATACAAAGTAAAGGACCTCAGCTGTCAATCAAAAAACAACATTCCATTTGAAATATTCCCAGGAAAAGGCAGTTGGAAGCTAACCCCCACAGCTGAACTGAAGGACTCTCTCTTTGCTTTGGAGAGAGGACGAAAGGAGAGACTGCCTTTTGGAGCCAGGCTGAGAGGCTTCTGACTGGACCCCTGTTAGCTTCTGTCCTAGGCTGAGGGACTGGCGTGGCTTTGGAGCTGAGGGAGAAATATGTGAACTAACTTTTGGCTGGTGGCTGAGTGTGGTAAAGAAGATATTGGTGTCTCTGAGACTTGAGTTTGAAGGAAGAAGAAAGAAGATTAAACACTTGTCCTCCCATCTCCCTGACAGACTTTTGTGTCACAGCTGTGATAGGACTGACATTTCTCAAAATCCTCCTAACCCTCATTATAAACTAGGGATAACCCCAACCATCTCACCTCATCTTCCATCCTTGTCCTATCTTTCCCAATAAACCCCCTTACTTGAGAAAAGAAGATTAAAGAGTATTTCTCTGAAATCTCATGATTCCCCTGAGTTACTTAGAAGGTGATTGACTAAGACTGGGGGAGGGGAAAGGGGGGCAGGAGGGAAAGGGTGGGAAACGGGTGGCATTTGAGGGACGAGGGTAGGAAAAATATTAATCAATTAGTCATCTAGGGAATTAATAGCCACCCTCAAGTATTCCTCTAATATCTCTCTATTACAACTAGGCACCTTGAGGTTTCCCCTAGGGTCTCTCTAGTCACTCCAGAGTATCTAGTTATTGCAATTGACACAGCAGCATCCAATTTTATTACACTATAAATTCATTAAAGAAGAAAATTCTCTTGTGTTTAGTTGAGTCTAGATAGCCATTGAAGTTTATTTAAGCACTAAAAACAATCTGTGATGCTATAAAATCGTTTAATGTGTCAGGACATACAAATGAGGTATGGTTCTTGGAAAGTATGTTTTGTGAATTTTCAGCTAATATGAACCTTAGAGGAGTAGCTAATATAACAAATAGCAGAATTAGAACCCCTCAAAAAGATCTTGATGGACCTGAATGATCTGGTCACATTTTATAAAATAAAATTTAATAGTAGCAAATGTCAAGTTCAATGCTTCATTCCCTTTTTTCACTTATAAATTTTTCCTTATCTATAAATTCAGATTGGAATAAATAACTTCTGGGATCACTTCCATTTATAATCTCAGTTCTTTAGAGAAATTTTCCATCATAAATTCATTTCAGAAATTTTTCAGTTAAGCTTATTGATCTTACATCAAAACCTCAAGTATCTGGCACTGTTATTCCTTTTTTTAAAATTTCAGTTCTATTTTGAGCCATTCTAGAATCTCTTGTTGAATCTTGCTTTCTTGGTAATCATCATATTTCTGTATTTTATCACACATCGTTTTACTTTTCTTTGTCTTATTATAAATTTGTTAACATAACTTTGTAGCCTATTTGAAGATTTCCTATTTAGACTTATTTCTGGATTTATAATCCTTTCTATTGATTTACTTCCTGTACCTTGCTATAGGCTTTAATTGATCAGTTTTCTTGTAATCACTCACTTTTTAAAAATCGTTACCTTCCATCGTAGAATCAATACTATGTTTTGGATAAAAGACAGAAAAGTGGTAAGGGCTAGACAATGGGAGTCAAGTAACTTGCCCAGGGTCACAAAGCTAGGAAGTGTCTGAGGCCAATTTTGAACCTGGGACCTCTTGTCTCTGGGCCTGGCTCTCAATCCATGGAGCTACCCAGCTGCCCCCATCATTCACTTTTTGTACCATAACTCTTGATTATTGGTTACACCCTTGAAACTATGCTGCATTTTTATTTCAGTGCCATCACATTAGAGGAAAATGGGTTTAGCATTAGGATTTCTGACCTAAATGTAATCTGGGTAAAATAGATCTAATTCAAATTGGGTTCATATTCCCTTTATTTAATTTCCAGTGCAGTCTTTGTTCCCTAACTTCCCTTAGTGCCTCTTTCTTTTATATTGCTTAATTGATTCAACATCTGCCTCTTTTTCATGGTCTTGGTAGAAAGATTATTCTGAACAAAATCTCTGAAACCTTGATGGTCCTTAACCTAGTATCAAGTTCTAGTCTGAAGGAAGACTGTTTTTTAGAACCCTTACTCCACTACACAGTAATTGCCTCTTAATCATTCTGCATTAATTCATAAATATTTTACCTTTCCAGTGTTTTTTCCCTTTTATTTCTTGATCTATGAATTAATTATAATTATATTATATAATATATAATATATATAATATATATAATATATATATAATATATATAATATATATAATAATTATAATTGATTTAAATGTTTACATTTTTTCACCTTTTTGTGGAGAAAGAATGACTTTGTATTTATGTATATGTATATGTATGTATATTGAGAATATGAAAATCATTATCTTGCCTCTGTCATTTAGAGAGATATGTCCCAGGCAGGCTCTTTTAATTAGTGGATGCTCATAGTCAACATTGTTTATGAATCTGAGTTCTTAATTTTCCTTGTGAACAAAATTGATGGCTTCCAAATGGCCATATGTAATAATAATTTTGAACCATTCAGAAATTCCTTGAAACTATTTGTGCAGAAACTCTTTTATTGGTGAGTCTTTTCATTGGAGGAAAAGAAGTTGTCATCTAATTTATTGCTTGGTAGTTTGTTTTGTATAGAGTTTTCAGTGAAAGATTTTGGTAATTGGTAAGCAAATTAGCTTAACCAATTTAAAGCTGAGAAAACATGAAAAAAAATAGTAGGGATGTCACAGGAAGTATTCTATTCAGTGTTTTCTGTGTGACCATAGACAAGATATTTATCTTTGCAATTTCTAAGATTAGGGTGATATTCTTAGGCTGACTTTTTTTGCAATCTCAAGTAAGATTCCATGGATGGTTCAGGATAAATTAATTAAGCTTTATAGTTGATCTTCCTACTTCGAGGCTTCTAAAGATGTTTCATAAGCAAAACAAAAACAATAATAAGCAAGATTTGGAATCTGTTTCACTACTTTTTGTTTTCCTTAAAAAGTTTTATTTAATTAATTAATTTAGAATATTTTTCCATGGTTACATGATTTGTATTCTTTCTCTCCTCTTCTCCCACCCCCATCCCATAGCCAACAAACAATTCCACTGGGTTTTACATGTGTCATTGATCAAGATCTATTTCCATATTATTAATATCTGCACTAGCGTGATCATTTAGAGTCTACATCCCCAGTCATATCTCCATTGACCCATGTGATCAAGAAAATGTCTTTTTTCTGTGTTTCTACTCCCACAGTTCTTCCTCTGGATGTGGATAGCCTTCTTTCTCATATGTCCCTCAGAATTGTCCTGGATCACTGCACTGCTGCTAGTAGAGAAGTCAATTACATTCGATTGTGTCACACCATATCTGTCTCTGTGTATAAGATTCTCCTGGTTCTGCTCCTTTCTCTCTGCATGAATTCCTAGAGGTCATTCCAGTTCACATGGAATTCCTCCAGTTCATTATTCCTTTTAGCACAATAGTATTCCATCACCAACAGCCATTCCCCAGTTGAAGGTCATCTCCTCATTTTCCAATTTTTTTTGTCACCACAAAGAGCAAGGCTCTATATATTTTTGTTCAAGTCTTTTTCCTTATTATCTCTTTGGGATATAAACCCAGCAGTGGTATGGCTGCATCAAAGGGCAGACATTCCTTTAAAATCCTTTGGGAATTTCACTACTTTCCAGATGCAAAATGCTTTACTCTTTATTCACTCTCAAAAAAGGAAAAATAATAACATGTTCCTACTTCTTTTTTTTTTAATTTTTATTTGGTCATTTCCAAACATTATTCATTGGAAACAAAGATCATTTTCTTTTCTTCCCTCCCCCCTCCCTACACTTCTCCCACAGCCGACACGCAATTCCACTGGGTATCACATGTGTTCTTGATTCAAACCCATTTCCATGTTGTTGGTATTTGTATTAGAGTGTTCATTTAGAGTCTCTCCTCAGTCATATCCCCTCCACCCCTGTAGTCAAACAGTTGCTTTTCGTTGGTGTTTTTACTCCCACAGTTTCTCCTCTGCTTGTGGATAGTGTTTTTTAGATCCCTGCAGATTGTTCAGGGACATTGCATTGAGACTAATGGAGAATTCCATTACCTTCGATTGTACCACAATGTATCAGTCTCTGTGTACAATGTTTTCCTGGTTCTGCTCCTTTCGCTCTGCATCACTTCCTGGAGGATGTTCCAGTCTCCATGGAATTCCTCCACTTTATTATTCCTTTTAGCACAATAGTATTCCATCACCAACATATACCACAATTTGTTCAGCCATTCTTCAATTGAAGGGCATCCCCTCATTTTCCAATTTTTGGCCACCACAAAGAGTGCTGCTATGAATATTCTTGTACAAGTCTTTTTCCTTATTATCTCTTTGGGATACAAGCCCAGTAGTGCTATGGCTGGATCAAAGGGCAGACAGTCTTTTATCGCCCTTTGGGCATAGTTCCAAATTGCCCTCCAGAATGGTTGGATTAATTCACAACTCCACCAGCAATGAATTAGTGTCCCTACTTTGCCACATCCCCTCCAGCATTCACTACTTTCCGTAGCTGTTATGTTAGCCTATCTGCTAGGTGTGAGGTGATACCTCACAGTTGTTTTGATTTGCATCTCTCTGATTATAAGAGATGTAGAACACTTTTTCATGTGCTTATTTATAGTTTTGATTTCTTTGGCTGAGAACTGCCTGTTCATGTCCCTTGCCCATTTATCAATTTCAGAATGGCTTGGTTTTTTTGTACAATTGATTTAGCTCTTTGTAAATTTGAATAATTAAACCTTTGTCAGAGGTTTTTATGAAGATTGTTTCCTAATTTGTTGCTACCCTTCTGATTTTAGTTACATTGGTTTTGTTTGTACAAAACCTTTTTAATTTGATGTAGTCAAAATTATTTATTTTACATTTTGTGACTCTTTCTAAGTCTTGCTTGGTTTTAAAACCTTTCCCTTCCCAAAGGTCTAAGAGGTATACTATTCTGTGTTCACCTAATTTATTTATAGCTTCCTTCTTTATGTTCAAGTCATTCACCCATTCTGAATTTATCTTGGTGTAGGGTGTGAGGTATTGATCCAAACCTCCCACACTGTCTTCCAATTTTCCCAGCAAATTTTATCAAATAATGGATTTTTGTCCCAAAAGCTGGGATCTTTGGGTTTGTCATAAACTGTCTTGTTGAGATCATTTACACCAAGTCTATTCCACTGAACCTCCTTTCTGTCTCTTAGCCAGTACCAAATTGTTTTGATAACCACTGCTTCTTTATAGTATAGTTTGAGATCTAGGACTGCAAGTCCTCCTTCCTTTGCATTTTTTTTTCATGATTTCCCTGGATATCCTTGATCTTTTGTTCTTCCAAATGGACTTAGTTATGATTTTTTCTAATTCAGTAAAGAAGTTTTTTGGTAGTTCAATGGGTATGGCAGTAAATAAGTAAATTAATTTGGGTAGGATTGTCATTTTTATTATGTTAGCTCTTCCTACCCATGAGCAATCAATATTTTTCCAATTATTTAGATCTAGTTTTAGCTGTATGGAAAGTGTTTTATAGTAGTGTTCATATAGTTCCTGTGTTTGTTTCGGCAGATAGATTCCTAAGTATTTTATATTGTCTAGGGTGATTTTAAATGGAATTGCTCTCTCTATTTCTTGCTGCTGAGATGTGTTGGAAATATATAGAAATGCTGATGACTTATGCGGGTTTATTTTGTATCCTAAACTTTGCTAAAGTCGTTGATTATTTCGAGTAACTTTTTGGTTGATTCTCTAGGATTCCTTAAGTAAACCATCATATCATCTGCAAAGAGTGATAGCTTCGTCTTCCTCATTGCCAATTTTAATACCTTCAATTTCTTTTTCTTCTCTAATTGCTACTGCTCGTGTTTCTAGTACAATATTAAATAACAGAGGTGATAATGGGCATCCTTGTTTTACTCCTGATCTTATTGGGAATGCATCTAGTTTATCCCCATTGCAGATGATGTTTGCTGATGGTTTTAGATATATACTGTTTATTATTTTTAGGAAAGGTCCTTCTATTCCTATACTTTCTAGTGTTTTCAATAGGAATGGGTGTTGTATTTTATCAAAGGCTTTTTCTGCATCTATTGAGATAATCATGTGATTTTTGTCAGTTTGCTTGTTAATATGGTCAATTATTTGGATGGTTTTCCTAATACTGAACCATCCTTGCATTCTGGTATGAATCCTGCCTGGTCATAGTGGATAACCCTTGTGATGACTTGCTGGAGTCTTTTTGCTAGTATCCTATTTAAGATTTTTGCGTCTATATTCATTAGGGAGATTGGTCTATAGTTTTCTTTCTCTGTTTTTGACCTGCCTGGCTATGGGATCAGTACCATGTTTGTGTGGTAGAATGAATTTGGTAGAACTCCTTCTTGGCCTATTCTGCCAAATAGTTTGTTTAATATTGGGATTAGTTGTTCTTTGAATGTTTGATAGAATTCATTTGTGAATCCATCTGGACCTGGGGATTTTTTCTTAGGGAGTTCTTTGATGGCTTGTTCAATTTCTTTTTCTGAAATGGGGTTGTTAAGGTAATGTATTTCTTCCTCTTTTAGTCTAGGCAATTTATATTTTTGTAAGTATTCATCCATATCACCTAGATTGCCATATTTGTTGTCATATAATTGGGCTTAGTAGTTTTTAATGATTGCCTTAATTTTCTCTTCATTAGAGGTGAGGTCTCCTTTTTCATCTTGGATACTGTCAATTTGGTTTATTTCTTTCCTTTTTTTAATTAAACTGACTAGTGCTTTGTCTATTTTATTTGTTTTTTCAAAGTACCAGCTTGTAGTCTTATTTATTAAATCAATAGTTCTTTGACTTTCAATTTTATTAATTTCTCCTTTGAGTTTTTGGATCTCTAATTTAGTCTTCATCTGAGGATTTTTAATTTGTTCGCTTTCTAGTTTTTTAATTTGCATGCCCAATTCATTGACCTCTGCCCTTCTTAATTTGTTTATATATGAACTCAAGGATATAAATTTCCCCATGAGTACTGCTTTGGATGCATCCCATAGGTTTTGAAAGGATGTCTCACCATTGTCATTTTCTTCAATGAAGTTATTAATTGTTTCTATGATTTGTTCTTTAACTAACTGGTTTTGGAGAATCATATTATTTAATTTCCAATTAATTTTTGATTTACCTCTCCATGTTCCCTTACTAATTATTATTTTCATTGCGTTGTGATCTGAGAAAGTTGCATTTATTATTTCTGCCCTTTTGCACTTGTTGGCAATGTTTTTATGCCCTAATACATGGTCAATTTTTGTGAATGTACCATGTGCTGCAGAAAAGAAGGTATATTCCTTTTTGTCCCTATTTATTTTTCTCCACATGTATTGATGTTCTCCCCCCTCCCACCATGAGTTTGTTTATGACATATAAATTTACCCCCATTTGTTTCTTTTCCCATTTCTTTTAATATTCACATATTTTAAGCTCTGGTTATATATACATATATATATACATATATATACATACTGATGTATATGTATTTTTTGCATGCATATATCTATATACCTATAAATGTCTTGTCCTTTCATCCTATACAGTTTGTTGCTGTTCCCTCTAAGTATACTTCCTTTTGTTGCCCACGTAATAACAACAGTTTTTAAGAGTTACCAATGACCTCTTTTCTTAATTGGCTGGATTGATCTAGTTATGCCCCGAGGCAAAAGTGAGGCTGAAGCCCAATGGAGGGACCCAGCCATGGCCCCCTCTCTCCCTGGCTTCCTCCCTGCTGTCCAAGCTGGATTCTCCGAGCCCAGCATCCCGCTGCTCACAAGGTAGACCCTCCAAGCCAGCACCTTTGGCCGCTCAAAGGTTCCCGCTGCTGTTGCTGTGGGCTCAGCACTCTGGATTGTGGAGGCGGGGTCCTGGGATCTACCCTCTGCCTTCCCCTTAGCCCTGAGTATTCTCGGATTCTGGCTTTTGGGGGGTGTACCTTTTTATTTGAGTCCAGAAGGAGGGTTCCCCACTTCTGTCCTGTTGTTCAGGTTGGGTTTCGGCGCCCTAGGAGCATTCAGTCTGTATCCGTAAGGAAGGGTCTTCCACGAGGTCTGAACTTTTGCTGCTTGCTAAGCCTCCATCTTGACTCCCCATGTTCCTACTTCTGAAGAGTATAAAAACATGAAATTACCTTTTCAATGAATCAGACAAGAAGGCTTCATTATGAATATGTTGGGTGCCAACAATCCCTAGCTATCATGCTAGGGATTCATAGACAAAAGTGAAAGTATAATCTTTAAGGTATTTAATTGAGCCTTTCATTTTATTTTTGTTCTATTTAATTGTTTGTTACATTTAAATGTAATATATAAATGTAATATAAAAACATGGGAATATATTAAACTATGTCATTTATTTTTATTTATCAGTTTTTTCTCTAGGAGTGGCTATTCATAAATCATTCTTCAAATGATGTTTCTGGTCCTGTAAGCAATGTTCTCTTGGTTCTGCTCATATCATTCTTCCTAATGTCATCTATGTGTTTTCAAAATTTCCCTGTTCATGTTTTCCATCTTCTCTGTATATAGATATTTATATGTACTTAGATATTTGTATGTTGTCTTAACACATTTGCATATAAGTTCCTTGAAAATAGGGGCTGTTTTTTACTTTCTTTATATTCCTATCAGTTCTCATAGTGTGAAACATTGGAAGCATTTAATAAATGCTTGTTGACTGACCAACATTGGATCCAGGAAATTGAGTGTCATGGGTAAGGAATAGCAATAAAATCTGATTGCATTACTGTACCACATATATTGAGGTCAATATGTACTAAAGCTAGAATCCTCTAAAACATTTAGGGCCATGTTGCAAAAATTTGCAAATGCCAAATGGATGCATTTATATTTGATTCCAAGATAATAGGGACTCATTGTACCTTCTTCAGCAAGAGAATGATGCTGTTAAAGTTGTACCATAGAAACATAACTTTCGTACTTATGTATACAATGGAATGAAGTAGAAAGAGGCAAGACTGGGAGATCAATTAGAAGTCTGTTAAAACTGTGTTACAAAGAGATAATGAAACACCTAAGTAGAGAAGAAAATACATGGAAAAGATAGAGATTTATAACATAAGATTTGGGAATGAGGTGAGGGAAAGGAGAGTGGCAAACATGTAGAGTGAGTGCAAAGAGTTGCACATTAAGATTGTGAAACTTGGAGATTACAAGAATGATGATGCTCCCCACAGAAATATAGAAATGTAAAGAGGTACTTGGGGAAAGATAATGAGTCCTATTTTTAACATGCTGCTTTTGAGATACCTTCTAAAATTTCAATAGGCAAGTGATGTCATATATAGCTCAGGAGAGATCCTAAAGTTGGAAATTTTAAAAATGTAGGACAGGGCCTTGGATACATCCATGGTCAAGGATGTGATATGGAATTAGGATTTAACAGAGGAAGCTGAGAAAAGATGCTGAGGAAAATAGTGAAGCAAAAGAGTAATGTCATGAAAATCCCAAAAGGGAAAGAATATTTTTAACAGTAGGAATGTCAGAATTGCTATGTCTCTCATGAAGAGATGAAGTAGCAAGAAGACAGAGAAGATCAGTAGATAAGTCAGGTATGGGGTCATTCATTCCTTTGGCAAGAGTAGTTTCAGTTGAGTTTAGATCTTGATACAGTTCTTCCCAAAATAAGTTCTCAACTAGCACAAACTTCCATTTGCAATGGTGGTTAGAAACCTGGAACCTGGCTTCCTGACTTCATTTTTCCCATCCTACTTGCCAGGAAATCTAACTTATTCCCATATGGAGGTCAGATAAGGGCAAAATATTATCTTCACAGATTTCCAACAGTTTTCTTAGATATGCTGTAGGCTAACATATCATCTAATCTTTTAAATGCTAATTTTGAGATATTTTTTGACCAGATCAGTATCAAGATATCAAGAATGTATAGTCAGATTTTATCACCTGAATGGAATAACAAGCTAGAGCATGAAGGAACATCAACTGATGCTCAGGCTAATGCTGTACTCTGGAGTTTCACATCTTCTCCAACTTCTGAGAATATCAAAGATAAATATGCTCTAAAGATACCACAAAATGCATATGGAATGCACTGTCTGTGGTTTCATTCCTGAGGGCATTTTAAACATAAATTAGAGAAGCCATGTATCTACTCTACTAAGCTATTTGCTTAAGCTTCTATGCTGGGCATCGTTTCATTAAAATATTCTGCTTAAAGTTCTCCTGGATGATGGTATATGTAATTCTCTACCCACACTTTCCCCCTTCTTAAGATGGCAGGTAATATGATAAAGATTGTAAATGGGTTATTATGAAATACAGATTTCCTTGTTCATCGTATTGTGAAAGAAGCAACAGATTGCTTACACTAGAGAAAAATTCATAGATGAAATAAAGTGAAGAATGGTAAAACTCACTCTGGATTCAGATCCTGTCATCTTCTTCCATAGTGGTGGATAACCTTTTTCATCACAAGTTACTTAAAGTTGTTTTGGACCCTAGCATTACTGATCATAGTTAAATCCTTCAGAGAGGATCATCACACTTTATTGCTGTTACAGTGTAACAGTGTACTGCTCCCTTCACTTTGCATAACTTCTAATTGAAATCTTTATTAGTTTTTGTGATCTTTATACAACAATATTCTATTACAATTATATACCCCAAAATCTATGGTGATTCTGATACAGAATTGAATAATAATCCTTCATATTTGTATAGTATTTTAGATTTTCCAAATATGTTTTACTTTTTTATAACAATCTTAGCTGACAGAAAAATTAATATTGTTTCCATTTTGCAGATCAGAACTCTAAGACTGAGGGATGTCAAACAATTTGCCCAAGATCTAGTGGCATATGTAGACTTGCAATTATAACCACTACTTATTTTTCTACTTCAGCATTATTTTCCCTGTACTGTGGCTAGTTCGACCTGTCCTACAAACTTTGCCTTCTCTATTGATCCTCAGGCTTATTTACTTAGCAAAACTCAATCAAACATTTTCTACTTGATCATTTTCTGAAAATCTAAAATAGTTGATCATCTAAGAGGTGTTCAAGTGTGGTAGGGAGGTCACAGGTGTGAACAAGAAGATCTATGTTTAAATTATGCCTTTCACATATGGTTCCTGTTTAAGCTTGAGCAATAATCTTTTTTTTTAATCTTAGTCTCCTTAACTGTAGCACAATCATCTTGAACTAAATGACACTCTAGGGCAGATGCTTTTAACCTTTTTTATATAACAGACTACTTTGGTAGTTTCTGCAAAATAATACTTTTAAATACATAAAATAAAAAGTATAAGTTTACAAAGGAGATAAATTATAGCAAAAATAATTATCAAAATATTTATTTCTTTAAAATCTATGGACTGCAAATTAAAAACCCTTTCTCTAAAGCCTCCTCTATCTCTCAATGAATGTTTATCATTTTGTGGTGATTTATAAGTAAATCAAATGGAAGCAAATTTTAAAAAGGAATTAATAGAAAAAAGATTGGAGCAGTTTTGTCATATAGTGCAGCATTTCTTAACTTAATTGAAGGGGTAGACTGATAAAATATGTTAAATATATGCCTCAGATTACTCTATCCTCCAAGTATCACTGTAGATTCTTGGAAGATTAGTACCAGGAGTAAAAATAATAGCTGGTATTTGTGAAGTACTTTAAGATTTGTGAAGAATTTGAAATATACTATTTGATTTGATTCTTCTAACAACCCTATGTTGAGGGTAACATAGGTATGATTATTCCAATTTTGTAAATAAGGACTAAGACTAGGGTGAGGAGATTTGATCCTATAGCAAATATATATTTATACATGTGATTAAAAAGTGAGTCTTATTGTCTCAGAGTTCTGAACTTCAATCAGTTTATCAGACTTCTTCATGTGAGAAATGGGGATAAGAAGGGAGGTCATAATCAAGTCTATATGCATTTATTAAATGTTATTTTGCTAGGTACATGGGGATATGAAGAATGCTAAAAACAAACAGCCCGTGCTCTCAAAGAACTCAGAGGCTAATGAGGATATAGGATACAACTGTTCATAAATAAACCTGTATATATATATATATATATATATATGTATATATATATACACATATCACACCTGTGTGTGTGAATATTGAGAGAACAGGAAAGGCTCTTGAAAACAGTTGTATTTTAGCTAGGACGTAAAGAAAGCCAGAAAAGTCAGGAGACAGAGATGAGGAGATGAAGATGAGGTGGGAGAAAACACAACGCATGGGGGCAGGAAGTAAGACTTAGAATATATGTGGGAAGGGGGAAAAGGACAAGATGAAAAAAGATTGGAAAGGTAAGAAGGAATCAGATTAGGAAAGGCTATAAAAGATAGTTTTATTCCTCTTTTTTTAAAAATAAAGACTTTCTTTAGTAAGAAGTTTATAGACCAGTACAACTTTGTTAACACAGATCATCAGATTAGAAACGCAAACTTTCTTCAGTTTTTTTCTTTTACTCTTGCTAAACTTTTGCCTTTGCTGGAGTAATAAGTTTCTGCTTTGTCGTTGTTGGGTTTTTTTTTTTGCCTTCTAGAATAACCTTCTTATCTATGCCTCTGTTCCTTGACTCTCCATCTTATTTCAGATCTCAGATGAAAACATACAATACCTCTGTCTCTTGCTTTTGTCCCCTAATATCTGTGTCTTTTATTGGTCTTATGACTGACTGCTTTTACATCTTCCCCCATACAATGTCCTCACACCCCTGCTGCTACTAATTTATACATTACACTGTCTCACACTATTCAACTTTGAGAAGCACTTTGAGCCACTGTATTTGGATGAAATGTAATGTGAAATATTATATTTCACCCAAAGGACAGAAAGGATCTTCAAGAGAAGAGTGGGAAATTATAATGGAAAGGTTACCAGTGATGACTGGTGAGAAAGAAGTGTTGTAACAGGTATCACTAAGAACATATTTAACTAGAAAAGGTGCTGGGTTGATAGGTTAGCTATAGCAAATATCATTATATAACTCAATTTTTCACTGGTGTCCATTAATAATAATAATGATTATGATAATAATAATAAAAATTGGTATAATATTTAAGGTTAATAAAGTAATTGAAACATTATCTTAATTAAGTGTCATAATAACTATATTAGGTAAGTACCATATTTATATATCTCCTCATTTATTGACAAGAAAATTGAACTTGAGAGAAAAGAAATGATTTGCCTTAGTTTCATAGCTAATAAATTTAAGAATTGGGATCCAAAACTCATTCTTGAAACCAAGACCATACACAAAAGAAGGTCTCAGGTGTATTAGAGAGATTCTCTTTATGAAGGATTTATGAAACGGCATGGCCAAGCATCACAAAGGATGGGAAGATCTGTAAGGGTTGCATTCTCTGTTAATGAAGGTGATATTCACCCTGATGAGATAGTGGTAGTCTCTCGGTGATCGAGAATGACTATTGTCTTTGTGCAGTTTCATCTACGGTGTACCCTCATGTGGCTTTGAAGTCCAAAGACTGAGGCGCACAGTTTGTGGCACACGGGGCCTGGGACGCCAGTTGTTACGGGAGGTGCGGTTGTGGCCTGGTGTCGGCGTTCACGCGCAGCGGCAAGACGTTGACGTCGCTCATCTTCAAAGGTGGTGGCGGCATGGTTAATGTGGGTTCGCCAGCTGCTTCTGTCAGAGGCAGCGAGTTCTAGTTGCTTTGGTGTCATGCCAGCCCACTTCAAGTTGGACTTTAGCTGATCCTTGAATCTTCTCTTTGGTCGGCCTTGTTTCCTGAGTCCAGCTGACAGTTCACCATAGAATACCTGTCTTGGTATTCGCTGTGGGTCCATGTGGATGACGTGTCCAGACCATCGTAGCTGGGTTTGGAGGACCAGGACTTCGATGCTGGTGGAGTTGGCTCTGTCGAGGACTTCCTGGTTGGTGATTCGGTCCTGCCATCGGATCCTCATGATTGACCGGAGGGAGCGTTGGTGGAATTGCTCCAGCTGCTTCATGTGCTTCCGGTACAATGTCCATGTCTCACACCGTACAGGAGTGAGCTGAGGCCCACTGCGTTGTACACTTTGAGCTTCGTCGCAGTGCTTACGCCTCTGTGTTGGAGGACTTTGCAGCGCAGCCACCCGAGTGCCTGGCTGGCCTTTTGGATCCTGGCATTAATCTCGTGGTCTAGGGACCCGTCGTTGGCGATGGTGCTGCCCAGGTACTTGAAAGTGTTGACGTTAGAAAGCTGCGTGCCATCAATTGTAATGCATGGCTGGTTCGTTGGCCTCCCTGGTGCAGGTTGGAACAGCACCTCTGTTTTGCTGAGGCTAATGGTCAGGCCAAACAGCTTTGTTGCGGTGGAGAACCTGTCCACAATGGTTTGGAGATGATTTTCTTGGTGGGCCATGAGAGGACAGTCATCTGCAAAGAGAGCTTCCAGGACGAGTCTCTCTGTTGTCTTTGTTTTTGCAGTCAGGCGGCGAAGGTCGAATAGTGAGCCATCCAGTCGGTATTTGATGTAGATGCCCAGATCTAGATCCATCACAGCATGTCATAATACTTGGGTGAAAAATAGGTTGAATAGTACCGGAGTGAGGACACAGCCTTGTTTCAAGTCATTGGAGATGTTGAAGCGATCGGAAGTCTCTCCACCAGATAGGACTTCCCTTGTCATGTCGACATGAAAGAGCTGGATCAGTTTGATGAATTTTGCTGGGCAACCGAGCTTGCTGAGGATCACCCACAATGCGTCCCTGTTCACTGTGTCGAACGCCTTTGTCAGGTCTATGAAGACAATATAGCGACTCAGGTTCTGCTCAAGGCATTTTTCCTGCGTTTGCCTCACTGTGAAGACCTGATGAGATAATGGATCCAAAACATATACACATATATACATACATAGCACAATCATTGGTTTTTTTAATCTCTTTTGATTTCTCCTTTTTTTTTTTGCAGTGTCAAGGCACTTGTGTGAATATTAGCAAAATTAAGTTACTTTGCACTTTATTTTTTTCTTACACTTTCCTTTATGCCATAATTCCATGATTAGGGATATAAAGGAATTGGGTAGAAATTGATTGGGCTGGATTAGTGGTCAGAAATTTGTTAAAAAAGGGATTATTCTCCTGGATCAGAGAAAGGTTGATGGACAAAGGGAGGAAATGTAAGATGTATAGCTAAAATACAGATTTATTGTATAAACAATAGTAATCAAGACCAAAAGGAACTAAGTACAATCTTCTACGTAGAAAATACATATAATTATTGTTTTGAATGAAAACAAAGTATCCATTATAACACATATTAAACAGTTTTAGAAATCTTACAGAATAAGTTATCTTCAATGCTTGAATAGACTGAATATGTTTTTATGAATAAAAAACCTTGAAAAGATAGATGGTACAGTGGATAGAGTGTAACACTTGCAGTCAAGTCTGAGTTCAAATTCTGTTAAGCACACTATCTGCATGATTCTGGGCAAGTCATTTAACCTCTTTGTGCTCAGTTTCCTCATCTGCAAAATAGGGATAATAAAAGCATTTAGCTCAGAGGGATGATGTGAGAGGCAAGTAAGTAAAGATACATAATATATATGAACATATATAATATATATTTTATATTTCTATGATATATAGAAATACAACACATATAGTTATAAGTATAAACATATATAAACTAAATGTATATAACATATAGTTATATATAAACACATATAAACATATATAAAGTAAACATATATGAAAGTTCTATATAGATGCTTTGTTATTATAATTAAGTTCCAAGATGGTTAGTGACTTATCCAAGGTTACATAGCTAGTTACTAGAAGTCTGGATAAATCTTTTAGCGTCTATCTCAAATTGTCTTCATTTTCTAATTATTACTTTTAACTTGCTATACTTGTGCCAAGCACAAGCAAATAGGGAAAAAAAAACTCTCCCACTAGTAAAAATGATGATTAACTTAATCACTTTAATAGCTTTAATGTGATTGCCTCTGACTGCTTGCCTTAGGGATCAATTTGAAATACTCCAAAAGCTATAAGTGATTTTCAGGATGAGGGATGATAATAGTTCATTACATTTCAAAAGTACTTTTCCATATATTATCTCATTTTATCTACACCGCAGCCCTGCAAGTTAGGAAAGAGTAGGTACTATTATCCCCTTTTGTAGTTGAGGCAACAAGCTTAAGAATTCAATGAGACTTTCCATAGGTCATAGGGTTAGTCAGTAGTGTATCTGGAATCCAGACTTCAGAAATCATCTTGTTCAACACTCTCATGTTAGGTTGAGGAAAATGAGAATAAAAAAAAAATTAGATTGCATTGTGAACCACACAATGACTTATTCACAGACCTTAGACTAAAAACCACATCTGGAAGCAGTGCTTTCTTGTCCATTGTTCTATCCATGACCTCATTTATGGTTCAAATTTGTCTCTACTTTCAAGAGATCCATAAGGAATTAATATGAGTTAGAGAAAGGAAGAAAAATAGATCAAAAAGAGGTATATAGAAGTGATTCTACTCATTCATCTGAATTAAAGACCAGCTTTGTCCCCTTGGGTATGACACTTCATAAAAATTATTTGGTCATTCTCAGGAAGTAACTCATGAAACCCAAGATTTTGCTCACATAACATTAAATAGTCATACTAAAGTAGAAAACTGTGGTTGCATCTTCTTAACAGCCTTTTCAGTACAGTTACAGTGAACTTTAAAGTAATCTTTTCTGTTTGCATTAGTTTTTAACATTCTCTTCCTCTGTGTATTATCTTATAGAAACTTAATTATTTACTTGTTTATATCATTTCATAGAATTTAAGGCCCAAAAGATAGGGAGTTTTTTGTTATTGTTTGGTTTATTCTGTTTCTATTTTCTCAGCCCATTGCTCATAGTAGATAGAAATGGATATTGTCAGGAGCAAAATATTAAATTCATTTGACCAAATTAAGGGACTTATTATTTTATTAGATGATCTATCTGACTGCCAACATAATATTTGAATGAATATTTTAGTGACATGTCATCAACATGATGCGAGAGTTAACTTCTGGTCAGCATTTGTGAGATATTTGAATTTGGGTCTTGAGACAATATCAAAATGTTTGTAATTTTTCTTTTCTCTCTAGGGAAAATCTGAAAAAAAATCATTTTTAGGTTGACAGAAGCAACTACAGTATGAGACCTTAATCAATATCCTATGAAAAGTCCTCTATGTTACTTTCCTTGACAGAAAGGTAAAATAATTAGTTCTATTTTGGACCTGTTAAGTTAGCAATGTCTATGGGGATAACCAGACTTAGATATATGAAAGACAATTGGTTTTGCATGACTGGAGTTCAGGAGAGAGAATAGGAATGACTGTTTAGTAATCGTATATGTAAGAATGGTAGTTCAATCCATTGAGTATGATGAAATCACCAGGTGATACTGAAGAGAAAGAAAGAAAGAGAATATAGGACAGAAAATTGAGAACAATCATATTTAATGGTTGTGAAATGGGTAAAGATACAGCACAGGAAAGTGAGTAGTAGTGAGACAGTTCAGAAAGAAATCTGGAAAAAATAGTATTATGAATACCTAGTTAGGAGAGAGTATCTAAAAGGAGAAAGTGATCAACAGTATCAAAAGCTGTGAGAAAGGATCATTAGATCTTCCAGTTAAGAGATTTTTAGTAACTTGGAAATGGGAGAGAGGTCAGAGTCAAGATTGTCTACAAGAAAATGAGGGGAAGTAAATTAAAGGCTCCTAGAACTACCTTTTTTAAGGAGCTCAGCTAAAAAAATATGAGATATGTCATGATAAAATACAAGGATGGTCAGATCAACTAAGGTTGTGTTCTTTTTGATGGATAAAACATGAATATGCTTATTGGAAGTGGAGAAGGAGTCTCTAATTGGGATGTCTGAAAAAATTGTGAAGATTCACTTAAGTATAATTTCATTTTCATTTTGATTGTCATATTTATGGAAAGGCACAGTAAAACTGGTTGAGAAGAGTAGTATAAATAATGTTGAATTTTTAAGTCAGCTAACTATATTAAATCCTAACTATTACATATTGAGTGACATTGACATATCATTTCACTCCACTGGGCTTCAGTTTCCTCATTGGTAAAATGAGTGTCTGGATAAAGTGATCTCTCTGTCCCTTTAAGATTTAATCTATTATCTTATGATATCTTAGGGAAAGTTTTAGTTATTTAAGCTTCACTTTTCTAATGCTGAAAGACATATTTAGTTCAATTTTTAAATTTTAAAAAAATTAAAAAAATAAACAAATATTTACTTTGAATAACTCTTTTAAAACAGTGAATGGTATGAACTGATTGACTGCGACAATGGACAATTTGAGATTCTATTATATTCTTCAAAGTTAGACAAACTACCACAGTTCCCTAAAATTCTCCACTTAATTAGAGATTCATTCCCCTAGGCTTAATATGCCACAAGGATACTATATTGTATGTGACTGGGAAGATTTCAAAAATGGAAAATTTATAATAAAAAAATTGGCATGAGTCAATTTTAATCCCCTCCCTCTAACTGAATTTTTTCATTATTGCATTTATCAGTATTCATCATTACATTTAACAAAATGTAGGCAGCATGGCACCCAAGTAATTATTTGTTGTATTAGTTTAGTTCTGACAGGTAGATATCCCTAACCATTAAGAGTTGCATGTATTTAAGACATTCATTTATTTATCAATTTAGTAAGCATTTGCTGCATATTTGATATCTGGTTGACACTGCACTGGGTGCTGATGATAGGACAAAAATGAAAAAGCCTTTGTCCTAAGGAGCTCAAATTCTACAAAATATGTAAAAAGTAAATACAATTCCTTGAGGAGAGCAATAGTACTGGGTGGAGATTAGCATCGCTATCTGATGCCATCTGAAATAAGCCTTGAAAGGACTTGGGAATTTCAATAGATAGAATTAAGTAGGATTAATATTCCAGGTATTATAGTGGAGAGGAGTAATCTGTCCAAAAGCACATGAAAACTCAAGTAAGTTCTCTCTGATTTACCTTGTAAAGAATTAGTGAGTAAAAAGGCCTCCCCAGAAAAATCACTGGAGATAATAGGTAAGAACACTATGGAGTTATCATAAAAAAATGTCTAAGGAAACTTGATTTTATAGATCTTCATCCCAAAACCTTGACAACAAACATGGCCAATCATCTTTGGAAATAATTAGTAAATTCTTCTACCATCAACAAAATGGTGGCAAAAAAATCTACATATCTCATAAAAAGTTTCAATCACTGCTACATTTTTTTACCCTTTTCCATATATCTGAGAGAGATTTCATCTCTTCTTACATTTGTTTGCCATTCTTATTCTTTGCACAACAAATATACTTAACATAAGCCCTCAATTCAGTCTTCACACAGCCAATTGATATTGATATATCCTATGTCTTAACGTTCAGCTAACATTGATTCTAGAGCCTCATATCTTGCCCCTGGAACTTTGATAGATGTTGTATTTTCTTTTATCCTGTTGGATGCTAACCTCCACACTCCCACTTGCTACCACCTTGGTAAAAAGCACCAAAATGTTTCCCCTTCCCCTTAGGTGAATGCTATTGACCTTGAAAAAATGGAGTTTAATATCATTTCTAGAAATAGCAGTTTTATCAGGTAATTTTTTTTTCATTCACTAGGACCTCAGCATGTCAGTGGTAGGTAATTGAACCATCATTCCTGGAAACTCCATTGTTATGAAACAACACTGAGTCAAAGCCTTTTCACTGAGGCAAAACTACCTTCCAAGTATTTTTGAAACCTCCCTTCTGAATAACTTCTGTCTTTGGATAAGAAATGGTTATCAGGGAATTATATATATATATATATATATATATATATATATATATATATATATATATGTAAATATATATATATATATATGCTCCTTAGTAACTAAAAGATCAGGTATAAGATCTTTGTATAACTATTTATAATTGTAAAGTAATTCTGAAAGATAGCAGGAGAACACAAGGCATTTTTCATCCCTTTAAGAAAGTTCTCAGGTCTGATATATAATAATATGAA
Source organism: Monodelphis domestica (assembly GCF_027887165.1). NCBI lineage: Eukaryota > Metazoa > Chordata > Mammalia > Didelphimorphia > Didelphidae > Monodelphis > Monodelphis domestica. Next base: position 250,549,164 of record NC_077233.1, read on the forward strand.
TTCTCATTTTTTATAAATTCTATTTAATACAGTAATAAATACTGTACAACTAGTATTTTGAATGTCAAGTCATAATTCATTGGAATCATTGGTACAAATCCAGAGCAAAGGCTTTAGAAGGGAAGATCCAATTCAAAAGATAAAATATTCATGATGGTAGTCTCTAAGGATAAGATTTGGATTTCTAGATTATGATTCAGAATATTGAATATCAAGGTTCTGCCCGTGGATATAGTATATTTAACATGGGCATTATAAATTTATCTTTTTTAAACGTTGAATGCTAAGGCGGAGTCAAGATGGTGGCATAGAAACAGCAAAAGTTCAGACCTCTGAAAACCCTTCCTTACTGATTACAAACTAAATGCTCCCAGGGGACTGAAAATCAAACCTAACAACAAGACAGAGCCAAGGAACCCTCCTGCTGGACTCAATTCAAAAGGAACTGTAATAGAGGCAAGCCAGAAAGAGAGAACTTCAGGCTTGCAAACCAAGCTGGGGACCTGATTTGCAAAATCAAGGTGAAGATTCCAAACAGAATATTCCCAGAGGAGGCAGTTGAGCAGGCAAGGGGGAGGATCTGATTCTGTCTCTCTCTCTGGGGTTGACTGACCAAGGAGACTTTGGCTCTCTGGGATTTTCTGATTAAAGGAGGCAAGCCTGGCTACACAGGGAAGAACCTGAGAACTAATATTATTTAGTTTCTTCCCAGGCTGAAGGACTCTTGGGGGGGGGGGCGCACTTCTGAAATTAGGATAAGAGACCTTGGTGGCTTTGAGAAGAAGAAAAGAAGAATAACAGTTGTCCTCCATCTCCCTGACTGTCCCCCTGTCACAGTTGTGACTGGACTGGTTTCCCAAACCCTCAAATTCTCCTTAAAGTTTAGGGAAACCCTCATCCCTCTTTCCTCACTTCTCTATCCTGTTATTTCCCAATAAACCCCTTACCTGAGAAAGAAAACAAGAGTATCTTCATAGCCCAATGGGGGGGGGGAGGGGCGAAGGCACAAGTTTCAAGAAGAAATTGGGAGGGAGAAGCTGGAAGGAGTGAGGGGAGTGAGGGACTGTGTGAGATTTGTAAGTGAAGGGAGGAAGAGGTTAGGAAATAGACTAATCTATCAGCCATCAATAGAGATTATAGGCAAACCCTGTGGCAGCATCCCTCAGTATCTCTCAAAGTACTTCTATCCCCATTGCAAATAGTCAGCCCTCAGGTACTCCTCTACCAGCAGCTCTCTCTAGTCACAAGCCAGAGTACATCAGTTACAACAACAAGAAATAGTTTCCACTCAGATTACCATTGTATTAGAGTACACCCCCCAAAAAGCTGAAATTCAAGAACACTAGGTTTAAGGGGAAAGAAGAAGGAAGGTCCCAGGACCCCTCCCCCACCTAGAGTGCTAAGCCTCCAGCAGAAGCAGGAACCTCTGGGTGGGCAAAGGCACTGGTCTGGAGGGAGTACCTTGCAGGCAGGGCTGTGCAAGGCTCAGAGTGTCAAACACAGGCAGTAGGGAAGGAGCTGGAGAGGGAGCTCAGAGTGGGTAGCATGGTCACAGCAACAGAGACCCTCCATATTGCTCCAGCCTTCCAGGAGGTTTTGGCCTCAGGGCACATCCTGTCCAAGCCAGCTGGACTTAATCCCATCAAAAGTCTTCAGAGGTTAGGGAAGCTCAAGCAATAAAACAGAAAATACAGCAAATTGGATTCAGGCTTTGGAAGAACTCAAAATACAATTCAAAACACAATTAAGAGAGGCTGAAGAGTATTGGGAAAAGAACTTAAAAACTAAGATAAGTCATCTGGCAACAAATAATAGTGTCTTAAAGGCCAAAATCAACCAGCTTGAAAATGAGGCAAAAGAGATGAAAGATGAGGCAAAGAAGATGAAAGATGAGACAAAGGAGATGAGAGATGAGGTAAAGAGAATGAAAGATAACCTCCAAAGAAAATCAGTCCAGAATGAGGATGGCCAAAAAGTCAGGGATGAAATCCAGTCTTTAAGAACCAGAATACAACAACTAGAATTGAGTGACTTTACAAAGAAGCAGGACATTATAAATAAATCAAAAGAATGAAAAAATTGAGGAAAATATGAAGCATCTCATTCACAAAACAGAGGATTTAGAAAATCGTTCCAGGATAGACAACAATCATTGGTCTACCATGACAAAAGGAAAAGTCTGGACATCATACTACAGAAAATTATCCAAGAAAACTGCCCCAATATTCTAGAATAAGAGGGAAAAGTGGAGATTGAAAGAATCCACAGATCACTTCCTATACTTAATCCCCAACTGAAAATAACACCCAGGAATGTTATAGCCAAATTCAAGAACTATCAGACCAAGGAAAAATATTGCAAGCTGCCAAGAAGTCATTCAGATACCATGGAACCACAGTGAGGATAAAACAGGATATGGCTTCATCTACACTGAAGGACCAAAAGGCATGGAATATGATATTCCAGAAAGTAAGGGAACTAGGTCTACAAATAAGAATCAACTACCCAGCAAAACTGACTGTATTCTTATAGGGGAAAGTATGAACATTCAACAAAATAGAATAATTCCCAGCATTTGTAAAGAAAAAAGCAGACCTGAGAGGAAATTTTGATGCCCAAGCACAGAACTCAAGAGAATCATCAAAAGGTAATTTAAAAAGAGGGAAAAAAGAAAAAACAAATCAAAACAAAACAAAATAAAACATTTTTAAGAGATCCAATAAGTTAAACTGATATGTATCCCTATAAGAAAAGAGTTCATTGGTAACTCTTAAAAAATTATTATCACTTGGGCAGCTAGAAGAATTACACTTAGAGGGAATAGTGCAAACTATAGAATGAAATGACAAGACATAAATATGTATATAGATATATGTAAGCATAAATACATATACATGTAGATATATATATACACACATAATTGGAGCTAAAAAAGAGGTTAATTCTAAAATGGGAAAAGAAACAAAAGGGGATAAATTTATATGTCACAAAGAAGCTTATGGTGGGAGGGAGGAAAACATCAGTACAATGGAAGGGTAAAGAAGTTGGAGATAGGAAACACTTTACTCTTATGTGCATTGAAATTGACCCAAAGAGGGAAGAGCAATCCAATCCATTGGGAAAGAGAATAGATTTGCACCCTTTAGGGCAGTATATGGATAACAAATGGCCTAGTAAGGAGGGAAGCAGTACAAGGGAGGGAGAGGGTGGAGGGTAGTTTAAAAAAGACTGCAAAGAAAATAAGGAGGAGGGATAAAAAGGGAGGGGGGTAGAAAGAGAAGTAAAAAGCATGAGAACTAGGGGGACAAATTAAAAACAAGCATTGGTGTAGAAGGAAATAGTGAAAGAAGAAAATGCAGGACTAATAGTGGAAACCAAAATGCTGGGAAATACACAGCTGGTAATCATGACTCTGAATGTGAATGGAATGAACTCACCCATAAAATGCAAGCGAATAGCAGAGTGGATTAGAATGCAAAACCCTACCATATGCTGTCTACAAGAAACAGACATGAGGAAGGTAGATACTCATAGGGTCAAAGTAAGAGGATGGAGCCAAATCTATTGGGCATCAACTGATAAAAAGAAGGCAGGAGTCACAATCATGATATCTGACAAAGCAAAGTAAAAATAAATCTAGTTAAAAAAGAAAGGGAAGGAAATTACATACTGATAAAAGGTAGTATAGACAATGAGGAAATATCAGTACTCAACATGTATGCACCAAATGGCATAGCATCCAAATTTCTAAAGGAGAAACTAGTGGAGCTCAATGATGAAATAGATAGAAACACTATACTAATGGGAGACCTGAACCTTCCTCTATCTGAACTAGATAAATCTAACCAAAAAATAAATAAATAAGATGTAAGAGAAGTGAATGAAATCTTGGAAAAATTAGAGTTAGTAGATTTGTGGAGAAAAATAAATAGGGAATAAAAGGAATACACCTTCTTTTCAGCAGCACATGGTACATTCACAAAAATTGACCATGTATTAGGGCATAAAAACATTGCCAACAAGTGCAAAAGTGCAGAAATAATAAATGTAATCTCAAATCACAATGCAATGAAAATAATAATTAGTGGGAGTACATAGAGGGCTAAATCAAAAATTAATTGGAAATTAAATAACATAATTCTCCAAAAGTGGTTAAAGAACAAATCACAGAAACAATTAATAATTTTATTGAATAAAATGACAATGATGAGACATCCTTTCAAAACCTATGGGATGCAGCTAAAGCAGTACTCAGGGGGAAATTTATATCCTTGAGTTCATATATTAATAAATTAAGAATGGCAGAGGTCAATGGATTGAGCATGCAAATTAAAAAAAAAAACTAGAAAGTGGACAAATTAAAAATCCTCAGATGAAGACTAAATTAGAGATCCTAAAAATCAAAGGAGAAATTAACAAAATTAAAAGTCATTGAACTATAGATTTAATAAATAAGACTAGAATATTGTACTTTGAAAAAAAAAACAAATAAAATAAACAAAATACTGGTCAGTCTAATTAAAAAAAAAAAAGGAAGAAGAAAACCAAATTGACATTATCCAAGATGAAGAGGGAGACCTCACCTCAAAAGAAGGGGAAATTAAGGCAATCATTAAAAACTATTATGCCCAATTATATGGCAACAATATGACAATCTAGGTGATATGGATGAATACTTATAAAATTATAAATTGCCTAGACAAACAGAAGAAGAAATAAATTACCTAAACAACCCCATATAAGAAAAAGAAATTGAACAAGCCATCAAAGACTCCCTAAGAAAAAATCCCAGGTCTAGTTGTATTCACAAATGAATTCTATCAAACATTCAAAGAACAACTAATCCCAATATTATGAAATTAATTTGACAGAATAAGCAAAGAAGGAGTTCTACCAAATTCATTTTACAACACAAACATGGTACTGATCCCAAAGCCAAACAGGTCAAAAACAGAGAAGGAAAACTATAGACCAATCTCTTTAATGAATATAGATGCAAAAATCTTAAAAAGGATTGTAGCAAAAAGACTCCAGCAAGTCATCAGAAGGGTTATTCATTTTGATCAGGTAGGATTCATACCAGGAATGGAAGGGTGGTTCAATATTAGGAAAACCATCCACATAATTGACCATATTAACAAGCAAACCAACAAAAATCACATGATTATCTCAATAGATGCAGAAAAAGCTTTTGAGAAAATACAACATCCATTCCTATTGAAAACGCCATAAAATATAGGAATAGAAGGGCCTTTCCTAAAGATATTAAACAGTAAATATATATATATATATATATATATATATATATATATATGTATGTATGTATGTAAGTATATAAGACCATCAGGAAAAACCATCTGCAATGGGGATAAAATAGAAGTCTTACCAATAAGATAAGGAGCGAAACAATGATGGCCATTATCACCTCTATTATTTAACATTGTACTAGAAACACTAGCTGTAGCACTTAGAGAAGAAAAAGAAATTGAAGATATTGAAATAGGCAATGAGGAGACCAGGCTATCACTCATTGCAGATGATATGATGGTCTACTTAAAGAATCCTAGAGATTCAACCAAAAAGTTAATTGAAATAATCAACAACTTTAGCAAAGTTGCAGGATACAAAATAAACCCACATAAGTCATCAGCATTTCTATATATCTCCAACATATCTCAGCAGCAAGAATTAGAAAGAGCAATTCTATTTAAAATCACCCTAAACAATATAAAATACTTAGGAATCTATCTGCTGAGATAAACACAGCAACTATATGAACACAATGACAAAAAGCTCTCCACATAACTAAAACTAGATCTAAACAATTGCAAAAACATTCATTGTTCATGGGTAGGATTAGCTAACATAATAAAAATGACAATCCTACTCAAATTAATTTACTTATTTAGTGCCATCCCCATTGAACTACCAAAAAAACATTTTTACTGAATTAGAAAAAAACATAACAAAGTTCATTTGGAAGAACAAAAGATCAGGGATATCCAGGGAAATCATGAAAAAAAAATGCAAAGGAAGGAGGACTTGCAGTTCTAGATCTCAATCTATACTATAAAGCAGTAGTCATTGAAACAATTTGGTACTGGCTAAGAGAAAGAAAGGAGAATCAATGGAATAGACTTGGAGTAAGTGACCTCAGCAAGACAGTCTATGATAAGCCCAAAGATTCCAGCTTTTGGGACCAAATCCCACTATTTGATAAAAAACTGCTGGGAAAATTGGAAGACAGTATGGGAGTTTTGCATCAAGTTGCATCAACATCTCACACCCTACACCAAGATAAGCTCAGAATGGGTGAATGACCTGAATATAAAGAATGGAACTATAAGCAAATTATGTGAACACATAACAGTATACATGTCAAATAGTTGGGAAAAGAAAAAGTTTAAAACCAAGCAAGAGCTAGAAAAAAATCACAAAATGTAAAATAAATAATTTTGATTACATCAAATTAAAAAGTTTGTGTGCAAACCAAATGCATCCAAAATTAGAGGGGAAGCAACAAATTGAGAAACTATGTTCAAAACAAAATTCTCTGACAAAGGTCTAATTACTCAAATTTATAAAGAGCTAAACCAATTGTATAAAAAATCAAGCCATTCTGAAATTGATAAATGGGCAAAGGACATGAATAGGCAATTTTCAGTTAAAGAAATAAAAACTGTTAATAAGCACATGAAAAAGTGTTCTAAATCTCTTATAATCAGAGAAATGCAAATCAAAACAACTCTGAGGTATCACCTGATACCTCATAGATTGGCTAACATGTCAGCAATGGAATGTAATTAATGCTGGAGGAGGTGTGGCAAAGTGGGGGCACTAATGCACTGCTGGTGGAGTTGTGAATTGATCCAACCATTCTGGAGGGCAATTTGGAACTATGCCCATAGGGCGATAAAAGACTGTCTGCCCTTTGATCCAGCCATAGCACTGCTGGGTTTGTACCCCAAAGAGAAGGAAAAAGACCTGTACAAGAATATTCATAGCTGTGCTCTTGGTGGTGGCAAAAAATTGGAAAAGGAGTGGATACCCTTCAATTGGGGAATGGCTGAACAAATTGTGGTACATGTTGGTGATGGAATACTATTGTGCTAAAAGGAATAATAAAGTGGAGGAATTCCATGGGAACTGGAACAGCCTCCAGGAAGTGATGCAGAGCGAGAGGAGCAGAACCAGGAGAACATTGTACACAGAGACTGATACACTGTGGTACAATCGAATGTAGTGAACTTCTCCATTAGTGGCAATGCAATGATACTGAACAACTTGGAGGAATCTTCGAGAAAAAACATTATCCACATTCATTGGAAAAACTGTGGGAGTAGAAACACAGAAGAAAAACAACTGCTTGAATACATGGGTCGAAGGTATATGGTTGCGTATATAGACTCTAAATGAACATCCTAATGCAAACACCAACAACATGGAAATAGGTTCTGATCAAGGACACATGTGGAATTGTTGGTCAGCTATGAGAAGGGGTGGGTGGAGGGGAGGGAGGGAAATAATGTGATTATTGTAACCAAGGAATGTTCTAAATTGACTAAATACATAAATTCAAAAAAATAAAAAATAAATGAATGTTGAATGCCATTTCTATTAGAATTTGAAAACCAAATGAAGGGAAAAAACTGTCCATTGATATATACCAGCCTAGATATAGGGAATAACTCTATGATCAGAAGAATAGTAGAAAAGAAACTTAAAATTTCACAATAGACAAAACCCAAGAAACATATTGAGAGCTAATAATGTGCTACTCACTATGGATACAAAAATAAAGAATTAAACAATTCCTATTGACAAGGAACTTCTGTTAGAATTCGGAAAACACAGACATATGTATATGTGGGAATAAATACCAACGAATACAACATAGTTTGGGTGGGAGGTACTTCTCTCCCTTCTGGCTTCTAGGAAAATATAGTGCTTAAGCTCTATCTTTAAGGAAGAGAGAAATTCTGTGTTCCATAGTTGAGAATGCCTTTTCTTTTTAGGCACGCAATGCAACCAATGCAAAGAGCTGGAAATAGGAGGAGTGACATATGTGAAGAAGAGAAAATACGCCAGTTTTCCTGGATGACACACTATAGGAGAGGGTGTAATGTCTAATAAGGCTAAAAATCTAAGTTTTCATCAAGTTATGAGTATCTTTAAAAGATAAATGTAATAGCTTAAATTTTATATGAGAGGTTATAGCAAGCCATTCAGTTTAGAATAGTAGGAGAACTTAAGAAAAGTAATCGTATTATCAATGTACAGAATAAATTGTGAATTCAGAGAACTGAAGCAGGAACAACAATTAGGAAGTTCTTTCAATAATCTAGATAAGAGAATATAGGGTCCTGAACTAAGGGTCAGTTGAGTAAGAAGAAAAACTGCTCAGTTTTTATAAGAGATTTTTTGGAGTTAGAACTGACATGATTTGGCAAGTGATTGAACATGTGATTTGAGGAAGAGAAAATGGTTTAGGCTAATGAATAAATGATAAACCTGGGGCAGAATACTAAAAGGATAATGGTGTTTTAGAGAGAAATAGGAAAGTTTTAAAGAGGGGTAAATTTGATGGGAAATATTAATTCCATTTTGAACATGTTAAGTTTCAAAAGTCTTAAATTTATAAACTTTAAAATTCCAATAAATGAAGTCTAGGGGATATATTGAGGCTGGACTTCTACAGAAAGAATTCTATACCCTATGTCTAAAGACAATGCGTGTGTGTGTGTGTGTGTGTGTGTGTGTGTGTGTGTGTGTGTGTATGTGTACATTTGCTTGGGTATAGAAATGTACTTTAGTCAAAAGAGAATTAGAAGTGTATTAGAGAGGGGGGGAGGATAAAAGAGAGTACCAATAAAAGAAGGTTCTTCTCAGAAGCAAACAGATGTTCAAGGAAGGATAAGATGAAAAGAAAGAATAACAAAGAGGAAAATAGGATGGAGGGAAACACACAATTAACAGTCATAACTGTGAAAGTGAATGATATGAAATCACCTGTAAAATAGAAGCAGATAGCAGAATATATTTGAAACCAGAATCCAACAATAGGTTGCTTATAAGAAATACCTGAAATAGAGAGGAAATATACAAAGAGTTAAAATTAGGGTCTAGAACAATATTTAATTTGGTTTAGCTGAAGTAAAAATGTCAGGATTAGAAAACATGATCTTAGACAGAGCAAAAGCAAAAATAGATCTAAATTATAAAAGATAGGATGGTAAACTACATCTTACTTAAAGGCATCACAGGCAATAATGAAAGATTAATAGACATTCGACACAGTGAACAGGGACACATTGTGGGTGATCCTCAGCAAGCTCAGTTGCCCAGCAAAATTTGGATCCAGCTCTTTCATGTCGACATGACAGGGGAAGTCCTATCTGGAGGAGAGATTTCCGATCGCTTCAGCATCTCCAATGGCGTGAAACAAGGCTGCGTTCTAGCTCCGGTACTATTCAACCTATTTTTCACCCAAGTATTATGACATGCTGTGATGGATCTAGATCTGGGCATCTACATCAAATACCTACTGGATGGCTCACTATTTGACCTTCGCCCCCTGACTTCAAAAACAAAGACAACAGAGAGACTCATCCTGGAAGCTCTCTTTGCAGATGACTGTGCTCTCATGGCCCACCAAGAAAATCATCTCCAAACCATTGTGGACAGGTTCTCCACTGCAATAAAACTGTTTGTCCTGACTATCAGCCTCAGCAAAACAGAGGTGCTGTTCCAACCTGCACCAGGGAGGCCAACGAACCAGCCATGCATTACAATCTATGGCACACAGCTTTCTAACATCAACACTTTCAAATACCTGGGCAGCACCATCGCCAACGATGGGTCCCTAGACCACGAGATCAATGCCAGGATCCAAAAGGCCAGCCAGGCACTTGGGCGGCTGCGCTCCAAAGTCCTCCAACACAGCGGTGTAAGCACTGCGACAAATCTCACAGTATACAACGCAGTGGTCCTCAGCTCGCTCCTGTACGGTTGTGAGACATGAACACTGTACCGGAAGCACATGAAGCAGCTGGAGCAATTCCACCAACGCTCCCTCCGGTCAATCATGAGGATCTGATGGCAGGACCGAATCACCAACCAGGAAGTCCTCGACAGAGCCAACTCCACCAGCATCGAAGTCCTGGTCCTCCAAACCCAGCTACGATGGTCTGGACACGTCATCCACATGGACCCACAGTGAATACCAAGACAGGTATTCTATGGTGAACTGTCAGCTGGACTCAGGAAACAAGGCCGACCAAAGAAAAGATTCAAGGATCAGCTAAAGTCCAACTTGAAGTGGGCTGGCATGACACCAAAGCCACTAGAACTCGCTGCCTCTGACAGAAGCAGCTGGCGAACCCACATTAACCATGCCGCCACCACCTTTGAAGATGAGTGACGTCGACGTCTTGCTGCTGTGCGTGAACGCCGACACCAGGCCACAACCGCACCTCCCGTAACAACTGGCGTCCCAGGCCCCAGGTGCCACAAACTGTGCGCCTCAGCCTTTGGACTCCAAAGCCACATGAGGGTACACCGTAGATGAAACTGCACAAAGACAATAGTCATTCTCGATCACCGAGAGACTACCACTACTATATATATATGCACCAAGTGTCATTGCATCCAAATTCTTAAAGGAAAAGTTAAATAAAATAAAGGAGAAAATGATAAAACTTTTCTAGTAGGTTTCCTCAACTTTTATCTCTCAGAAGCTAACCAAAAATAAATAAGAATTCAAGAAAATGAATAGATTCTTAGAAAATTTAGATATGAAGGACCTATGGAAAATAAAACAGAAGAAATATATGAAGGAGTGTACCTTTTTCTCCACTGTATATGAAAACTTAACAAAATTATATCATGCATTATAGTATTAAAACCTTATGACTAAATGCTGAAAAATAGAAATATTATATGAAGATTTGTTTAATTTGAATTTGCCAATGGGAACATGCCATGGAACATACTTAGAGTTGCCATTTTTGTTTATGGCTGACTAAATCAAGATATAGGACTAAAGAGTCTACATTTTGATACATTGAAGAGTCTACTTCGGGGATTCAGAGCCAGAAAAGACTCAGGGAATGTACAATCTTCCAGAGGTTTGCTTTTATTCCCTACTCAAACTTTCATGATATAACGTTCTTAGGTAAGTCTGAGTTTCAGTTTGTACACTGTTTTTTTTTCCCCCAGTCATTAGGGGACACGTATATTTATGCTGAATTGGACATGTCTAGGCTTGGAGGTGACCCCATAAGTTTGAAAGATACAGAAGAGAGTGATAGCAGGTTAAAGGACTTTATATACTACTAGCATGCAAGGAAATAATGGCTGTGGACAAAAGGATAGGTGTAAGTCTGGACGTTTTATCATAAGATATACGAAGTGCTATTTTGACAATGCAGAACTAAATTGAAAAAAATGGCTAATTAACAGACCCCCAAATTGTTTCATGTTCTCTGAAATTTTAGGCGTCATATCATAATAGATTATAATAGTAGTTTTAACTTGTGATTGAATCTTTTTTAAGTTGTTCTCTAAATGAACATTATTTTATGATCAGCATATATTGTGCACATAAGAATAAATCACCTGCCTAATAACTGAGTCATATTTTACATTTAGTATTTTAAAACTTTCTATTTTGAAGAAAATCCTAGATATAAATAATAAACTAGAAGTAAAACTGTTGCTAGATTTTACAGGTGAGAGTTTTAATGAGTATGAGAAAAAGCAGTCCCCTCTCATTTTGAATCAGTCTTTTCAGGGTGCATCTAATCCATACCTCTTTCCAGGTATTAAACAAGGAAATATCGGTAGAGCATCACCCTTCAATGTTTGAAATAGAAACCAATAATTTAGTGAGTTATTTTTATTCCTCTAAGAATCAAAACCAAAGGTAGATCAACAGAGGAAACTTATCTGTAACAAATTATGTAAATGTTCCAGTTTACTGATGACCAAACTAAAAGTGAAAATGTCTTGTTTATTATTAATTAAATACAGAAATGAGATGCCTATCTCTTTTGCTAACTGTGAACCACACTGTCTTTAATTTTGGAGCAAAAGAAACTCTCTACAAAAGGATGTGTGAACTAATATTAAAGCTACTGTAATTTTCTTTGATAAAAAGTAAATTAACCCAAACCCTTATAAAACAAAAATAAACATTTAATATTCTTGGTGTACTATGTTGTATGGCTTGGTCTAGCTGACTTCTTCAGCTCGAGTAGAAGCAGAAGAGCCTGATTGTGAAAATATTTCAGTACTGAAATTTAGCAAGAGATGAGTGATAGGGGGCAGCTGGGTAGCTCAGTGGATTGAGAGCTAGCCCTAGAGATGGGAGGTCCTAGGTTCAAATCTGACCTTAGACACTTCCCAGCTGTGTGACCCTGGGCAAGTCACTTGACCCCCATTGCCTAGCCCTTACCACTCTTCTGCCTTGGAACCTAATACACAGTATTGACTCCAAGACAGAAGGTAGGGGTTTTGAATGAATGAATAAAGAAACAAACAAACAAATAAATAAACAAACAAACAAATAAATAAATAAAAAGAGAGATAAGTGGTAACAGGCAGAGGGATAAAAGGACAGAGGACAGAATTAAGTAGAAGTAAAAATGGCTAATTATAGGATGCAAATGAAAAAGAAGAGAAAGGTAAGTCAGAAAGGTATAATAACCTGAGGATATTGTTATTTGGGTAGGAACAGAAAGTTAATCCAGGGGCCAAGGGTAGGTTTAGAAGGAGAAACTCTAATGGAAGAGATTTTTGTTGGAAGTCAAAGTTTCTAATAAAATTAGTGAAACACTTTTAAGTAATAGTGAGCCCCAATGTGTGAAAATTCCTATGTGTGGGTGAGAAGGAGTAAGTCATGGGATCCAAGAAAGCTAAGAATTTTGGAGGTTAGGGAGTTTGAAAGAGCATCATTGTGTGTGTGTGTGTGTGTGTGTGTTTTTAACTTTTTGTATTTTCTGCCTGTAATGAACAGCCTTATCTGCTGATCAACAAAACCTCTTTTAAGAATTTCAGCTTCCATTTTGACATTGAATTTATTCCTATGACTCATTTGTAATTTTAAATTATATTTAAATTATTTTATTAATTTCCCAGTTATATTTCAATTTTTTTTACAATTCTTTTTTTTAATTTTGAACTCCAAATTCCTTTTCACTCCTACACCCATTCAGAAGGCAAACAACATGATATCAATTATGCAAAACAGATTTCTATATTAGCCTTATTGCCAAATATACACATATGCCCACACAAAAATACAAGAAAAATAAAATGCAAAAAATATGCTTCAATCTGTACTTAGAATTCCTCAATTGTCTCTCTGGAGGCAGATAGCATTTTTGATCATGGATCTTCTGAAATTGTCTTGATCAGAGTAGCTAAGTGTTTCCTAGTTCATGATCCTAACATTGCTATAACTGTGTATCAGAGTCTTCTGTTCACTTCTGTTCCTTTCACATCACTTCAGTTCATTTAAGGCTTCTCAATTTTTTTTTTCTGAATTCATCTTGCTCCACATTTCTTATAGTACAAAAGTATTCCATTATAATTATTTATCACAATTTCTTCAGCATTCTCCAATTGATGAGCATGTTTCTAATTATTTAATTTTAAGAGTAAATCTACAACATGTTTCTCCCCCCAACTCCTTGCTGAATAAAAGTGGTGGCAAAGTTTGTTGTTTATCTGAAAAAAAGAAAAAAAAAACTCTTGAGACAATGGAGTAGAAAAATGTGGACATGCTTACTATGCAGTCTCATGACTCCTGGAATCTGGAAGACCTGCCTTTTGCCTGGAGTTAGGCTTGGGAAAGGGACAACATGAAGAGCCTAAATTGGAGTAGTGGGAGAAAGTGGTCTCTTTTTCCTCTGGGTATCAGTGAATAGGGCTGTGATAGGGGCCATGCTCTCAAAGGGAAGGCAGCTGACCATGTATGGTAGGTGCCTTCTTTTTCTCTGACTTATTATTTCATAAATAATTATAAATTATGATATAGACTCCAGAGAATTTTAATCATAATACACCACTAAACAAACTGCTTTAAACATTTGATATAAATTTATCCTTTCCCCTTTTCCCATAGTGGCATTGCTGGGTCACAGGACATTCACAATTTTATAGCCTTTGTGGCACAGAGACAAATTGTCCTTCAAGATAGTTGGACTAGTTCACAATTCCACCAACAGTGTATTAGGATCCTTTTTTCCATTTCACCTTCAGCATTAATCATTTTCTTTTTGTATTATGTTAGTTAATCTAATAACTGTGAGGTGGTACCCCAGAGTTATTTTGATTTTCATTTCTCTAATTAATAATGATTTAGAAAATTTTTCTCATGACAATAACTTTGAATTCTTCTGAAAACTACTTGTTTATATTCTTTGACCTTTTATATATAAATTGGGGAATAAATAGTATCATTGTAAATGACTGATTTTCTTAGTATAAGGGCAGGAACTGGAGAAGTAGATCAGGTGCTAGACTCCTTAAGATTTCTATATACAAGTGAATAAAATATAGTAATGATGATCGAGAAGATGATGATGCTGATCATTGAATTTGGAAGTTTAATATTTATTTAAAAACAAAAGCTTTTGTGAGGTAGAATATAATTTGTGGCATGATTTCAAGCCTCCTTACCATCCTTCTCTCCCTGCTCTGGATATGCATCCTACTAAAAACATGTCTCCCAAAACAGACTACAATATCAAACAGAGTATTTGAGCATTTCAGATTACAGTGGGACTATTACTTCCTTTCATGTACTTCTGACCCATTAAAACAATAGGAGTAGAGGGAGTTAGAATAGAATAGAAAGCCATGCCTGAAAAGGGAAGTCCTGGGTCCAAATATGACTTCCTAGCAGGTATGACCCTGAGCAAGTCACATAACATCAGTTACTTTGCCTTTGCTGCTCCTCTTAGAATCAATACTTGCTATCAGTTCTAAAATGGAAGGTGAGGTTTTAAATAACAAACAAATATATGAGTAGTTTTTTCTAGTCTACCTATCCTTAAACTTGAAGCAGTTAGTTTGAGTGACAGGTACTTAAGACCAGAAAAAGTAGATGCCAACACAGAGGAAGCAATATGCTATGTCCATTGGTAAAGCTACTCAATCAAATGCCACTAAAGGGATAGAATTGACTATTTAATTGGTTTCTTAAGATATTAGCACCAATTTTTTTTAATGCATATAGATTTGGTCCTTTATTATTATTACCAGTCCCCACCCCCAAAACAATACTTCCTCCTCTTCTTCTTCTTCCTCTTACCACTACTACTACAACTACTACCATTTACTACTGTTGCTACTACTATCCTTTATTTTATTCTATATTGATTTAATGGAATGCAAAGTTTTAGAATGCATTGTTTTAGAGACAATGCTCTCTAAGCACATAGTATAAATTACCTAAGAAATTTTTATGCAAAAGAGGAGATAAGAAATCTGAAGAGATTTCCATGAAGTGGCAGACATATCAGGAAGTTTTAAAGAATCAAATACTGTAAAGGTGTAGTTTTCTAATTTAGCTGCTACTGTAATAGCTAAACATTTGGATTATTTATCTGCTCAAAAACTCTCAGTGCCAGAGACAGAGCTGATGTCTGGGATAAAGCTTCTCAAAAAACCCCTGGGAATATGACATGTTTGACAAATCTCAAAACAGAAATACATTATTTTTCTAGATTTTGTACCATCTTTTTTTTCCCTCTTACTGTGATGACACTTTCATTCACTTTTATCTAACTCCTTGCTCTTTCTTTTTTGAAAATGTAAAATGTTCCTTTGAAAATCAGCCCCCTTCTAGTGAGTGTGAAGTAATTGGTTTCTTTATGTCAACCTTTTAACCAAAAAAAAAGTATCGGGCACTGTGAAATTATCAAGGCACTTGAACCTGCATGTTTCACACTTTGAATTAGCATTGTGAGGGGAAGCTGTGAAGATAAAATCTCTAGCCTTGAGAATTTTTTATTGTGAAATGGTTTCCTTATCAGTGAGGTTAATGAAGATGTCAGCAAATGGGATGAGGATTTGCCAAATGGAATTGCTTTCACCTCCAATCCAAGTTGGAAAAGGTGTTAATCAGTACATTAATCTTATCAGCAGCTTTGGAACTGGCCATTTCTGCTTTTCATTAGGAAAAACTGAAAAGATAATGATTCTCAAAAATCCATATTACCAATATGATTTTGAAACAACTTTCTTTTCTTCAACTGAAGTCTTTTATAAAACAAAGACAAGAAAAGATGAATAGGTTCTGTGGCAAAAGAAATGAAGAATTAGTCAGGGGCAGATGTAAAATATGGTCTAAAAATTTAATTAAGTTACACAAGTTGACAAAAGCTCACCAATGGAGAAGGGCTGGGTTTTGGCATGTATGGTCTATTTAGTGGAAAGAGAGTTAGATTTCAAGTTAGAGGACCTGGCTATAAATTCTAGATTTTCTACTGCATCACCCACCTGTATTATAACTATATTACTGTTCACCTATATAACTATGGATAAGTTATTTTGCCTCCCTGAATCTTTTTTTTTTATAAAAAGGGTGGATTGCATAATTTCTAAGATACATAAGAGCTGCAAATTCATAAAATTATAGACTAAAATCACAACTAAGAACACATGCACCCAAGAGACAAACACCATATAAGCAATGATGTAATGAAGTAACTATCTAGGAGGAGAAACATAAGTGGAATTAAATATTCAGTGTTTTATATGAATCAAAAAGAATGATAATAATCACAAAATCTTGAGAAAAATCATAACAAGACATATCAGCACATGATATTAGAGTGGAAAGATCCCTGGATTTCAAAACATGACTTGGAGCCAAATCCCAGTTTCACAAATGATCTTTTTGACCCTGGACAAGTCATGCTACCTATTTTGGCTTCAGATTCCCCCATCAATAAAATGAGAGGAAGGAAATTGAACTAAATGAGCTCTAAGGTGTATAGATTATTCTGTGATAATTTGTATTTGGAATAAGGTATGAAATGGAAAGAAATAGGAAGTTATTGTTTTCAACAAGCAGGAGACCTTCCTCTTATTAATGAGCTAAGAAAGAGTACAAATGTCCTTTTTTCCCCTAACTAGCTCATGGAGCTTAGATTTTATATTATCTCTTTCACACTATTCTCTATAATTGTGATTCTCAAAGCATGGATACTCATTATCACTACTATTTTTTTTAAACTTACCATCTATCTTAGAATCAATATTGTGTATTGGTTCTGTGTTAGAAAAGTAATATGGGCTAGGCATGGTGGTTAAGTGAGTATCTGAGGCTATATTTGAACCCAGGACTTCCCATCTCTAAGCCCAGTTCTCAATCTGTTAAGCAGCCCACCTGCCCCCCATTATTCTTTCCATTATTCATCTGCTAACTATAGCAATAAGAGAAGAAAAAGATATTGAAAGATTTAGGATAGGAAGTGTGGAAACAAAACTATTACTCTTTGCAGATGATATGATGTCATGCTTAAAGAATAATAGAAATCAACTGAAAAATAATTGAAATAATTAACAACTTTAGGCAACTTGCAGAATGTAAAATAAACCTGCATGAATCCTCAATATTTCTATGTTACAAAGAAAGTCCAGCAGCAAGAGACAAAAACTGAAAATAACTGTAGACAATTAAAATATCAGGGAATATACACACCAAAACAAACCCAGGAAATTTATGAACACAAATTACAAAATACTTTTCATACAAATAAAGTCACACCTAAGCAGTTTGAAAATTAGAGTTTCTCTGTCATTTTTATCAATAAAACTTCTGCCATTCGTTGAATTAATTATGGACAAACTCATTTAATTCAACCAATTTCTTTCATTATGTTGGACTTCATGTAATCATACAGATGACCAGATATTCCCACTGTCTTTTGAATTCTTTTTCATTCCTTATTGGTGAATGAGCTAGTTCCAAAAGTAAATGGAACACTGGACCTTGCAATAAAGAACTTAATTCAAATATGGATTTAAACATTGAGTTGTGTGACCTTGGTCAAATTATCTAATCTCTGCCTGCCTCAATTGCCTCAACTGTACAATGGAGAAACAGCACTGGACTCTCAGAGATGTGAGAGAATAAAATTAGCTAATATGTTTAAAATATAGTGCCTAGAACATAGTAGTTGCTTTATTGTTCCTTTTCCTCTGATTTCTTTATTTTTCAAGATTTTGTAGCAGTTTTTGATTAATGTTGAATTACATTTTCTTTGTGTCATTTAATCTCTTTACTTTTATCTTAGATTGTGAAAGACAGCATAAATGGTCTGAACTCTTATAAAGAATTTAAAATAGATATTTGCTTTTAGATTTTCTTTTTTCTTTCCTTGTGATTCTTTTTTGTTGCCTTGAATCAGATAATTGACATTGAAGTTAACTATTTTATGAGCCATATACCCATTGATATCTTCTTTTGATATCTTCACAGATTCTCAATAGGTCTCACAAATTATTTCTGCCTTGGTGGATTTTGACTCTTTTATTTAAAAATATTCACTGATAGCCCCAGCTTTCTTTCCCTGGTTTACACCATGACAACCTCTTCTTCTCAAATTGCTTAACACAGATCCTGAAATACTTTTTGCTATTTATTAAAGCTGTGGGAAATATATATATATATATATATATATATATTTGTGATAGTTATGACAGACACCATCATCTTGTTTCAAATATTTTGTCCTCATGATTTTTCTGTAATTCAAATCCCAGAATCAAACAAAAAGAACTTTTTTTGGAATTCCAGGCTAAGTATGCCTATCTCCTTTTCAAAAAGCATTTGGAATATTTTTGCCACTTTGTTATCCATTTTTTAAAAGTATAATTCCTGGGAAATGTAATATGTGAAAGATTTCAAAGGCCTCAGGTTCTTCTTTTCCCTTTTTTAGATTTCAGTAGTTCCTCAATTTCATTCTTGGATTTTGTCTAATATGGATAATTGTTTTGCATGGGTCTGCAATAATTTGCTTTATGATTTGCAGCTAAGAGTATCACCAACAAAAAGTAATATAAATATCTTGCCAATAAATGATGAGATCTATCATTTTGTTTTACATAATATTTTTAAAAACCAAAAATATTCATGTATTCAGAAAATTTGATATTCACTTGTGATTTGCCTGATTTAGTGGTCAGTGCCCTGTCACACTATTTCAAGAAGAGCCCAGACCATTTATGCTGTCTTCTCTATTTGTTTCCCTGATGATTTTCTACCTTTATCCAACAGCCTTCTCACCCTGTCCTCTACCCTTCCAGTTCCTCCTTTGATTAGTTCATGTGTTCCTATTTCAAAAAGAGTCATGGATATATATGTTCACTTTTCTCATAGCTAAGTGTCACAATGGATAGAATTTTATGTCTGGATTCAGCAATAATCTGAATTCCAACCTTTCCTGAGACATTTAGTACCTGTATAATCCTCAGCAAGTCACTTTACTTCTGACTTCTACAATTTCCTCACCTATAAAATGGAGATAATAATAACACTTCCTTCCCAGGGCTGTTGTGAAGATCAGATGATTTAATATGTGTAACATTTCTAGCACAGCGCCTGGCAAAGAATAAGACCATAATAACTTCTTCAATTCTTGTTTCTCCTCCTCCCTGCTCCACTTCTGATTAACTGGTCTTTTTTATCTTGTTCTTTCTCCTTCAATGCACTCCTTCCCTTCCCTATATTTCCTTTGATTTCCTTCTTTCCCCTTTCTTCTAGTCCCCTCTTATCCATTGTCCTTACCAATTAGATCACAATCTATTTAAGAATAGACATTGCTTATGTGTGTATCCTTAGAACTTAATACATATAACAGGAACATATTAAGAGTTTGATAAATGTTCATGTGTCTGTCTAGTAGGTGAAGCATTGGAATTTCTGATTTGTTATGATCTGTCTTGCCTACTTATAATTCTACCACACAAAAGATTGTCACCTTCTCCAATGTCTTCAATGCTGAAGTAATCATTATGAGTTTCCAGGGCAGCCTACAGACTTCTCATTCCCTTATTATTTCTTATATTCATAGGAGCAGTTTCATCACAATGGCCAATTTCAATCATCAGTATTATAATACCAGAATATACTGGCCAGACATTCCAGTTTTCTGCTAGGCTATTACAACTGCTCATTTGTTTCAGGAAATCCAGTGAATTCAATTTAAGTCTTGCCACCATTTTCTTACTTTACTATTGCTTCACCAGTCCTCATGGTATGGGAGAAGGGATGGTCTTTAAGAAACTTACCATATCATTATTGTTTTTACTTCTGTCATTATATCACATATAAATAATTTCTATCAGAAACCAAAGTTGAAAGATTATATTAAGAACTATTACTATTGACATAAACCAGGGAATAGATTGTATGGAAGGAACAACCTTAAATACTACTTAAAAAAATAGTAGTGATAATGAGTATCCTTGTTTCATTCCTGATCTTATGGGGAAGGCTTCTAGGTTATATCCATTATAGACATTGCTTATTGTTCGTTTCAGATAGATACTATTTATCACTTTAAGGAAAACTCAATTTATTCCAAAGTTCTTGTGTTTTTAATGAGATAAAATGCTGTATATTATCAAAAGTTTTCTCTGCATATAATCAGGTAATCTTGTGATTTTTACTAATTTTGTTATTATACAGTCAATTATAATGACAATTTTCCTATTATTGAAGCATTTCTCAATTCCTGTTGTAAATTCTACCTGGTCATAGTGCATTATCCTTGTGATATTTCCTTGCTAATATTTTGTTTAAATTTGTTTCAATCAATATTCATTAGGGAATTGGTCAACAGTTTTTTTTTTTCTCAGTATTTTCTCTTCCTGGCTCAGTATCAGTAATATCTTTATATCATTAAAGGAATTTGGTAGACTCCATCTTAGCCTATTTTTTCCAAATAGTTTATATAATATTTAAATTTATTTTTCTTTAAATGTTTAGTAGCATTCATTTGTGAATATATTTGGCCTGGGAGAATTTTTTTTAAAGTAAGTTTATTAATAGTGTATTCAATTTCTTTTTTAAGGTACAATTATTTAGGTTTTTATCTTCTATTAAACTAGGCAATTTATATTTTTAAAATATTAATTCTTTTTCCTTAGGTTGTTAGATTTATTGGCATATATTGGGCAAAATATTTCCCAATAATTGTTTTAATTTCCTCTTTTTGGTGGTGAATTCACCATTTTCATTTTTGATATAGTAATTTGGATTTCTCCAGAAATCATAATAACCAATAATTGATCTATTTTATTGTTTTTTTTCTTTCATAAAACCAGTTCCTTATCTTACTAATTATTTTTATGTATTTGTTACTTTTGATTTTAGTAATGTCTCCTTTGACTTTCAGAATTGTTAATATGGTGTTTAATTAAGGATTTTTAATTTGTTCTTTTCTTAATTTATTTTAGTTGCATGTCCAATTCACTGATATGCTCTTATTGATGTCTGTTTAGAGATATCAGTTTTCTCCTAAGTACTGCTTTGCCTACACTCCATAAATTTTGGTATGTTATTTCATTGCTTTCATTCAGTTTAATGACATTATTTTTTCCCTATGATTTGTTTTTAACTCACTCATTCTTTTAGATTGGGTTTTTATTTTCCAATTAATTTTAATCCATATTTCTAAAGCCCTTTATTGAATTTAATTTTTATTGCATTAGTTCTGAAAAGATGTATTTAATATTTCTAATTTTCTGCATTTGGTAGTTAGGTTTCTATGCCCTAATACATGATCAGTTTTTGTGCAGAAACCACATAACACTTAGAAGAAGGTATATATATATATATATTTTTTTTAAACCTTTTCCTTCTGTCTAACAACTGAAGTTAAGTATTGCTTCCAAGGCAGAAGATGAGTAATGTCTAGGCAATATGGGTTAAATGTCTTACGCATAGTCAGAAAGCTATAAGTGTCTTTGGCCAGATTTGAATCAAGGACCTCTCATCCCTTGGCCTGGCTCCCTATCCACTAAGCCACCTAGCTCCCATCTTGTCTATTTTTTGGTTAGATTTATCTAGCTCTTAAAGGGGAAAATTGAGATCCCCTACTAGTATAATTTTACTTTCTTTTTCTTCCTTGTAACTCATTTAACTTCTTTAAAAAATTTGGATACTATATCATTTATCACATATATCTTGAGTGTTGATATTATTTCTTTTATTATGATGCATTTTAGCAAGATGTTTCCTTCCTTATCTCTTTTAATTAGACCTATTTTCCTTTTTGATTTCTTTAAGATCATGATTGCTACCTCTGCTTTTTTTTTTTTTTTTACTTTAGCTGAAACATAATAGATTCTTCTCCAGCCTCTTACTTGTATTCTGGGTGTATCTCTATGCTATAGATATATTTCTTGTAAACACCTGTTATAGAATTCTGGTTTTTAATCCATTCTGCTATCTGCTTTCTTTTTATGAATGAGTTCATCCAATTCACATTCATTATTATGATAACTGTGTATTTCTCTCCATCCTCTTTTCATCCAGCTTATCCTTCTTTCTCCTTTTACCTTGCCTCTCCTCACAAGTGTTTTTTTTTCTTGCCATCTCCTCTCCCAATTTATACTCCCTTCTCTCAGTATTTTATCCTATTATTCTCTTCCTATCCTACTTCCCTAGATGTTTAGATAGATATCTATGCCCAATTGAAGTGTACATTATTCTCCCTTTGAGCCAATTGTAATTAGAGAAAAGTTGAAATGATGCCTATCACCCACCATTTCCCTCTCAACTGTAATAATCCTTTTGTTACTATTCAGATGAGATAATTTACATCTTTCTACCTCTTCTCCAAGTACAATTATGTTTCTCAGATCCTTAATTTTTTTTTTTTGCATATCATCCCACTATATTGGATTGAGTCCCATGCTCTCTGTTCATGTACACTTTTTCTAGCTTTCCTAATAGTGGTAAAGAATTCTCTACAGTTTCAAGTATCATCTTCCCATATGGGAATATAAGCATTTTAACCTTATTGAATTATGTTTCCTTTCCTGTTTAACTTTATAAGCTTCTTTTCAGTTCTTATTTTTGAAAATCATTTTTTTTTGTTCAGCTCTAATTTTTTTTTTTTTATCAAGAATGTTTGAAAGTCCTCTCATTCATTAAATATCTACTCCCTCCCTAAAGGATTATACTCATTTTCTTTGGTTAGGTGGTCCTTCATTGTAATTCTAGCTCTGTTGCCTTCCAGAATGTCATGTTCTAAATATTTTATCTCAAATATTTTAATGTAGAAGTCATTAAATCTTGTGTAATCAATATTATGGCTCTAAGATAATTGAATGATTTATTTCTTGCTGCTTTTAGCATTTTCTCCTTCACCTACTAGTTTTCAAATCTGGTCTAATATACAAGTTTTCATTCTGGGCACCCTTCTAGGAAGTGATTGGTGTTTTTCTTTCAATTTCTTTTTACTCTGTTTTTCATGATTATAAGGGCATTTATTGCTGATTATTTCTTGTAATATATTGTCCAGACCCTTTCCCGATCATAGTTTTCAAATCAAATCATCCAATCATTCTTAAATATTTCTTCTAGATGTATTTTCCTGGTTAAGTATTTTCCCAACTAGATTGTTTATATTTTCTTCTATTTTTTTCCTTTCTTTTGATTTTGTCTTATTATTTCTTGATGTTTCATGGAGTGATTAGTCTTCATTTGCCCAATTCTAATTATTAAGGAATTTTCTCTTCATTAAGATTTTTTCTCTCATTTTTTTCAATTTGTTCAGTTCTGTGTTTTAAGAAGTTGTTTTCATAAGTGAATTTTTGTGGCACCTTTTTTATTTGGCCAATTCTACTTTTGAAAAAGTAGTTCTATTCACTGGACTTTTTAATACCTTTTCCCTCATTATTGTGCTTCCTTTACAAAGTTATTGACTCTTTTTTAATGATTCTGATTTAATGATACTTTTTTTTTAACGATTTAATGATTGTTCTCATTTTTGTCCCCATTTTTCCTTCTACTTCTCTTTTGTCATTTTTCAAATCCTTTTATGGATTTCTTCAGGCCTTCTTTTTTTGGATATGAAATTAGTTCATATCTTTCTTTGAAGCTTTATATATATAACCTTTTTGATGTCTTTTTTCTGAATTCATGTTTTGATCTTCTCTTTTACCATAGTAACTTTTTATAATCAAGTTCTTTTTGTTTGTTTGTTTACTCATTTTCCCAATACATTTTGTGACTTTTATCTTTGTGCTAAATTTGGGCTCTGCTCCTGGTTTGGAGGGGGCACTGTCCCAAGTTTCTTACACCAGCGGCACTTGTTTGTCTATAGGGTCTGCATTGGGACCCTGTGGGGTATGACATTGCTAGGTTAAGTACAGCCAGATGCTGGCTTGCCTGGATATTGCTTGTGCTGGACATTACTTTCCTATTACTACAGTGAGGCAGATATTATCTGCCAAATTTTGTTGAGCTAGGAAAAAAAAAATTATCCTGTTCTTTTGATGATTCTGATTCTTTAGAATTTGTTTTGAGGAATTTTGTTTCCATTAAAAGTTATTTGGAGGTGAACTTGGGAAAACTCTGTAGTTCATGTTATGGTCTGCTCTCTTGGCTCTACTTGTTTTGAAGCTGATATTATCACCCAACAATATAGACTTTCTTTCATTAATTTGTTTAAGTTAGATTTCTCAAGTTTCCAGTATAATATGTAACGCAAGGTTTGTTTTCCATTTTAATTGCATTGTTAACCTTTTCTTCATTACTTTCTTAAGTTTAGGCAATCAAAAAAAAAATTGTTCCTTTCTTTGTAGCCTTTCTATTTTCTAAGATGTCTATGTTACCATGAAAGTTTAACAATTGCATCTTCTAGAAGGCTTGAGCAAAACCCTGTTTTTATCCCTCTTCCTCTTTCTACTTCCAAAATTGAGGGTATTTCCATAAAGCAAAAATTATTTCAGTTTTAAAATATTAAGATTGTTACAAGTATGTGATATTAACAACAGGAATTTCCCATTAAATTAGGGCACATATTCTACATATTTAGTTTCTACAAGCCTTAAGGAATAAACCAGGAAGGAAACATTTGGAATTCCAATTTTTTTAATTCATGATAAAATAAGACTGCTCCCCAATTTAGTCTTAAATTTCTCTTCTTTTTACAATTTCTATAGAAAGGTTGACATACAGGAGATGGAAAGGTGAATGCAACATATTTTTGAGGTCTTCTAATTTTCTTTGGCTCCACTACCTAATTTCCTTTGGAGTCTGATCAGAAGATCATTTTGAGACTGGACTTAAATCACCATCATTAATAAATACAATTAACTATGTTTCATTAGAAAATGGATATCTTGGCATATTCTAGTCAATTATTATAAACTGAATACTTCATCTAATCTTTAAGTAAATCATGAGAAAAGAAGATATTATTTTCCAAATTTAAAAAAATTTAAAAAAAAGAAAAGTTATTTATAATTAATCAGCTACCTTTAACAATCAATTCATTGAGGCCTGAAATGAGTCAGATATTCTTATCATATAAAATCCAGAAACATAGAAACCAGAGTTCTTAGTAACTTTTTAAATATTTAAAAGAGAATGGGAGTTGGAAAAGGTATCTGGTGGAAGATTAGTGGGAAAAAATTAATGCTGGGTACTTCAGGAATTTAAAACACTTTTAAATTTTTTAATGTTTTTATGTTCACACTATAACTGTCAAGGACATTGGCAATTAATAATGTAAGGAGAAGTCCTTATCTAAAGTTAGAGTAGACAACTATCTACATAAATAGAATAATTTGGAAGAGAAAAATATCTTCTAGCATGCCACTGATGCTGGAAAATATGCCAATAGGGACAGTAGGTTTATAGCTAGGTCAAGAGGTGGGAGGTTCAGCACTCCTCTGAGTTGGGTTAGTTGGGTTCTTCTTTCTATGTCTTGGAGAACAATACAATATATTGGGAGTTTTATTTGGAGTTAAGAAGAGCTGACTATAGAGCCCATCACTGACACTTACTAGTTGGGTAACTAGGGATAAATCATTTCACCTCTGAATCTCAGTTTCCTCATCTGTAAAACTACAATAATATTAACAACTTTATCACTTTATTATTCAGGGTTGTTATGAAGCTACAAGAAGAGAGCATTATACAGAATTTTGCAAAAAATTAACGAGATATATACAGCTTTTATATATATATATATATGCATATATATATATATATATAAACACATAAATACACTCATGCACATATATAGGATATATAGAAATATATAAAAACATTCCCCAACATAGCTTTCTCTGCACACATAACAAGTTCCTTCAGCTTTAGATTCCCTAATGAATTCCCCAGTGAAGTTTCCTCTTTTCAGGAAACCAGATTGGCTCCCTGTAATCTGAGGAAACTTCCCAGTCCAGGGCCCATAAAAAGCCCAGGCCATATTAGGCTTGGGACCTCTCAGATATGAAGGAAACCTAAAACTCCTTGAATTGTTGCATCTTGATA
This sequence comes from Monodelphis domestica, assembly GCF_027887165.1. Lineage (NCBI taxonomy): Eukaryota > Metazoa > Chordata > Mammalia > Didelphimorphia > Didelphidae > Monodelphis > Monodelphis domestica. Next base: position 250,575,691 of record NC_077233.1, read on the forward strand.
ACTATTTGACACAATGCATTTCCAGATAGAGATAAGATGGCCTAGGTCCAGAGCAGCTAAATGCTTTCTATCCTTGCTACATAGCTTGTTTCATTTCCTTACTGCATTGGGGCAAAATAAACTTCCTCTTTTGTTAAAAGTTCAATGATTCACAGATGGCTTATTTCATCCCAACTTCAAATCTGAACAAAGAAAACATACTTTTGGGCCTTCCCTACAACATGTGTAATAGAGTAGGGCCCTTGTAGAGATTGATTCATTGTCTGCTGATTCAGTAACAATGAGGAGGCAAATGAAAAATAATTTGAAATTTTGGAAAATTTCAGAAAATAAATATAATAACCAGTTCATAAATTTCAAACTGCCCATCAAGAGAGTATATGGTATAACATGGTAAAGTCTACCAGCCTAGTACATCCTTTGAGAAAGAGGATCTGAGAGAAAAAAAAAAAGAGAGGGAGATGGACAGGGAGGTAGGGAGGGACAGAGAGGGAGGGGGGAGAGAGAGAGAGAGAGAGAGAGAGAGAGAGGAAGAGAGAGAGAGAGAGAGAGAGGGAGAGGGAGAGAGAGAGAGAGAGAGGAAGAGAGACTTGTTATTTGCCCTTCATTTTCCAAGAGGATCAATAACATCTCAAGGTAAGGTTGACTTGTGCTTGAACTGGGTTTAAGTGAGACAGAATTGCATGAAGTTGTCAACCTCACTCTATCTTTAAGAGTCATTAGATTCAAGTGGAAAAAGAAAACTTAGGACAGCTAAAGATGGGTTGGGATGCAATGGATAACTTTGGCCATCTTTAATGTCTAACCATGCTCTAAGCACTCCACATATCCTGCTTCAGCCATTTTCATGGCCATAGGAACAAATTGTTTACATCCACTTATTAAACTGGGGAATGTCATCATAGACCCCTAACTCATTGATGGATTTGTGGCCCATCAGTTACCCTCAGGCTGGTTTAGCCATCTGCCAAGATGTGGCCATTGTGCATCCTGCAGTTTCTTGGAGCCACAGGTGATTGTTGAGTGCCAGATGGACACTAAAGACAAATGAGCAACCCTGAAGAAGTTAAATAGTTGTAGATAAGAGAGTGGGAGCCATAAAATGTGATAAGCAATTCACACCAGAGGTTATAGTTATCTTATCATATCATTATCAGGGGCAGCTGGATAACTCAGTGGATTTAGAGCCAGGCCTAGAAGACAGGAGGTCCTAGGTTCAAATCTGACCTCAGACAGTTCCCAGCTATGTGACCCTGGGTAAGTCACTTAACCCACTTTGCTACCCCTTACCATTCTTCTGCCTTGGAGCCAATACACAGTATTGATTCCAAGACAGAAGGTAAGGGTTAAAAAAAATATATATATATATATATATATATATATATATATATATATACATATAAAATAGAACACAAAATAAAAAATATATACTATGTAATATATATAATATTGATAATCTATTCTTTATACTTATTTTATCAATGAAACTTTATTATACATATGTATGTACAAGAAAATAGCATTCTATATGAGGTCAACAGTTGTTCACTTATGTCTGGAGTTCTAACTATCCAAAATAGGTAAATTTGGCCAAGTGGTTTTAAAAGGTAACTAATCATTGAGTGGCCAGATTATTTATTTATTTATATTTATATCATTTAATGATTGCTGGCCATCTGAAAATTAAGGAACACTCTCTAAGGAACCATTTAAAGGTGGAATCAGGTATGGATATTGGGGCGGATGGCAACTTAGATCTAGACATAGAGGACAAACTCAGCACTTTGGAGGGAAATAATTTGCCTCAATGAAAATAGGGGTGGGAGTGGGAGCAATTGGGAATCTTCTCTTTCCTTTCTGATTGGACACATAATTTAACAATGGAACTACTAGCTCAGCAGGAGATATAATATCCAATGGCTTCAATAACATGCCCAGCAGAAATGCCTAGGGAAAGGAGTATGAACCAAGAAGTAAAGGACAAATAATAAGATTCTGCAAACTCAGAATTATCATTTACTTTGATCACATGCACACTAAGTATGTGAATGTGTGCCTTCCTATTAGTGTATTTTTACGTGTGTTTTCTTTTCCTCCTGATACTGTATATATTTTGGTTTTATGGGATGGGGAATAGGGAGACGAGAAAATATTTTTTGGCTATTATTTTATGATGTCACCCCAGCAATTAATGAAGCAATTGTGTCAACTAGCAAATGCACTGGTAGGGGCTCACTAGTAATAGTTTTAGTCTAAACTGACAGATGTCCTTGAACCTGGAGGAATAATCTTAACTCTGTCAACATGCAATCTAGAGGTCCCTGGGCTTGTAACATGGAGGGATTTGATGATCCCCAGTTTAGTTTGGAGGTAGAAACCCCAGTTTTGACCTTGTCACAAGAAAATTCCTCCCTGAGGGAAAGTCCTACTTCACTGATCTCAGACTAACAATAGACTTTAAGATGTTAAAGTATCTCTTTTATACCAATGGTTTCTCCTCTTAGGTCAAAGTCCTTTACCAAGGTGGCCCAGCCTGGGATGGGTCTTTCCCTTTTGTGTCCATTGTAAAGCATCAGCCCCTCACTGCTATTCCTGTCTGGAACTCCTCTTTTTCCTTTCTTACCATTGTAAATTCAATCAACTGTCCCTCTCATCCTCAGCCCCCAGTTTCCACCTAGAAAGGTATTTAAGCTCCCCCACTTTAATGGCTCTTTGGAACTGTCAATCTCTCAAGTTTGGCACTCCCTGGAGTCAATGTCCAGAGTCACCAGAGTTTTATCTTTGGACTCTGTGCAGTTGTAGTCGTGCAGCACGTAGCTTTGTGTCAAAGCCTAGTATTGCATTGAACCCCTTGTTCCCTTGATTAGAGTGATTTTGACTATTTAATAGTTCTCTGTTTTTTCTAGTCAACAACACTGACAACCAGAACTATATTTTAGAAGGAGAGCATTTGAGAATGGGAAAGTATATGGATAATAGTAAAGAGCATCAGTAATGAGGTGAAAGGCTTAGATTCTCTTTCTGGCTCTGCCATTAATTTGCTCTGTGACTTTAGACCTAACAGGATGTGTTTAGTTTGTGGATGTTTGTGAATAGAGGTATACAAACTTAGATAAGGGAAAAAAAATTCAATTTAATTGCTTTATATATATATATATATGTATATATATATACACATATATAATTGTTTTCTTTCTTAACCATATATATTTTAAAAATATATTATTCAGAAAATATGAACACAGGCTTCACCAGACTGCCAAAGGAATGCATGACTCAAAAAATGGTAAAGAATTTTTGCCATAAACTAAAGTTTATTCACTTGAAAAGATAATGATGAAGATTACAATGACAACAATAATATCTAGTCTACCTATTTAAGTTTATCCTCAGGGAAAACATTATGAATAATGACTAGAAATTGTATATTGGCATATTTAGACTTCACACAAAAACCAACAAATTCTTTAATCGTTGGAGCTATCCACAAGTGGAATCCGCTGACTCAAAATGCAGTATATTCCAGGACTTTATGTAAAGTCCTTAAATGAAGACTAGATAACCACTTATTTAGATTATTTCTGATGTTTTTAATCCAAGGAATTTGTTGGATTGGATGACCAGAACAGGCTTTTCCAAAACTGAGATTAGGTCACAGAGAGGTGAGAATCAACTGAAATAATGAACTGCAAAATGTTTTGAAAGAATTGAATTGATTAAAGGAATGTAAATTATCATCATATAAATGAAAATGATGCATTTGTAAATTTAGTCCTATGACACCCTAATTCACCATCTGCTTTAGCTCCCCCCCCCCCCTTTATTTTCTCTGTTCTTTCAAGGGTGTAAATCTTTAAGGGCTCAATGACTTAAGAGGTTGTTACCATTAGTAGTCCTAGTATGTTTAAGTTTTGTTGTGGATTTTCTCTTTAATTTAATTAGAATTTTTAATTAAATAATTACAGCTTTGCAAACCTCAAATGATGATTCTGAGGATTATGTTTACTTTGCTGATGACTCCTTAATGTCTTTGGAGGAAAAATATAATATGAAAGCAAATAAACTCACTTGTGTCATTTCTTGAAACTCTACATAAATAAAGGCGAATAGTGCTGAAGGCCATCTAAATTAATTTTCTATTTGACCTTGGAAGGTATTTGGGCATTTATATTTGGATAGAGATGGTTGAAATTCTGGTCACTTTTACCACTTCAAAATCAGCAGCAAAGCTGCTGTATAAGTATATATATATATATATATATATATATATATATATATATATATATATATATATATATATATATATATATATATATATATATATATATATATATATATATGTATAAAATAAGAAGTTAGAAAGTAACTTTTTTCCCATTCTGAACCTTTGTTCTCCTCCTCATGGTTCTACATATTTTGCTTCAAAAAGATAGCATTACCTCCTAGGCTCTGTTTTTCCATAGCAAAGTCATTTTCAAACCCTTCTTCATTTAAGAAAGGAAGTAATTAATTATTGAATGATTATTCATTTCTCTCTATCTGTGTCCATCTCTGATTTTTGTCTGTCTGTTTCTTTCTCTCTATTTATTGAGAGGCAATGGGGGAAATAAGAGTTGGCTTGAAAAGTTACAAAAAGTCAACCTATGGGTTCAAGGTGAATCATTATTACTAAACAAGTCTTTTCACCTTTCACTTCACTTTCTTTAACTGTAAAGTGACGGGAATGAGCTAGATTATCTCTAAGGTCCCTCTCTGGTCATAATTTTTGCACATTTATTCCAAACCACAATGGTCAGTATATAACAAGATGATATGTTTATTGATGAATAACATTCACCTATGTATTTATAAAGGAAAAAAAAAAAACAAACCTTAAAATATGTTGCTCCTGTGACTGCTTCACAAGCTATCCAGAAGACATTTTTAAAAAATGTTTTACTCAAAAACATGCATACATTTTAAAAAAGGCCTCTAGACTCTATTTCTACACATTTAATCCTACTTTTCATGGAAATTATAGTAGAAAGCAGCTCACTTTTGCAAGTTAGGCTCTCAATTAGAGACTTTGAAATGCAAATTTAAAGCTGAGATCTGCAAAGGAAAAAAGGAAAACAAAGGGCTGAGAAATGAGGATTCCCTTTCACCCCTAACTCTTCCCTTCCTTCCCTCCCTTCTTATCTCTCTCTCTGTCTCTGTCTGTGTTTGTGTGTGTCTCTGTATCTGCCTCTCTGTCTTTATCTGCCTCTTTTCTCTTTTCCATCCTAAGCTGTCATAATTTTTAGGGATGCAAGTCTTAAATGTTAAATTTTGTGTGTCAGCTGGGTTTTTTGGGAACCCCAATTTTGCCCTAGTCTCCAGAGAATTTACCCTGAGGAAAGTCCCAGACTCAACCATTTCCAGACTGAACAATAGACCTTAAAGTACTTAATGGTCTCAATTCATTTTGGGACCAGTAAACCTATTCAAATATTAAGTACCCTTTTGTCCTAATAGTTTCTCCCATTGTATCAAAGTCTTCTCCCAGGTAGCCCAGCCCTGGGCTGGACCTTTCCCTTTTGTATCCATTATAGAGCATCAGCCTCTCCCTGATAATCCTGTCTTAGACTTTTATGCATTTCCTTGTAGCCATGGTAATGCCAATCAATCATACTTCCCTGTCCTTAGTCCCCCAAATGCTATATAAGTTCTCCAAGTTCTATTGTTCTTTGGAGAATCTTCTAGCACATTGTTCCTCCCAGAGATACTGTCCCCAGAGTCCCAGGGTTTTGACTCTGTATAGTATTTGGAACTTGGCTCTGTACAGGGGCCAATTATTATGGACCTATCTCTTTTCTGATTAAAGACTTGGTTTTTTTGATTACTTTAGTAGTTCTGTGTTTTTCCAGGTTCACACAAGTTAAGTAATTGGTCTTGATTTAGCTTCCCTTCCTTTAATTGATTTCTTTACTAATGTTATTTACTTTTCTATCTAGAAAATTCTTTTTTTTTTTGTCACAGGAACACATTTCTTCTTCCATTTAGGAATGGGGGTGGGAATAGAAGATGAGGCTGAATATATAGATGAGCAAAAGTTTTAAAGAAATGTTTAAATCTTTTTCTTTTGCCCAAGATCTCAAAGTCCTTCTAAAAATTAAGGAGTTCCAGAATTTTCTAGATTCAAGATCAGTAAGAAGTTTCTGAAATCAATTTCTATAGACTATTGCACCCTATAATATTCATTATCATTTGGAGCAGTATTATTCCTTGATCCACCTAAAATATTTCCAGAACACATTCCATAGGAAATATTCAGAAGGAGGGAGATACTGTTTTTATCATCTGTGAATTTTAAATTTTCTCCACCCTGCTTAGTCTTTAGAATTCTAACAACCAGGAATGTATCCACCCCCACTTAAGGATTAAGTGTCCAGGTGGTAGGTCCATGACCAGCATGTGCTAGCAAGTGACATATCAGAAATACCTCACTGACCCCCTGGACTGTCCTAAGCCAAGCTTAAGCCACCATTGGTACATGTGAGACACAGGAAGTAACATAAAGAACTGCCTATATATTTCGTGTCACTTCCTGTGCTCTCTTGCTTGGAGGTTTTGGGAGCTCTCATTGATGTTGGGAGCTCTGGGCAGCATTTGGCATGCTTGCAGGTTTGGGCTCTGTAACAGAGTTTAGGTGAGGCATCTTCCCTGAGAGACCTTGGTGAGTGGTAAGGCTGATTCCACCTTTCTTTGATCTCCTGAAAAGCACTCTGCTCCTAGGAGGCCCCTCATCTCAGAGGAGACCTCTTTAATCTTCTGAGAAGACCCCTTAGCTGAGGCCTCTGAACTTCCTTTGGCTTAGGCTAGGCCAGAGAAATCTTATACCCTTTCCCTCTCTCTTCTTCTTAATTTCTTCGTACTTTTGTAATTAAACCACCATAAATATCCCAAACTGACTTGAATATTTTATTGGGATTGAATTTAAATCCCTGGAGACCACTAATATAATATATTCAGTCAACAACCCTTAATTTTACCTTAACACATCTCCAATCTTTGCTTTTCTACATTAATTTCATTTTCAGCAGAGGTCTCTTATTCCTTGACAAAATTCCCTTTCTGGGTCTGCTTTCTTATATAGTATTCCTGAGGAAGCCATATGTTCCGGGACATTCAATCAGCAACCTGAGCTCAGCTACTTTGTCAAATCTGGCCACCTCCTCTCAGACACTTGTGTGTTGGATGTCAAGGAATCCTTAAAGGCAAAACAAAGATAGGAATTAAAAAAGGGGGGGATGGGGAGAATAGTTATGCTCCCCAGATACGGTGAACACAAAAGAAATAAAATCTTTTCTTTTTTTAACCTGAGAAATCATAACACAGAGAAAAATAAGAGTGACCCTGGAGAGCCAAATATGGAAGAATAAAAATTCTCAACTACAGACTCAGACATCTACTTTATGTCTCACTGAATTTAGCACTTTGTTGATATTGCTTCTTTTTTTCTGATTTTTTCAGATGGAAGTAATATCCAGATGCTTGCATTACTTCTTTTTCTTTTGACCTCTAAATTGAACTGATTTAAATTCCCCTTAAACAACATGGAAAATTGCTGCTGGTTTAGTATTTTTGTCTCCTTTGTCATTAGCCTATTGATTCTCTTATGTGCCTTCCAGGAAAAGAGGAGGTATAATGCATAAAATATAGACAATAAAACATTGATTGCCCAGATAACTCAGGAAATAGGGGGTTCTGGTTAATTGAATTTTCTGGTTAACACAAGGTTCAATCCTAGGTGTTGGAAATCTTCCCAAACTGTATTAGTGTGCTATCTTGTCTGAAGACAGTACAGAACACTGTATTTAATTGAATCTTTCTTTGATGATTTTGCAGTATTTTCTGGTCTTCATTCTAAAAGGCAGTAGATCATGCTATTCTGAAGTAGACAGAGTTCTGGTGCTATAGATAGAAGGTCTACAGTGCGACACCACAGACATATTAACAAGTCACAGTTCTTTCATTGATTCTTTCATCTGTAGATAAGGCAACTCAGAACTGATATTTGGTATAAGTTTTTATTTTGTAGATCTGGTTAAGTATAGCAAATGCAAAAATATAAAATCATTAGATTATAATTTTTGAATTTGAAGTGACCTTACAGGTCACCAACTCCAACTTCTCTCATTTTACACATGAAGAAACGGGGGCCTGCCACGGGCAAAGTCCACCCTTGCCCAGGACTCCAGGGTATCCTGACTGGTGGCGAATGATTAGTCAACAAAAAACAAACGGAAGACAGTTTAATCATAACAGTCATGGGATTGCTTTGCACCAAACAGCTGCTCTGCTATCCCAATGTCTGATCTTTATTTTTATACCCATTTTCTTGGCATGCAGATACACAAAATCAAAGAGAGACAATTGGAAAAGTGATACATTAACTTTTAACAAATCACTTGATTAACATTCTATACTTTTGTATTGTGATTAAAGACAGAATAAAGGTTGCACACAAGATAAATGATTTCGTCCACAGGTGGCTTAATTTTCTCATTACTCTGTGAGAAGTTTTGAGCTTACAATAAGGGAAAATTATGTATTGCTTTTAATAAAATGGAATAATTAATCAGCAGTTTTTAGAAGACAATTCAACAATCATACCATTGAGACTGAGGGGTACTGGGAACACAATTCAAATTTAGACTGGTGGATTCTAGGGAGTTCCTGAGTTACTGATTTGTGTAATTGAGTCATTGAGGCATACTGAAGCTTGATGTACTTGTATTTATCTCTTGGGCCTCTATGATTGATTTGTGTGTTGACTTCATGAGAATAGGCTTCGGTGAGTGGGAAAATTTTGGACTTGGCCTGTAGCTGCGGTTTTGCTGGGAATTATATACCTAAGTAAAAGTTAACTCATAATAATCTTTTGGTGATTGAGTTTAAGGGTCTGATCTTTTGGTGATGTTTTGGGGAATTAGGTTACAGGTGTTTTGCTCTTACATTATTTCTTTTGAGACTAGGGGGAATGTCAATTCATAGGTAAGGGGTATTGATGAAAGAGGTCATGTAAAGGGGGTTGGGTGGGCAGTCACATCTCACCAAGGACCACTCTGTGGTCTCCTCAGCTACCACGCGTGACTCTGTAAATGTGTCGTGGTCTGATGGCTCCTAGCAGAGGCCTAGAGAGGTAAATTAACTAGCTAGTAAATTGCATAGGTAAGATACTAATTTGATTCTGCTTACTGCAAATCAATTGCTCTTTTCGTTGTACTACATGGTATTTATTTTGATCCAAGTCTATAATAATAACTAACTATATATAATATAATATTGTATATATAATACTATAATATAATATAATAATTTTATATAGTGCTTTTCTCACATGCTTCACAAAACTGAGGAAGGGATAACAAATATGATTATTGATTTTTGATTTTGCTCATTTGTTTTTGGATATTTCACTAAGATTAATGAATTTTCTTTTAATTTTCCCAGAAGGTAAATTTTTAAAAATCAGTGGAAGATTGTTGAATTGTTGAGAATTAAGTCCTAGCTATTCATTGAGATTTTAAAGACCCATAGCAGAAGGCTTCTTTTTTTTTTTCTTGTACACAAAGCAGACAATTATATTTCAGAAGACCAATGTGATTCACAATGTATCTAACAAAGGTCTATAGTTCGATCTGTGCACAGTTTGTTCTTTGCTTAGATTAGAGTTCTGGGTGGCAGTGATGGGGAGGGGTGGGGAGAAGTAAGAGCAACCAAGTGTCAGCGGAACATCTGTGAGTTTAGAACTTTCTCCTTCAACTCACTGTATTGGAAGGGCAAAGTGCAGGGTACATGAGTATATTCGGGTCTCTGCAATAGATAAAAAGGTCTTCTTCCTTTTATTTCTCAGTTTTCTGTACAGCATTTTCCTATAAAAGATTGTAAATCAGTCAGTCATTGAAGGTAGTAGTTGAATCCAGAGGAATATACCCCTTCATGCTCAGAGAAGTTTTTCTCTTTTTGTACCCTGGGGTTCCAAAAGAGATTGTGAAAACAGGCTTATTTTGCTGAACACACAGAAAAGAAAATAACAAAAGGAAAATAATCAAACTTCTTGTGTGGGAGGCTAGTGGATACTGTGGATAAAGACTAAGAAGTAGCAGCCAGCAACATTCTCCTCCTGATTGCTAGCCAATCAATATAGGGTCTGTGTCCAGGAACTCCGGAGTTTAAGTAGGAGGTTAGTTATTCCAGAAAACTTACTGAGGGAGTATACTTTGCCTTTTCTGGAAAGTGTAAAAAAGGAAATTTTTTTCCTTTTGTAAATTAAATTTCATCATGCATTTTAGGACCCACAAGCTCCCACAAAATTCATGCTTAATAAAGTTTTGAATATTTACCAACATCATGCAATTTGTCTGAGAGAGGGGCAAACATTTCTTCTTCAGGTCTGAGTGATTTTGGACTATTAGGAACTCTAAGCCTTGAAGGAATTCTTAAAAGCAGTTGGCAAAGGAGGAAAATGAGAGAAAGGAACTGAGACTATAAGACCTGCCCAGAAGCAGCATCTCTGAGGCAATTCCTCAGCCATATGTGAGACTTAATAAGCTGAAATGGAAAGAATTGGAGGTACAGAGATAATAGGAGAAAAGAATGAATATATCTGAAAGGAGGGCAGAACTATATCAGAGAAGAAATTAAGATAAGCTATTGGGCTCTGAAGTAACTCAGAACAGAAAATAGATTGAAGCTATCAATTATATTCCCCTCTTCAAGGATGGAGGCAAGTTTCCCCAAAATGATCTTTCCTTTCTCCAACTTCCTTCTATGTGATTCTTCAGCAACAACACTGTTAAGGCTTGGAGTCAGGAAGACCTAAGTCCCAGTCTGGTCTCAGATATCTAATAGCTTTGTGACATGACATTTCACAAAACCCTCACTGTTTTAGTTTCCTTATCTGAAGAAGAAAGATAGTGATAGAACTTATCTTCCATGATTGCTGTGAGAAAAATATGAAATACTGTTTATAAAATGCTTAGAAAACATTAAAGCCCTATATAAATTTTATCCATATTATAATATTTAAATTAAACCCTGATCCTTAATTTCCATAAAGTTCATCAATATTTACTCGAACAGGAGAAGGCAGACAGAGAGAAAAAGCCCAATTTTATCCTGCCACATCATCTGTCTCCCAATGGACCCCTTGGCCACCTTCCTTTTGCCATGTGCAGGAGAGAATAGAAAGAGCCCATTTCCTGGAACGCCCTCTTTTATTGCATCCCTTTGGCCCCCGGATCAATTTCCCAATCATTTCTGGCTCAAGCACCTAGGTCACTGCCCCATGACCCATTCTTCATGCTCTCAAAGCACTGGGACACAGGTAGGGCCCCAATGGGTGATCCTGGGAGGAGGTTTCCTTCAGACAATATGTAATATATTCTTCTCACCTTTTTTACCTAACAATTTCCTAAACTCTTATTTGTGCCCCAAATATAAAGATACCCAGAAATAGCTAGTATAAGGAAGAGCACTAGACAACAAACATTTATTAAGCTCTTACAGTATATCAGCAGATAGGAATACAAATGGAAGCAAAAAGAAACATATAATAACTAACATTTGCATATGTTACTATATGCCTGGCACTCTGCCAACTAAGGACTTAACAATTATTTTCTCATTTAATTCTTATAACAACCTTAGGAAGTAGGTGCTCTTTAATTAAGCAAATTAAGGTAAACAGAAGTTAAGTGATTGCTCATTGTCATATGACTGGCCATGTTTGAATTTGAATTTTCTGACTCAAGGCAAAGTGCTCTATCCACTGTATTACCTACTTGCCTCTAGACCAAAGGCTAAAGATAAAAATTGTAATATGAGATGGAGGACAAAATCTCTGGCTGAATGTCAGACAGTTTTCTACCTGGGGACTCCAAGCTTTATTGATTTAATTAATATGTTCTCATCTGATGTAAATTCCATGAAATAAAAGAAAGGATCATGTAGACCTAAACAACAGCAACAACAAACTGATTTCTGTAACTAAGCATGTTTGAATAAATATATAGGAAGAAAAGAAAAAGAGTATGTTGAGTGGTGCCTGTAAAAAAAAAAAATCATTTACTAATCTACTCCCCAGAGAGGACATTGGAAGTAGGCTCTCCGGTGCAGAAGTTCTCATAATGTTGTTAATGGATTTATGCCAACAGAAGCTGGTAGATTTTTCATTTTTGCGTGACGTTTGTCCCCAACTCCTTGCTTCTAAATATCCCAGGTACACACTGTCCTTTGTTGACTTATCTCTTAACTTTAATGCCTCCAGGAACAGAGCAGGATCTCTAATCCAGGCCACTGTCCAAGAGTTCCTTTGGCAGGGTCTATTCTAAACACCCTTCAAAATATAGAAATAGCCATGGATGTTGCAGCACCATTCTTACCCAAAGCTATGATGTCTGACATTCAAAAGAAGGGACTGGTTCTGGTGCCAAGAAGGAACAAATTCCAGTTAGGTGCCTTTATTTGGTCTCATGTGTGAGGCTGGAAATTGTATTTTGCATACAAAAGCAAAGGACTTCTTACATGGAAATGATTATTTTATTAATTTAAATAAATGAGTTTATATTGAAAAAAAATTATTCGTTCCCCTATCCACATAGGAAGAATGATCAGAAAGGATCAAGTACTACCCAGCTAGCTTTGCCTTCTACAATGATATCTAACATTGTTACACATATATAAATTGTTTGGCTTAAACTTAAATCACTTAACTTTCTTCTAGTATTTTAAGAATTTTAATCTGAAGAGAAGTTAGATTTGCTATTTGGGATCTCAGAACCCAGAATTAGGAGCCCTAAGTAGAAATTAAATAGTAGCAGACATCATAAAATCATACAATTTCGAAACAGGAAGAGAATTCAGTGGCATTCTGTTTCAGCCCTTCCCTGGACAAGAATTACTTCTACATCATAATGAATGAGTGGTCATACAATCTTTACTTGAAAGATTGGCAGTGAGGGAAAACCAATATCCCCCAAGAGAAGTCATTATATTTTTGTATGCTCTAATTGTTAAGATTTTTTCCTTATCTAGCATAAATTTGCCTATTTATAATTTCTACTGATTACTTCTAGTTCTGCCCTCTGAGACCAATCAATATGTGTCAAAACTCTGTTTCATATGATTGTCCTTTGAATACTTGAAGGCAGCTATTATATATTCACTAGCTCCTTTTTTTTTTTTACAGGCTAATCATCCCTAATTCTTTCAGCTGATCCCCATATAATATGAAGTGTAAACCATCCATTCCCCTTTTTTCAACTTTTTTTCAATAGCTTTACTAAAACAATTCCCAGAAATATAAAACTCTCCATGTGTTCTGACCAGGGAAAAGGACAGCAGGACCAGGATGTCACAACATATTATATACTATTGATTCTTATTGAATTTGTGTTTTATTAGAAGAACTAATTTTTTTTACACAAATCACTTTCTGGATTTGCTTCATCCATCTTATATTTACAAAGTTAAAAGCTTAAACAAATTTGTAAACTTTAAACTTATTCCTATTACATTCGATTTGATTAAATTCAGTCCATCTTTACCTGTCACAACCTTTTTTGAATCCTGAGTCAGTCATCCAGCATGTTAGTATTCTAGCTTTCTACAAACTTGCCAAACATGTCATCTGTGCCTTTATCCAATTCATTGATAAAGTAGGATACCCTAGGACCAACAACAAATTTCCATGGTATTCCACTGGATGCTACTTTCAAAATTGACTATCCATTCAACCATTTCTGAAATCACTTCATTCTGCTATGGTCTGATTCACCTCTTTCCACTTTTCCCAAAGAATAGGAATATATATTGAAAAACACTATTCTAAAACCAAATGTACTGCATTACACACTGACCAACAAGTCACATTTCCTTTCTATTTACTTACCACTCCATTAACATTAATCTAGAATTTCAAAATTGAAAACACTAACCTGTATGATCCAGAATTCATACTTATCCCTTTTTTAAATCAGGAAAATATTTACCCTTCTACTATCCTATACCAGCTCTCCAGATCTCCATGATCAATCAACCAATAAACATTATTTACCTACTATATGTTAAGCACTGTGGTAAATGCTGGCTGTACAAAAAAATAAAAGAGAGAGACTAAAAGAAGTTCCTACCCTAAAGAAACTTATAATGGAGAAATCAAAATGCAAAGAAGGGGTACTCTTTGAGAGATATTGCCAGAATGAGATAACAGCCCTTAGCAGGAGCATGAGACAATGAAGAGTACAGGATAGGTCCTAGGTTGCCAGGATGGAATGGTTGGATAGTATTGCTCTCTACAGTAATAAGGAAAGTAGGATATGGGTAATGTTTCAGGAGAAGAAATTAGTTTAAAAAAATTCAATTCAGAGTAATTATGTACCAGTTGTACAATCATTTCAGCTAAATTCACAGTAGCTTCTTCCTCTCTTCCACTCCCCCAATTAAATCTTTCAAATCTGAATGATCACCATGAAATCTAATGCCTTTTGCCCTCACTGCTTCTTCTCAATTTCCCTCACATCAAATCTCACCTCCAGGATGGGGTTTAATACAGAGTTATTTCCTAGAATAGGGCTCTCTTCTCACTATAGTGACTCTCCTCCCACAGTATAATAATGTTCCTATCTTCCCAAGTAAAATAGTGACTATTCCCATTAAATATATATATATATATATATATACATTTATCTTATGCAATAAGCATTAAAACTGTTATTTTATCTGCATTTCTTACTAATAGTGATTTTTTAACATTTACATTTTTTTGTAATGTGAAATTTTTATTTTCAGAATTATTTGCTGACAACCTGACAGCTTCTTTATTGCAAAATGACTCAGTATATATTTATGATAATTCCCTTTATATTTTCTGTGTCCAATTTCTTCTGGTGAAATTTAATGCAAATATTTTCCACTTTTTCCTCTTTCTAATTCTGTAGCAATTTGTATTCAATGACTTTACCAACAAGCATTTTGTTTATGGCAACTAGAACCTCAGCCTTGTGCTAGGCACTTGGGATCTCAAAGACAAAATAAAATAATCCATGACTTTAAGAAGCTTATAAGCACTTTAGCTTGTTCTATTCTATTTTTGTTTAAAGTCTGACTTCATATATTCAGTTCCCATGTGCATTTTGATATTATTATAGTAAATATTTTAAATAGTTGATCTAAACCTAATTTTTGACAAACTACTTTCAAGTTATTCAAACTGTTCTTGTTAAAATGGAAATCCTGAGTTCACATGATCAGCAAGTTGGCAGAATAGTTATTTTATCTAAACCCCTTTAACTCTCCACCCCTCAAAAGGAAATATGTACCAGCTATAGAGTAATTTCAGCTAAATTCACAGTGGAAAAAAAAAATCCTCAACTCAAGTTAAATCTTTCATTCATGAATCAACAGTAGACATTTTAATGACTTTTTTTTTCACTCAATGCTCTTTCTCAACCAGCTCCCCTCACATCAGACCCCACCATCAGAATGGGGATTTCTTGCATTGTAGTGACTCCCTTTCCCAATCCAGCACATGACACTTAACTTGCACATAGCAGCAGTGGCTGATTAGGTAGGTGAAGCAAAAGAGAACAGAAAGGAAAATTAAATGCATTAAAAGGCACCATTTTTTATCTGGAGTCCAGCTCTAGGGATGAGATGTCCAAGACTTCAGTGACTCCATTAGAATAACTCTACTTCTTTCCTTCCCCCCATCTCCATCTCTTCCTGTTTACCCCAAATATAGGCATCCAGAAATGATTCTACTCTCCAAGAGAGGTTCAGAAGAATAAAATGAGAGAAACACTAGCATGAAAAATGAGTAAACAATAATGAGGTAAGCCCACTAGTACAAGTGATCTATTGTGATTTTTACATGGTAGCTGACTTATGGGCAACATTCCCTGGGCAAACCTGATAACTAGACTATCTCATGCACAAGTGAATGTATTCTCAAGGTACTAAACCACTCTTACCCTGCCTAATGCCCAAAATCTCAACTAAACTAGTAATTCTCCTTTTTATCAACCTGGAAGTCATCTCCTCTGACCCAGGCTTTACTTTATGTTATAGAAGTATGAGATAAGACCTAGTAGCACCATATCACTTGGAAAATTCCATTACTCCATCAGCCTTAAGCTACTGACCTCATCAGATGTTGGAAGGAAATATTCATATGCCAAAATTTCATCTCTGCTTTATTGACCTACTCTAGGGAACAACTAAATAAGACAGTTGCTGAAGGTGGATTATGACCTAATATTGTCTGCAACTCACTACTGAGGAGTACAGATGTCACTATTCTAAATTCCTGTTCTTGGAACAAAACTGTAGTATGATCTGGTAGAGACTAAAGAGAAGGCAGCAGACAGATTCACTGAAATGTGCTCTTCAGGAAATGTGAAAAAAGTTCTATAAGAAGTCAAACAGAACTTGGGAGACTATTATTTGGCTTTCTTTTCCCCTTTGTAGTTCCTTCATCATTTCTGTATCTGCTTATTTGATTCCTCAAAAATTCACTTTAAAATGGCATCCAAATTATATGGCAGGTATGTGTGTCTCTTGAGCTGCCTGCATGGCTGTGTGTGAGCATACTGTGATAGTTTATAGCCTAGACACTGATCAAAAGAAGCCAAGCAAAAATGACTCATGTCCCTGATTCAGTGAGATCTGAATTTCACATGTTTTATTTGAGGTTGTTCTTCCCACTCATACCTTGACTTTTGCCCTCAGGACCATCAGTGAGTGGTGTGTCCTATCAGGTATACAAATTAAAATTAGTCATCAATAATTTAAAATATTATATTTTAAGAGATTTATTAATGATCATTAGAAGTGACAAAATTAAAAGGTAACAAAATTTAAAAAAAATGCACCCATGGATAATCTTCTTTTTCAAAAACTCCATTCCACCATAGTTGCTACAGGAAGTAAAGAGATGGAGACCAGGAACCTCATCCAAAATATCTCCCTGTCTATGTCATCACGTAAGGACAGGAAGTTAATGGGCTCCTGGGAAATGTAGTTTTAGAGGTACAAGATTTCCAATTACTCACTTGAATTTATCAATTCAAATTTTTCCCTCCTCAGCTATGCCCCCTTTAACTCCCTTGCCCCCACCTCCCCTTACTGTTTTCAGACTCTGGTTTCTTCTGTGAAGGACATTTAATCAAATATATTTCCCACTTCTCAGTAGTAATTTTGGGAGAGTATAGAATCAAACTGTTGTATTTTTCCTGCTCTACTCTTTCTAGTTCTGTTTTCATTTATTTAATTTAATGAATCAACAAGCATTTTGTTTAGATGTTAGATGAGGTCATTATAGAAGTTGTTTTGTTTAACTGTTTTTCTTTTGTTATAAGAAAGCTCAATATGAGAGTTAGCTAGGGAGATGAGGAAGATGGTATCTGTAAATCACATTTAAAAATATAAGTAAAACATCTAAAACTAATAATAAAAACAAAGTCAACTGGTACTAATGCTAAGTCACAGTAATGGTTTCTATCTCCTGTGTTACCAGTTATTACTTACCTTATTTAAACAGAAGATTGATATATCTCATCATAGGAATTTTTTAATACCAATTTTAGAGCAAATAAATGAAGTGTCCACTTCCTCAGCCCCCTGTCCCTCTCCAAAAGTTCATTTTAAACTCTGGTTTTTGAGAAATATAGTAATGTAGTAATTGTGCCACTTTAAGACCTATATAAAAGTAGAGTTTTCATTTTAGGGTCTGTATGTAATATGTATCTGATGGTACCTTCTTGCTGTGACTGATTAACAGACTTGGGAAGAAATGTGTGAAATGAGCAACCGTATCTGTTTCCATGGTTGCCAGGCTCTTAGCATCAAGAAGTCCGATAGCACCATAAATACTGTAATGGAGTTCAGCATGATTGAGCATCAGAAATGCAGTGAGAAGGTAGTATTAATTGCCAGACTCCATCCATGTGTAGACCAGTAATCCTGCCCATTAAAGAATACAACTCCCCAAAATAGTCATTCCTGAGTCTACATGTGAGCAAATGACTATGAAAGTGTGTGAACAGGTTGAGAGATTTGTAAAGGATTTTTAATACCTGAGATTGTCCTGAGAGAGTAAATGTTCCCACAATGACCCTGATTATCTCTTCCCACCTCTTCCAAAATACCAGAACATGTTGTACTAAGGAAAAGTCTGCTAGAAAGAACTTAAAATCTCTTTGCATATTTTGTCTTTCTTAGAAAAACAAAAATCTCAATTTTGCTTTAGTCTGATCTTTAAACATGCTATGATCTAACAGTTAATCTCTGCACTCCTGCAAGAAAAATTCTAGAAATAAGAGAATAGGGACACCTAATAATTATTCTGGGTGTGTCTACAAAACTGAATGAAGGATCATAAGGTGGAGCCAGATAACTGAGCTCTTGAGTCAGAATATCCAGGTTAGGATTTCTATTTTGCTACTTGCTATTTTTATGAGAAATCAAATGTCTCAACCTTAGTTTCTTCATCTATAAAACAAGGTTGTTCAGTTAGGTGATCTCTAAGGTCCCTTTCCAGCTCTAGATATATGAATCTATGAAATGTAATTGGAAAATGTGATCTTTTTTTTTTTCAAATCTCTCTATAAGATAGTTATATGAGTAGAGCAAATTTAAAAATATATGTGGTATCTGTCTTTGGGCACAAATTAAAAAGTGGTATAACTTTATATTCTGTGTCAGTAGTAGCAGAAGCTCCCTTCCACTCAAACATCAAGACCAATAACCAACACTTCTATCATATTCATCCTTGGTGATCCTTATTTTTCAGTAGTCCAAGACTTTCCTGTCCAATTGCCAAACACACACTCTCATAAGATCTGGATTATTTAGTTCTGTGCCAGAATTTAGTAAAATATCTGGCACATAGTAGCCAATCAATAAATGCAAGTTATCCAATTGATGGATAAATATGTATATACATTTAGATTCGGAATTGTAGATCAGGATATCTCACAAAAGATTTATTTAACAAATATTATAGCTTGACTATAATACTAATACTTTAGAACTTACCCAATGTTGATAATTTTTGCTTCTTTACTTGGCAGAGATATATAGTTTTTGAAATCCTAGTTCAAAATGACAGAAATATTAGTTCATTTGTTTTGTCTTCTTTTTGTGGCTATATCACAGACAGGCAAATTTAAGTTGTTATGCTCTCACACACATACTATATACACATATAGAAATCTCTCTCTCTCTCTCTCTCTCTCAGACTCTCAGACATACTTTGTTGGAATGCTCCAAATATGTGTTCTGCTCCATTGAGTCACATGCTTTTAAAATAGTGAACAAACAATAAATATTGCAGGATCTTATTGTTGTTTTTCCCTCCTACATAGCTTTTAGTTATTCAATTACCTATGAAGAGACAGACTGTTGAAGAATATTTTGGAGAAATGTCTTTCATTAAGGATATTCTCAGTGATGGTGTATTCATTTTAATATTATGAAGGGGTTTACTGTCTTCATTCTAACAATTTTATTTATCAATATTTGTGAGATGATGTGGTTTAGTTCATTTTCAGGACAAACTATCTGAATACTCATTTTGCTTTCTACCAAACTTCAATTTTATGAGCTGATGCTGATCATAATCTTACCACCATCTTCCATGTTGACATTTTGCAAAGGCTAGTTATTGCCTTTGGTTTCTGCATCTCTTTGCTGCTTGACAAGGAGATCAAGTGTTTGCTGGGCAAGGTGGTTGCTAGGTTCTTATGGACTCTTATTCTATGAATTGCTTGAGACTGTCTAAATACAGAAAGGGTTATTAAATTGATATATATTAAACTTGTGTGTTCTAAAAATATTTTAACAACTATTTCAATACAGTTATTTCCTTTGCTTAAACCATGAATTTAAAATATTATTCTAAGTACACTTTCCACTAGATTGCCCAAAAGGTCCCAGGCATACATATATACAAACACACAACACACATACATGTATACCCACATTAAGAACCTCTTCCCTATATATAATCATGATCAATAGAATCAATAATCATTATTTCTTATGTTTCAGCATTTCATCTTCTAAAGTAGAACAAAAAAAATTGAATTCACAATAAAGAAGCATATAATCCTGGAAAATGTGTGTTTCTCAAGAATAATAACATATATTTTAGACATGCATATATGTATATATACACATTTTTAAGTGTACACACAAATATATATTATGCATGTATTATGCTTTTGGGGATACATATAATTTTTATTAAAGACAGGAAAATTTTATTCTTATGTCAAGTTATTTTGATAATAATAAAATTTTCCACATAATAAATTTTTCTGTCACCAGAATATATTAATCAGTTAATTTTTTTGGAAACAATATTTTATGTGTGAGTTTTTAAAAAAAGGAAAGTATGTATATTAGATTAAAAATGTTCTCCAATTCAATACAACTAACAAACCATGATGAAAATGTTTGCATATTGAATGAGCATATTAAAGATTTCTTAGCTCTAACTAATATAGACTAGAATTGCTAGACCAAGTTTCCCACTCTAGTATCTTTGAAAAATGTTTTGTAAAATGATGTTTGAGCTACTGAATCACAAAGTGTTTTCCATTTAACAAAAAGAGAGACCACCACTTCCTAAATTGAAGAAAATGATTCATGTAAAATTCTTGGACAATCCTGTAAAATTGGACTTGAACTCTGGACTTCAATCCCCACAATTCCTTGCTCCACTTCCCCAGAATGCTTTGTATTCTCACCTGGGCTGAGATCTAGAAGGTATTTAACCTGATTACAAAAGCTTTTGGCTCTCTTGGACTTTCATTTTGGGGCAGACGTGGCTCTTTTCATAATGTAGGTGAGGTTGTGACTAGGCCTCTCTGTGGCCTGGACACGTGTGTTTTCTTATCCTGTATTTTCTTTAATCCTTAACTTTTAATAAACCTCTAAAGAATATAATACTCCTTGCAGAGAGAAACTAATTTCTACCTGCCTCAGTCTCCCCTAAATTTTAATCTTTACAGTTGGCATAAGCACTTTGGGAAAACGGAAACTCTCAATCTTCTGATTTCTTTTCTGATCTTTAGTTCAGCTTTTAATATCTAGTACCTAGAATTTTTTTTTTGAGCCACATTACTCTGGCCGAGTTTCTTTTTTTTTTTTTTACCCTCGCAAAGCTCCTGATCCATCCAGACCTGTTGCCTTTGCCACTCACCCCACCCGGCTCAGTTGCTTTTGCCTGCCGGCATTCAGTCCCCATCCAGACCTGATTCAACCAAGATTGCAATCACCTGGTTCCCAATCTCAGGGCCCTCTGGCCTTCCCTGCCTGTTTCTGTGTCCCAGAGCCATTAGCGCGACCCCATCACCCAGATACTCATTTTGACCAGCTGGTAACAAAGAAACTTGGGGTATTGGCCACATGGGTGGAGGGGAGAGACAAGAGGAAAAGGAGAATGGGTAATTTTCCCTTAGGCTAAGCCTCCACGTGGATGGGGGTATTGACCACAGGGGGATCAGAGCAGGGGAGAGAGAAGAAACAGACTTTTCAAGCAGGAACTTAAAAAGCAATGAGCTATTTAAAAGGATACCTTTTGACTGTTCTGGTAATTTCATTGATTTCATCTGTGTGCCAGAAGAAAGATTCAGCCCAAAGATTCAACTTTGGGGAGCCAAATGGGTGGCTCAGTGAACTGAGGGCCAGGCCTTCAGACATGTGGTCCTGGGTTAAAATCTGGCCTCAGATACTCCCCAGCTGTGGGGCGCTGGACGGGTCCCTTAACCCCCATTTCCCAGCCCTTACTACTCTGCCTTTGGACAACAGACATTTAAATGGATAATTAAAAACAAACAAACAAACAAAAAAAAAACCAAAGAACTTAAAGACTGGAGGTTATAAGGCATTTCAGACTCCAATAGTTTATAAAAATCTCTGTATTCTATTGCATTTTTCCCCGTTTTTTTTTTGTTTAAGATATAACTTAGTGATTTTAAGTTCATATACACTGAAGGTTGATTGAATTTATTTTGAATGTACTGAGTTTTAAAATTCTGTTGCCTTTCCCCTATAACTGTGCTGAAAAAATATTAGTGATTAAGCCCATATATGAAAAAAAAACAGTTTTTCTATTTTGACTTTGTAAATTGTCATAGAGGAGAGATGGACTTCAGGACTGGTTATAATTGTATAACAACCTTTGGAAAATTTAATGTGCTAAATATCTCAAACTGATTTTAAGGGTTTTTTAAATATGATTTTTGGAATTTTTCTTAACAATCTCTGCTTATTTTGCCTTCCCCTACCACGAGGTAAGGCCCATAGCTGAAGTGAAATATATTTTATAAACCCCAACCTTCCCACATGTGAATGGAATTTGGGAAGTTAATCTCAGGGCATTTGTATCCCTATAAGCCTCCAAAAAAAAGGAGTACCCCTTTATTTATACTCTTCAGCTCATTACTTTATTTGCACCAGAATGATATATAGATTTCTTGATTATGTTCTTAACCCAAGATGAATTTTACTTTGTTTAAAATATGTTTAAATACCAAGGTTGAAAGATTGCTACGTTTGTAAAAACTTGTGACAAATGTCCATCAATTCATAGGTTTTAAAAAAAATACCATACAACAACTTATGTGAAATATGATAGTGTGTTTGCTATTGTAATTAATTGGGCTATTGAGAATTTTGGGGATATTGATAACTATATATTTGTAATACTATTCTTTAAAAATGAAAAATTATTACCTTGTTCAATTCATTTGCCTTCTACTCACAGTGATCATGGCCCGATACAAAGAGGAAATGGATCTCATTTTTGGTGAGAAAGCCTTGCATTTTATATTTTCCTAGCTGACACAGAGTGTCAAGCTATATTTTTGAATTTTTAAAATTCTTTTATTATTATATTTTTCTTGCATGTGCAACATACTTTTTCAGGGTTTTTTTTTATTTTTTCTCTCCTTTTTATATTTGAAGCACATGTCACCAGCATTAAGATTTTCTTTAACTTTTTGACTTTTCAGTACTATAAGTTTGAAATACATTTGTCAGAGAATGCATGCCTTAAAAAGCTTGTGACTATAAAAATGATGGCACTAATTATTTAAATAAATTATGGGACTTTGCTTAATGATTCTGACTGATTCCAGGACAAGATATACACACAAGAGCCATTGCACAGAGCCAAAGAAAACCCAATCCAGGATGGATTGATGCACTTCTAGGCCAATACAAAGGTCTTGAACCTAGTGTGAGCCTTGGGGTTGCGACACTTGACTTATGTTAAGATGTAGGCCTTCCTTGTGTCCACACTCACTCTGAAGATACTCACAGACGAGTATCCCCAAACTTGGCTCCTACTTGGCTTCTATAATCTGGCCCCTTTCTTTTCTGCCTTTCATAGTGTGGTAACTTTCTGTAGTCCTGGCTACTGACTGGGTAAATGCATCATTGCTTAGATCATTTTGATTGGGCCCTGATTCAAGGACCTGTTATAGATTTATTTTTCTTTTACTTGGAATTTTTACACATAAGACTTTGATAGTCTATATTTTCATCCAGAAATTTTTTCTTTTCTTTTGGATTTTTCTGATGTTTTTTTTTTAATTTCTCTTGCCAATTGATTCATATACCTCATACCTCAGCCATGCATCCCTAAGTGATTCTGTATTTGTCAATCACCCTCTTAACAGGGGAAATGTAAAAAAATATTATTTTTTAAATTGCAAAGTTTAAATTCCTTTTGAGAAGAAGTTTAGGTAAAGAAGATGCTCCCTCTCTGAATCCAGAACTGATCTGTTGGAGAAGCCACCATGAAGAAGCCTCCAGACCACAAGTGCACCAAAATGAACTTTGGGTGTGGTTGATTGAACATTTATTTGTAAGTATACTTTCATGCCAAAGGGGACTGCCCCCTAACTGGCTTTCTGTCAATGCGTCTAGCAATTATTGTTTTTTTTTCTCTTATCCTCAAATTATTGTAATCTTTAAATTGATTATGTTTTTCTGATCCTTTGGGGGAGGACTTCTTCCCAGAGGATTAACGGGGGGAATATAAAATTAGACTTGAACTCTGGACTTCAATCCCCACAATTCCTTGCTCCACCTCCCCAGAATGCTTTGTATTCTCACCTGGGCCGAGATCGAGAAGGTATTTAATCTGATTGCAAAAGCTTTTGGCTCTCTTGGACTTCCGTTTTGGGGCAGACGTGGCTCTTTTCATAATGTAGGTGAGGTTGTGACTAGGCCTCTCTGTGGCCTGGACACGTGTCTTTTCTTATCCTGTATTTTCTTTAATCCTTAACTTTTAATAAATCTCTAAAGAATATAATACTCCTTGCAGAGAGAAACTAATTTCTACCTGCCCCAGTCTCCCCTAAATTTTAATATTTACAATCCTGGTTGTACTATAAACATTTTTAGAATAGCTCAGAGTTGTTTCGAGCTATTCAAATATCAAACTGTCACAATGGCACCAAAAAACATCTCTAACCAAGTCTTGATGATAATTATTCAAAATAAATAGCTTTATTTCAAAATTCTGTAAGTGAAGGGTTGAAATCTTGGAAAGAAATTGAACTGGGAAGGGCTACAGGATTCTATAGCAGTGGGGGATAGGGAAAAAGAACACAGAACTTTGGAGAGAGATGATTGAGTGAACTGATCCAGGAGTGGCAAACTGACTTCTGTCTGGAAACATACACCAGAGGGGTTGGCTCCAACTAATTCCCTGATCCAGTGATTTCTTTCCCTGTGATTCCTGACCCCAGATCCTTACAAGAAGACAAGCCAGTTGGACAGGACTTTGAAACATAAGCTGTCCACTAAGAAAGATTTCCATCAACTTCCTTTAACTTGAACTTGGGGGACACTCACTGTGGAGCCAACAACCAGAGTCTCTTTACTCTGACCCCAAGAGGGTCACATGAACCAAACCTGATCTGCCTGACTTTGAGGGGGAAGAGTATTAGTTATATAGGAACCCCTTCTCCCTCCTTCCTTCTGTAAAGATTAAAATTTAGCAGAGACTGAGTCAGGTAGAAATTAGTTTCTCTCTGCAAGGAGTATTATTTTTTTAGAGGTTTATTTAAGATTGAGAACCTAAGAATATACAAATAAGAAAAGCACATATCTAGGCCAGAGAGAGGCCTAGACACAACCACTCACATCTTGCCTGCTAGGTGGAGAGCCGTGTGTGCTCCGAAGCAGAAATAAAAAGCCCCGAGCCTATTCACAACCAGGTTTTAAATACCCCATCTCGCTCTCGGCCCAGGTGAGAATTCAATGAGATTAGAGGGCATTCTGGGGAAGTGGAGCAAGGATTTCTGGGGATTGAAGTCCTGGATTTGAGTCTATTTTTTACACATCTTGAAACTTAATTCCTTACCCTCCATCTGCCCTGTTCCCTTTCTGTTTCCCTCAAATAAATTCAGTTAATAAGACCCAGGAACTGACTCAACTATTACTATAGGAAAACTTGAGATTGAGGGGGAAGAGAAATGACATTTCTCTCCCTAGGAAGAAAGGAGGTTTATCACCATAAGCCTTTTCAACAAGATCCTTCAGAGAACTCTAGCAGTTAAGAGTTGAAAGCGGCCATAGTGGGGAGTTCGTCAGAGAGTGATGAGTGGGGTAAGACAAAACCATTCTCCTTTCTCTCCCTTAGCTTATCGACATCATGTCCTCACTCTGTCCCTGCCTTAGAAGGGGAAGACTCCATTCCTTTTTTACCTTTCTTCCCTTATCATAAATCTGTCCCCTTTTTACCACCTCTATTACAAGTGGTACCCCAGGGCTTAGACGGATCCATCACCAACTGTCATTCCTTGACAGTTGGAACTCTCTGGGAAGGGCAGCCATCTTAAGGGACAGTATACAGGGAGTCAATACATAGAGAACAACTATACAAACAAAGAGAGATAAATATAACAAGAAACAAAAATGATTCAAAAATTATTTTGGACAATATTGGTGGGATCCATCTTGGCGTATTGGGGATACTGCTTTATCTTTAATACCATCACTGGTATAATTAATGATACAGTTGGGTCAATCTTCAATATCAATAAGTACTGGAACAAACTGCCATTTGAAATATAAACATTATGACAGACTCTACCACAAGCATATGTAGCTCTGCTGGCTATTGGGAAGGCATGTACATATATCACAATGGGGATTAAGATAATCTTAGGAAAGAAGGCTATGAAGAAAATAATGGATAACAAGCTAGACATTTTATTCTCTCAAATACTAATTATAACTGAGATATGCTAGGAATATAGCATGAGAAAGAATGAGAACCTGGGGAATGGGACTGAGACAGTGACTGGGGAGGTGATTACAGACAACACAAACGTGAGCAAGGGCACTGAAATATTCAATTTAACAACAATAGCAGTGGCAGTGTGCAATAAAGTTATGGTGGAAACACAAACCATCTATGAACCTGAGGAAGTCCTGGGGGCACACAAAATCATGCCTCTCAGGGATTTCGCCAAATTGACACTAGACTCAAGGATACTGCATACTAAGGTGCATAAGTCCTTTACCACCCAAGACTTAGACTCACTGAAATCCAGGATGCCCCGATTTATATCTGAACCATTTAAATGTTTCAAAGAGCTGAAAAGAGCATTCAGATTTTATGAGCCTGATTTCAGGGATGTAGAGATCCTGCTCTCTGAACACAAAAAATTCATTGACAAAACACGACAAGATGACACACTTTACCACCTGGCCAGAAGTATAGAAATATTTTTATTTTGCAAGACCACTCAATATAGCATATTTTAAAAAAGCTGGGAAGGACTTGTTACAAGCAATAAGATCTTTTATGATAGGCCAAATGCATGGGGGAAGTTTGACAAATTGCCACATGAGATAAAAGAGCACCCTTCTCTGTTCATCGATAAACTTCTTGAAAATGCTGAAAACATTCTAGGTATAGCCAAAATTTCCAAGAATCTATTGCTCATGTTAGAAGGCAATTCTTAAAGGCTGTACCCAATAGCTTAGACATTTTTTCCCAATAGGAATCTCTTTCTCTGTCAGAACTTATAGACTCAGCCACTTACCTGTTTGAAACACAGGAAGAGCAAGACAAAGAAAAAGATGAGTTAAAGCAAAAATTACACGAAACCAAAGAAACTTTAAAACAGAAAGAGATAGAGGAGGTCAAAAACTTGGCCACCGTTAGAACATTCCCATGACAGAACATACAATACCAACAAAGGGGGCAAAGAGCTAATAGGAAATACTTTCTCTATAACAAAATAGGTCATGAAGTTCACTTTTGCCCAATGAAGACCAAAGATGATCAAGGATACAGAAGGGGTGGAAATTATCAATACCGGAGATCACAAAATAGAGGGTACCACAGAAATTATGGGAAACAGCAGGCTAAATAAATAATTATTCAAAATAAATAGCTTTATTTCAAAATTTGAACCATTGCTGGGAGCCAAATTAGGCTACAGGACAGCTTGCCACTGTCTCAATTTATACCTTTTTCCCAATTCCTTACTAAAACCACCTTTATCATTTTAATCCACATAATATTTTCTGCTATTATAAATTAATCAAGTAGATTACTATTCATCTGTGTGGCATACATAATTATAATTAATTTACTAAAGGCTCATTTTGCTGCTTCTGTTAATGTGGATCCTGTGGCTTTGAATAAATCAATGGAAAGAAAAAGAAAAAAAAACAAACTAGGGGAGTATAGTGTAACCTTTAAAGTGGAATTAGAGGTAGGAAGACAAGTTTCTAGTATCACGAACATCTGTAGTAAATATTTATCTAGTGAATCTAATATATGCATGATTGTCCCCACAATCCTTCCTGAGTCTGACCCTCTAATATAATTATCAGGTTGCAAAAAGGACCCAGAAGCTTATAAATATAATATTGAAAGATTTACTCCAAGTTAAAGACTATAGATCCAGTGGAAATACTACAATTGTGAATATATATATTATATATATATGAAACATATATATGATCCTTTAATAACAATTAATAACAAAACCTTAAACCCTTATGTCCTCAACACCTTAATTATCTGTCCCTCTCTTTCCTTCTTTAAAAAAGTAAAACTCTTAAATAAAGTACTTAAGGGGAAGGGGGAGCACCACATCTGAGAAAAACTGCAGGGATGTTCTTTGATAATTTATTGAAGACTGTTTTCAAAGAGGGTAGCCTTTGGTCATGAAAACTCATTTTTAAAAGATCCTTAACCCTATTCATGGGGTTGAGGGAGTGAAGACTTCTGGATATTATTAAACATCCCCCCCCTTTTTTTTTATCTGAACAACAATAGTATCTTCAGCTTCTGTATGTGGATCAGTATAGCCTTAAGCCATTCCAGGGAAACACTTTAATGACCTTTTGAGTTGAAGCATGTTCTGTAAAAAGGATTTTCCTATATAGACAATTAAATATGAATGACTCCCTATCCAAGCTACTCAGGAGACTTCAATATGTTCTCCCATGGCCATTTTTTTGCTTTTATATTATTTTTACTTATTGAATAGATCTTTCAAGCCATTCTTCTCTACCCAGTGAACTTATATTCTTTCATGGACCTTAATACATGTACAATAATTAGATAATTTCTAAAATGTCATAAGGTGATGGGGAGTTTTGTACATTGCATTTAAAACAGGGGTTCAAGGTACTATTTTAGAGAAGAGAATAATTAAAATAATTTGAAAGGACATGGTGCATTAGGAAAAACATTAAATATGGAATTAAGGAACCTGTGTTAAAATCTAACCTTCTACGGGAAGCTAGCTATATTAGTGTATTGAGAGCTAGGCTCAGATTGGAAGGGTCTTGGGTTCAAATATGTCCTCAGATATTTCTTAATTGTGTGATTCTGGGCAGGTCATTTAACTCTTGCTGCTCCTCTGTCTTGGAACCAATACACAGTATTGATTCTAATATGAAAGACAAGCATTTAAAAAAATCCTACCATTAATGCTTGGTCTTGGGGAAGTCATAACTTTTCTAGATCTCAATTTTCTCACCTGTAAAAAGACATAATTGGACCACATGGCCTCTGAGGTCACTTTAGTATTTAGACCTATGAACTTATTTTAAACTTATTGCCATTACTCTTATTATTAACCATTTATCAAATAACTGAAAGGCATCTTAATTTATGACATTCTCTTTTGTACATGAGCAAAATGAAATATAGAGTGATTATATGAAATGTTCATGCTCACACTCCTAAAGTCAGAGCAGAGACTGAAACAAAGGTCTTCTGACTCTCAGCATATTCCTCTTTTTCTGAAAAGCATTGGAAAGAATCAATTTTCTTTTTCTTTTTTTTTGAAACCCTTACTTCATGACTTTACCCTATATATAATTTTCCTTTAGTCACATTATTTGAAAGAAAGGAAGAATCAGTTTTCTTTTTCTTTTTTTTTTTTGAAGCCCTTATCTTCTGTCTTAGAATCAATACTGGGATTTGTTCTAAAGCAGAAGAATGATAAAGACTAAGCAAAAGGGTTTAAAGTGAGTTGGCTAGGGACACAGGGCTAGAAGTGTCCAAAGCCAGATTTGAACCTGGGACCTCCCATTTCTAGGTATGGTTTTCAATTCAATGAGACACCTAACTACCACTAAGGGATCAGTTTTCATCAATCAATTCTGTTTCATAAGTGGTTTCTGGGATGTTAATTAGCTTGTCCAAAGATATGAAATTCTAAGAAAGGAGGTTTTAGTAAAAGGAAGGATATAGGTTGAAATTAACTAGATAAAAGGAAGTTGTTGACAATGATACTAGTCAAATATATATATATATATACATATATACATATATAGCTATAAATATTATAGAACTCCTTAAAATAACCATGATAGATATTTCAGATATAACTTCCATTTTATAGAAGAGAAAAAAAAAGTTCTTTACACATGATCACATGGCAATTAAGTCAGATGGCCAGGCTTAATTATTAGAGTATTTTCACACCAGTTTTTTTTTAATTATATTCTGTCACTACCACCTCCCTTGTCTCTCTCTTCCATTACATTCTTCTGGTGATTTTAGGCTCCCTGGAATACATATAGCATACATAATGATATCTGGGATGGATTTTGAAGAGTAAAATTGATCTAGGAAAATGTAACATGAGACTTTCATGGAAGAGAAAATTCATACTTGATAGTGATCCATGGGGGAATGGTATCGAATATATTAATATCTACAACTTGGACCTCTGTTAATATCAGAATTTCTACTACCAGGTCTATTTAAATACCATCCAATTGAATTTCTTGGTTAGACCCATCTATGCAATAACACAACATCTTATACTAGATTCTATTTAGGTTCAGAAAATATTCCAATGGTTAAAGAGACACAAACTTGTCTCCCTTATCATTATAAAATGTTATGAGAGTCTAAACCCAACTTTTTCAGCATAGGAAGAATGCGTCATCTATAATATTAAATCCCTTATCCATAAAATTCTTCCTTAATGTCACAGACATATTATTCTTCCTTAAACATAGATCTGATCATATTCGTCAATGGATATTGGGTCAACTCTTTATTATTGAGCAAAGGAAATCCAAACTCATTAAATTCATATTCAGAATGCTTCTCTTTTGGTAGTCCCAATATCTTGGAAAAACTTCATGGACATTTTGGTTGAAGTACATGATGTTACTCTCAATTATTACATTACATGCTTTGGCCAAAATGAACTACTTTCCATTTTATATGCAATTTACTATATCCTTTCAAACAACCCCCCTCTACTCCTGAAATGGCACATCCATCCATCTGTGCCTTTGAAATCTAGTCATAATTCAAGACAGTGCAAATGCACCTCCTACATGAAGTTTTCCCAAATGTATGTAGGTATATATGAATGTATGCAAATGATGTATAAAAATTGCTTATGTGGAACTTTGTAGCTCTTTCCATTCAATCATATATTATCATTATTAAGGCAGAATCCATTTTTTCATCCTGTTTGCTTTGTACAATGCCTGCCTTCCATCAACGCGTAGCTCAGGTGCCAAATTCTATATGAATTCTTTCATAATCCCTTTGTTATACTTTTTTCTTCTTGAAATTATTTTGTAATATTGTTCATATCCCTAAAATTCATTTGTGAATGTAGTTTATAACTAGTGGAATGTAAAATT
Source organism: Monodelphis domestica (assembly GCF_027887165.1). NCBI lineage: Eukaryota > Metazoa > Chordata > Mammalia > Didelphimorphia > Didelphidae > Monodelphis > Monodelphis domestica. The sequence goes on from NC_077233.1 coordinate 250,606,879, forward strand.
ATTCATTTATTTTAAAATTTATTTAAAATTTTTTATTTATTTAGTAAATTTAGAACATTATTCCTTGGTTACAAGAATCATAATCTTTTCCTCCCTTCCCTCCACCCACCCTTCCCGTAGCTGACACGTACTTCCACTATTCCATGTGTCCTTAATCAGAACCTATTTCCATGTTGTTGATGTTTGCAATAAGATGATCATTTAGAGTCTATATCCCCAATCATATCCCCTCAACCCATGTAATCAAGAAGTTGTTTTTCTTCTGTATTTCTACTCCCACAGTTTTTCCTCTGAATGTGGATAGTGTTCTTTCTTGTAGATCTCTCCAAGTTGTTCAGGATCACTGCACTGCCACTAATGGAGAAGTCCATTACATTTGATTGCACCACTGTATATCAGTCTCTGTGTACATTGTTCTCCTGGTTCTGCTCCTCTCACTCTGCATCAGTTCCTGGAGGTTGTTCCAGTTCTGACAGAATTCCTCCACTTTATTATTCCTTTGAGCACAATAATATTCCATCACCAACATATACCATAATTTGTTCAGTCATTCCCCAATCAAAGGGCATCCCCTCATTTTCCAATTCTTTGCCACCACAAAGAGTGCAGCTATGAATAGAATGTAAACTTTTCAAGAGCAAGGAGGACTTTTACTTTTCTTTTTGGTCTTTGTCTACTAGGTGACTAGCATTGTTATGTTAATAGAATTGAGATTCCATCTCCCAGAATGCCTAGCACATATGTAGAGTAGGTACTTTTTTAAAAAGTGTTTATTTGCTGTATTATAATTTAATTGTTGCAAAGAACCTTGAAAGAATGAATTTGCTTAAATTTCTGATTCAAATATAACCACATTTATTTTTCATATTATAAAATAGATGTTAAGACATGAAATATGCCCTATGCAATATAATATATGCCAAATAAATAGCATATTAACATGCATTCAGATATCATGAAAATTGGTCAATTTTGTAAATTTCTAGGCTTTTTAAAAAGTTGCTATATGAAGAATTTTAACTCGATACTCCAATAGGTTCTAAATGGAACTTTTCTGCATGATAAAGTAACAACAGGATTCAAGGACTAATGTAATCACTACAGGACATCTACCATAAAGATCATATATATGTAAATGTTGAAGAGCTGACACTATAACATTAGTTCTGGAAAGACTTGCTATCTACAATTTAAAGTGGAAAAAATTGTGAATAAAATACATTTTCAGCCTTATACAGTAAACATTTAAACTAGTATATAAAACAAATGGGAAAATTATTTAAATAGGTGACTTAAGTATATAAAGGAGCATAATTATCTAACATAATAAAGTATTCCAGATAAATGACTAGAGTTCAAATTGAAATTAACACAAATTATTTATTGCTTTGACAATAATTTTTACATGGAAAATCCATTTGATCTATAGAAATTAGTATTTCAGTAAGGAAAGTTGATTAAGGAAATTTTCCTTACATAGTAGAAATAACCTTGAATTTAGAGTAAGGGTCCCTTTTCTCTACTAACAACCTAGCCAGTACCTTATGTTATAAGTAAGAGAGAAGATGAGGTGGTTCTGCAGGGAGATGCAGAAACAGAGAAAAGATTCTAAAATGTGGGGGGAAGGTGTGAGATAGTTAACTGAGGTTGGTGCTGAGACCTTCTCTGGTTTGACCTCGAGGGACTGGCTGCTTTCCCTTGGTGGCTGTTTCTACCTTGTCTTTCCCATCCTAACTGCTTACCTGCTGGCTTGTTGTCATCTACGGAGCTTTCTGGTGTCATCCTGAACCATTTAGGCTATCTGTCTATAAAATTAGGTCTGGGGTCTTTCTGGATCCCAGACCTCTCCCTGGGCCCTGTCCTGCCAAGCTTCCAAAACTCACTACCTCTATTTCCATCAAAAGTGGGATAGGGTGTTTGGGGGGTTGGGTTTATCTTTATTAGGGACTGGGGTCTTTAGACAGATAGGTAAGGATTAGGTTAGCTCAAAATCTGTCAAGACTCTCAATGACAAGACATTTAGATCTGGGGAGGATTAGGTAGTTGTTATTCACTTAGGATTATCCAAATCCCCTTTTCACCCTTTTTTATCATAATAAATCCAACATCCATCCCTGTCATATAGTGGTCTGTGTTTGTCACCTCAGGACAAACTCTACATGGACTGGGTTTGTTATCCTGTCAGCCCACAGTCAACCTACTGACACTGGTTCTGTTGACCATCTCAAATCAGTTACACCTTCTGATACTGGCCTATTTGAACCATCTAATCCCAATCCCCAAACCACTCTCCATTACTCTTACTTTAAGTTTTGCCTAACTAACAAAGATAATTTTATACATATAAAACTAAGTTGAGTAATATTAATACAGATAAATAATAAATATTTTCTTCAAAAATCATATATAGAAATCACTTTGAAAAGAGCAAAATACTATATAAAATCAATTGTCATTATTATTATTTAGGGTGAGAGTTCCTACTGAAGAGTACTAGGATTCCTTGGGTCAGAAATATGGAAAGAATGTGAGTGAGTAGAACTGCAAGTAAGGAGAATTTGTTAACAGAATAACAGTGATCATGAAGGGCACAATGGGCAAAAAGTTTGAAGAGTTTAAAGAAAGAAGAGAATTAAGACTGCCACAAATTAGAGGCAGTTGCCTTTGACAAATGACTGAATTGTAGGAATTATGAGAACCAAGTAGGAGTTTTTGAATTATATGATTGAGGACCAATTGACCCAGACCCCTACCCTACATTGTGCTAAGATGACTGAGCACAAGAAGTAGTGGTATTGTAGAGAGGGGACTGAGCATAAGAAAGTGAGGTTCTTTATTTTTTCATTGCAGTAACCATGTATCTAGAAGGGTAAATCAAAGAATGAAAGATATAGACTGAGTCTCCAAACTGAACTCAAGCACTGACAGCTCCATCGATAGCATCAGGATATCAAAGGATGAAATACACTCAGAACATATGAAGAACATGGAGAATGCACTTGGATTCAGTTTTCCAAATACAGGCTCTTGAATGCCTCTGTCTCCCTGAGGCTCTGTATTTCTGATGACTGTGAGAATGTTTTAGAGGTTGATGATAACTCTGGTGATTAGTTTGCCACACCATATTAGAATTGGTTAAAGGAACTGAGGATGTGCACCCTAAAGAAAATGAGAATTAAGGAGAAATATGATTTCTTATTTCAAGTATCTGAAGAATTGTCATGTGGAAAAGAAAAGACAATTATTTTATTCAGTCCCAAAAGGCAGAACTCACAACAATGAGTGGCAGTTTCAGAAAGGCAGATTTAGGATTGATAAAAGAAAAAAATCTACTAAAAAGTATATTGCAGTTCCCAAACTGGAACTGGCTGTATATGAAAATGATTTATTACATTTCAGTCAGTCTCCTAAGAAAGGCTGTAGGGGACAGAGGAATGATATACAAAGAAAATAATATACATGTATAGGCTTAATTATATGACCTCTGAGTTTCACCTTCAACTTGGATACTGATTAGGATTTAAATAGGTAAGGCGTGTGGCAATTTTGATGAAATTAGAAGTTTTTGAAGAATTACCTTTAACTATCATTAGAAGAAAGTTTGGGCTATCTCTCTTTCTAATGTTAGTGTTCTCTGACCATTCCAGTCATGTTTATTTATTCATATTTTAATTGTTTATATTATTTATTTTAGAATTTAAAAATATACTCTTTTATATTGTTATGAAATCATTTTTATGATCTGATGTCCTGCTTCTCCAATTAGATTGTAAGAAATTTGAGGACAAGAATAGTATTTCTATTATTATTTCTCTTTATCTGACAGTGAGGAACTCAATAAATATTTGCTAAAACATAGGTGTCTATTTTTCCTCTTTGACCATAGTCATCATGTTTCTTTAGGCCCTAAATTTTAGATGATTTAAAAACTATATAATATATGTAATAAAATTTGTAAGGCATGAACAGTATGTAAATGTAATCTACCATAATGTTGAAAAATTAAATTTAATGTGCAATAATAAAAATAATATATTTTAAGGGATTTATTAAATATCATTAGAAATCAAGGAATAAAGAGGTTATAAAATAAAAACCACATGCCTATGGCTGGTTAGCCATTTTCAAATTTTTTCCACCTTACCACCATCATTGCTGATGCTACATCATGTAAGAAGAGAGGTCGTGGGAGGCATTACTGCTAGTTAAATACCAATAACAAGATCTTGCCAACGTGGAGACGCAAGAAAGATTATAGGGAATTCTGGGAAATACCAAGGACTTCTGGGGAATGAAGTCTAGGGTTCAAAATCTCCATTTACACATTCCCCATGAAACTCATGGAAGACTAGTCTCTCCAGTGGATCTTGTAAACATACCAGCTATGAAATTACAATAATTTGAGGATAAGAGGAAAAGAGAACAAAACCAATTATTGCTAGGCACATTGACAAAAACCCAGTTAAGGGGCAGTCCCCTTTGGCATAAGAGTATACATATAAGACAAATGCATTTAAACCTCACACAGTTCAAATCACCACATCCCAAAGTTCACTCTGGATCTTCTGGTACAGGATGTTGTCTGTGCAAGCTTCTTAATGGTGTCTTCTTCAAATAGTTCACTTTCTGGTTATGGAAAGATAGCATGTTTCTTAACCTAAAATTACTCTCAAAAGGAATTTAAACTTTGCAATTTAAAATAATAATAATTATACCTGCCCCCCCCCCCTCCCCAAGAGGGTGGTTGAAAAACACAGGGATCACTTAGGGATGCATGGCTGAGTTATGAGGTATATGAATCAATTGGCAAGTGAAATCAAAAACATCAAAAAAAAATCCAAATAAAAGGGAAAATAATTTGTGGATGAAATACAGATGATCAAAGTCTTAAGTGTAAAAATCCTAAGTAAAGGAAAAAAAATTATAACTGGTCCTTGAATCAGGGCCCAATTAAAATAATGTCTATCCCACAAGTCTGTTGGACAGAATGCAGTAATATTTCACTTACCCATTTGCAGCCAAGACTACAGGAAGTTGCTATACTATAAGAGAGAAAAAAGGACCAGATTTTTGCGAGTGTAATAGGGAAGTGTCATTTGCTGGTCTAACTTTACCTTTATTCTCAGGTATAGGGGGAGCCAGAATGATAGCCAAACTTAGGTACTTGTCTGTGAGTATTTCACAAAGAGTGAGGATACAAGGAAGCCCTACATCTTAACATATGTCAAACATCGCAACCTTGAGTCTCACACTAGGTTCCAGTCCTTTTGTATTAGAAGTTCATCAATCGATTCTGGACTGGTTTGGTCCTTGTTGACTTTGTGCTCCTTGGAACTGTATAGGTGGCTCTTTTGTTCCCTTCTCCTAGAATCAGACACAATCAATAAGCAAAGTCCCATAATTTTTTTAAACAATAAATGGCATTATTTTTATAGTCTAAAGCTTTTTGGTATGCATTGACAATATAGCAAATATATTTTAAACTTAAATTGCTGCAAAATAAAAAAAAGAAGTTAATGAAAATCTTCTCAATACTGGTGATGTGTGCTTCAAATACAAGAAGCAGAGAAAAATAAAAATGAAATAGTATATTGCACCTGCAAGCAAAAACAATAATAAAAGAGTTTTTAAATACAAAAATATATAACATAATTATTGACACACTGTGTCAGCTAAGGAAAGGTAGAATACAAAGGGTTCTCACCCAAAAATGGTATCCATTTCCTTTTTAACTTAAACACTGTGTGAGTACAAACAAAAATAATAAAAATTAATAAAAAATTAATACAATAGTTAATGCACATTCAAAGAAGTAACAAAGTCCCCCAAATTCACAATGGTCCAGTTAATTACAATAGCAAACAAACCGTGAACAGAATAGTATACATGTCAGATCTTTGGGAAAGGAAAGACTTTAAAAGCAAGCAAGAGCTAGAAAAAAATTACAAAATGTAAAATCTTTCATTTTGATTACATCAAATTAATTGTGAAATTATAGTGAAATTATAAGGGAAACAACAAATTGGGAAACAATCTTCATAACAAAAACCTCTGACAAAGGTCTAATTATTCAAATTTATAAAGAGCTCAATCAATTGTACAAAAAATCAAGTCATTATCCAATTGATAAATGGGCAAAAGACATGAATAGGCAATTTTCAGTTAAAGAAATCAAAACTATTAATAAGCACATAAAAAAGTGTTCTAAATCTCTTATAACCATAGAGATGCAAATCAAAACAACTCTGAGGTATCACCTCACAGCCAGAAGATTGGCTAACTTGATAGCAGCGGAAAGTAATGAATGCTGGAGAGGATGTGGTAAAGTCGGGACATTAATGAATTGCTGGTGGAGTTATGAATGGATTCAACCATTCTGAAAGGCAATTTGGAACTATGCACAAAGGGTGCTAAAAGACTGTCTGACCTTTGATCCAGCCATAGCACTGCTGGGTTTGTACCCCCAAAGAGATAATAAGGAAAAAGATTTGTATAAGAATATTCATAGCTACACTATTTGTGGTAGCAAAAAAATGGAAAATGAAGGGATTCCCTCCAATTGGGGAATGACTAAACAAACTGTGGTCTATGTTGGTGATGGAATACTATTGTCCTCAAAGGAATAATAAACTGGATGAATTCCATGGGAACTGGAATGACCTCCAGGAATTGATGCAGAGCAAAAGGTGCAGAACCAGGAGGACATTGTACACAGAGATGGAAACACTGTGGTACAATGGAATGTAATGGACTTCTCCATTAGTAGCAAAGCAGTGATCCTGAACAACTTGGACGGATCTATGAGAAAAATCACTATCCACTATTAGAGGAGAAACTGTGGGAGTAGAAACACCGAAAGAAAAACAACTGCTTGGATACATGGGTCGAGAGGATATGACTGGGGATGTAGACTCTAAATGAACATCCTAATGCAAACACCAACAACATGGAAATTGGTTCTGAATAAGGAAACATGTAATAGCCAGTGAAATTGCGCATTGGCTCCAGGAAGGGTGGGAGGGAAATAATATGATTCTTGTAGGAATAATGTGGTATGATAAAGAATAATGTGCTAAATTAACCAAATAAATTAATTAAAAAACAATAGCAAACAAACCCACTGTCATATTTCATATAAGTTGCTGTATGACAAAAAAACAAAACAAAACAAAACAACAACCTATGAACTGATGGATATTTGTCACAATTTTTAGAGATGTAGAAAATCTTTCAACCTTGGCAAATATATTTGTAAACAAAGTAAAAGTTATTTGGGTCTAGAACATCACCATGAAATCTAGATTGTTCTGGAAGAATTAAATTAACTTGGAAGAGGTTTTTCAGGAGCTCTCTTTTTGGCTTCCTGATTCATAGAAACACCTTGATAGGAACATTTCTTTGTTTCTCTACCTTTAATACAACATTCTTTTATATATATATATATATATATATATATATATATATATATATATATATATATATATATAATTAGCCATTCAGAAACTACTAGTTACTAAAATTATTTCTGAAGACCCCTTAGAATCATCATTAAATTCTCCAAAGTTTGTTATCCAGGTTAAGTCCATCCATCATCCATGTGACAATTAACAAATGCAAAATGGAAGAAAAATCTGTTTATGGGCTTTACAATCTTTTGGCCAGTATAGTTATAGGGGAAAGGTAACAGAATATATCTAATAGTTTAAACACAATAGGTTAAACTGATTCAGTATAATAGAATAGTATTGAATCCATTAAAATATGAACTTACAACAACAAAATTAAATCTTAAACAAAACAATCAGCAAAATACAAGATACAAAGACTTTCATTTAAAAAATGGAATCTGAAAAGGCTTCACCTCCAGACCCTTTAAAGTTCCTTTTTCTAAAATTCAGATCCCTATTGTCAGCACTGTGGGATCTCCTATAGCAAGGGAGAACATGGGCTTGAAGAATCTCAAACTGGATGAAACTGGGCAGGCCCAAATGGCAAGGGCAATAGGGGGATAAATTTCTCCCCTGAATATCAGGCAAAATAATTGAAAGGATAAGTGGTAAAAAGGGGGAAAAAAACTTCCTAAAGCTGGAAGTTGTTTGAAATAGGTAATGCACTGCTCTTTCATAGAATACACCATGATTGTGATCAACTTCCTGTTTGGAAGAGTCTCTTCCTTCTCCCTGTCACCCTGAGGTAAAATACTAGTTTCCCCAGATGGAGTTAGGAGGCTAATCATTGCCTAAGGAAAAAGACACTCCATTTTTTGTTTGTTTTTAATTTTTATTTATGTATTTATTTATTTATGCATCTATTTATTTATTTATTTGCTATTCATTCATTTATTTATTTGTTTGTTTGTTTATTCATTCACTTATTTATTCATTTATTTGTTTGTTTGCTTGTTTATTTATTTACTTGTTTTGCCACCTGCCCTGAGGAGTAACTCCAAAGACTCCTACCTTCTCTGCAGCAGCAATCAGCCCAGCAGGGGCAGCAATAGCAGCCAGGGGCAGGTTGGATGGAGACCAATTTAGGAGTGGAGCCAGAGATCAGGAGGAGGATTTCTGGGAATCAGGGCTGATGCCAGGTGAGTGATCAGGGTCAAGAAGGTCAGGCAATATCAGCAATGCTAGATTCAGCCGTAAGAAATGAGGAACAAAGGACTCAATAAGTTTGGCTAGATAAAGAAGTGGCTTATCACTTCTTCACCAAGTGTCCCTTGGCTAGCCCAGCCAGTAGAGAGATCAAATAACTGGGTAAGTAGCTCTAAAGAGAGTTTGAGTTTGAGGGGGTGGATGTGGTTGTTAAAAAACCTTGGCAGGGCAAATGTGACTTAAAAAAATTATCTAGGCTATCTTAAAAAAATTGTGAAGTTCTCATCCAACTTGTGGTTGCCAAAACTGTAAAAATTAAGTTTAATGTGCAATAATAAAATAATATATTTAAGGGCTTTGTTAAATATTATTAGAAATCAAAGAATAAAGAGGTTACAAAATAAAAACCACATGCCTATGGCTGGTTAGTAATTTTCAAATTTTCCCCTCCTTATACCATCACTGCTGATGCCACATCATGCAAGAAGAGAGGACATGGGACGTGTTACTACAAGTTAAATACCAATAACATGATCCCATCAATGTGGAAATGCAGGAGAGATTATAGGGAATTCTTGGGAAATACCAAGCAGTTCTGGGGAATGAAGTCTAAGGCTGAAAATCTCCATTTATACATGATGAGGTATAAATAAGAAATAACTGTATACAAATAAAATTTATTCAAAATAATTTATAAGATACGCTCAAATTTCATTACATATGCATTCTAGTGAATTTTATTTCAGTTTCAAAATAAAATATGTGTACTCATTTTAGTAATCAGTATTTGCAAAGTCATTATTGGATGAAATTAGACAAAAATAATTTCACTGAAATTGAATTTATAAAACTGTATTTAAATTCATGGTCTTAATTCTGCTATGCTGGTATATCTGTTAGGAAATAATGTATAACAATTCTGGTATGCATTAATAAAGTTTTTCATTTTTTCCATTTGATTCTCACCATTAATATAAGTAATGGTAATAATATTACTCCCACTTTACAATTTGAAAAACAGGAGCAGCAGAGCCAAGATAGCACCTTAGTAAAAGCCAAAACTAAAATTTCTCTGACTATCCTTCCAAATAGATCTTTCAAGGGCATCTCAAAATAACAAGAATCAAAGCAGGACAAATGAGGGGTATCTCCCACTGAACACAACTTGAAAGGTTGGTAGAGTTGATTTTCACAGGATAAGGGGAACTTGAGACAAAACTGAAAGAGATGAGTATTAGCCAACCATCCTTCCACCTACCTTACGAGATTCAGAACCTGGGCGTGGACTGACTTCAGGAATGCAAGACTCAGGCTGCACCAGCAAGGGAACACCTCAGATCTACACCTTGAGTTTTAATGTCCTGGCACCAGCCAACAGTGAGGTCTAGAACTACATTAAGCTTTGCCCTTTCAAGCCTCTAAGGCCCCAAGGCAAAAGTCAGCAGAGTAGAAAGAATTGGCAAGCAGTTTTTGGAGTTGCCAGTCCATAGGCAAAAAATATCATGAGAAGATGAGCAAAAATCAAAAGATACATTTGTCCCTCAAAAATTTCTACAGGGGAAAAAGAACAAACAAAACTAACAAGATATGATGAATTCAAAACAACCACATTCAAAACTTCAACAACAACAACAATGAAAAGGCATTGTCAAAAGTAATTAAAAAATCAAATGACAAGTTGAAAAATGGAAAAAAGAAAGTAATGTAAAAAAGGAAATAGTAGTTTAAAAGCAAAATTTTGTCAACAGAAAAAAGAGGCAAAAAAAGCCAATGAAGAAATTAAAAAAAAAAAAAAACCAACATAATAGACCTACTGGAAAAAGGCAAAAATGATAAAAAAAATCTAATGAAGAAAAAATTCCACGAAAAGTAGAATGGAGCAAAAGGAAAAGGAGAATCAAAAGGTCATGGAATGAAATTTAGTGTTTAAAATTAGATTTGAGCAAATAGAAGCTAATGATTTCATGAGACATCAAAAAATAAAACAAAAAGAATAAAAAAAGAAAATACAAAATATCTTATTGAAAATAAACTCATCTATAAAATAGTTTCAGGAAAGACAATTTGAGAATTCCTGGACTACTTGGAAGTCATGATCAAAACAACAACAACAAAAAAAAAGTGCTAGGTATCATATAAGCAATTTTCGAAGAAAATTGTCCTGATATTTTTGAACAGGAGAGTAAAATAGACATCGAAAGAATCTAGAGATTACCTCCTGCCATAAATCCTCAAATGACAAATCAAATAACTCCCAGGAATCTTATAACCAAATTCAAGAGCTCCCAGTATAAGGAGAAAATACAATAAGCAGCCAAAAAGAAGAAATTCAGATATCATGAAACCCAGTCAGGATTATAGAGGATCTGGAAGCTTCCACAATGAAGGGCCAGAAGGCTTGGAATTTGATATTACACAAGGCAAGGGAACTGGGTTTACAGCCAACAATCTGGTTTACAATAATCTGGTATCCAGATATTCCTTCTAAAGGGCAAGCTTTCAGGTATATCAGGATAAATAAAAACAGAAAAAAGATCCCCTTCTGGAGAGGGCATGTGCTGAAAGTAATGTGAATTTTTTTCACCTGGGACTTCCAAAGGGAATGACCATATGGGTAGATCCCTTTGAAGTGTGCTGCAGGTATGGCAAGAAAAATCATCCCTTTATAGTTTCTTGTTTTAATGGCAGGCAGAAAGAATGGGAAATGTCTCAACAGATCAGTCATGATATTAATAATGTCACATCTGACTATTATTCTGGCACTTCCTCTGATGAAGATACATGTGGCAGAGAGCCTCAAGTAATTCCTAAATCAGAAATTCAAAAAGCATTTATCAGGTTGAGAATTTCAAGCAGCTCCTCCAAATTTGGTTCCAATATTCCCATAAAAATAATATAACTGATGGGCACCCCAATCTCCCAGGAAATACATTATATGTCCCATACAAGATCCACAAATGCTACAGGTCTGCTCCTGTGTTTCCAGGACCCTGAGTGGATAAGTACCACTGGGTCAACACAAATCAGCAAAGTACCTGAAGTACACAATTCAATTGATCTCACTGTGGGATTAGAATTCACAGGAACAGCTTTCTTGTTTCCTAACATAAAATGAGTCTGAAGTTGAGAGACAAGTGAATAGAAAAAATAATTTCACTTGGGGCCAAGGTCTTTGATGGTGATTTTTCTCACCTGTATAATGACTTTATTCTTAGCTAGAATTATAATGTTTCACTTTTAAATGAAACTCTATGTGTAATGGATGTACTCAGAAAAGTAATATAATGAAGATACTGATTTATAAGGTAACAAATAAAATTCACTATGTTTAAAAAAACCCCACCAGTCTGAACTGATTAAAGCCTTTCTGGGGGAAAGTATTGTGATTTAATAAAATAGAAGATTCCCAAGCATTCCTGAAGAAAAGACAAGACTTAAATAGAACATTTGATGTCCAAATGAAAATTAAAGAGAACAATAAAAAGATAAAGAAAAAAAAGAAAAATTTAAGGGTTTTGAAAAGGTCAAATTGTTTGTAATCCTATATGGAATATAGCTGCACCTCTTAAACATTGTTATCATTATTATAGTAATTAGTAGAAGTATACATAGATAGAGGGTATAGTAATAAACTGTTTAGGATATGTTTAAAAAATATAACCTAGGAGTAAAAAAGAGGATTATACTATGAGAAATGGGAAGAGAGATACAAAATGGGGCAAATTAGATCACATAAAGAAGCATGGTGGATGGAAATACAATGGAGAGGAGGATGAGGGTGGTAGCAGGTTATACTTAAACTTTAATCTTATTGGAATTGACTCAGAGAAGGTAGAACAGCAAAATTAATCACAATATAAAATCGTATGTTATCCTATAGAGAAGTAGAAGGGAAATAAGAAAGGGGGTGGTGAGAAGGAGAGTAATACAAGGGAAGGAAAAGTTAGTGAGTGATTAAAAGACCCTATAGAGAATTAGGAGAAGAATGAGAAGGGAGGTGATGAAAAAAGGAATAATTTAAGGGCAGGGGAAAAGGGGAGTGATTAAAAGCAAAACACTGGTGAGGAAGGAACAAATAAAAGGAGAAAGGGCACAATTAAAAGAGGATATCAAGATGGAGGGAAAGATACAGATGGTAATCATAACTGTGAATGTAAATGGGGTGAACTCACCCATAAAATGGAAGCAAATAGCAGAATGGATTAAAAACCAGAATCCTACCATATGCTGTTTACAAGAAACACATTTGGAGTCAGTAGACACACAGAGTAAAGGTAAAAAGCTGGAGCAGAATCTATTGGGTTTCAACTGAGACAAAAAGTAAAACAAAACAAATAAACAAACAAAAAACAGGAGTGGCCATCATGATCTCAGACAAAGTTAAAGCAAAAATAGATCTGATTAAAAGTGATAAGGAAGGTAATTACATCTTGATAAAAGTCAATATACATAATAAAGAAATATCAGTCCTCAATATATATGTACCAAGTTGTATAGCATCCATTATTTTAAAGTAGAAACTAAAACAATTTAAGGAGGACATAGTAAAACTATATTAATAGGGGACCTCAACCTTCCCCTATCAGAATGAGATCAATCTAACCAAGAAATAAATAAGAAAAAAAAGTAAAGGAAGTGAATGAAATTCTAGAAAAGTAGGAGTTAATGGATACCTGGATAAAACTGAATAGGGATAAAAAAGGAATATGCCTTCTTTTCAGTAGCACATGGTACATATTTATATAAAAACTGTTACCATGTACTGGAGCACAGAAACTTCACAATAAAATGCAGAAAAGAAGAAATAATAAATGCAGGTTTTCAGATCATAATGCAATAAAAATTATAATCAATAAGGGTCTACGTATAGACAAATTATAATTTAATTAAAATTAATCTAATTCTTCAAAACTGGTGGGTCAAAGAGCAAATCATAGAACCATTCACTGATTTCATTGAAGACAATGACAGTGAAGAGACAACACATCAAAATTTATGAGATACAGTCAAAGAAGTACTGAAGAGAAATTTTATATCCCTGAGTGCTTTTATTAGTAAAATAGAGAAAAAAGCAGATCAATGAATTAGGCATGCAATTAAAAACATGGAAAAAGAACAAATTAAAATCCCCCAGTTAAAGACTAAATGTGAAAGCCTAAAAGTCAAAGGAAAAATTAATAAAATTGGAAGTTGAACTAATAAATATTTAACTAATGAAAAATGCTAAAAACTGGTTCTATGACAAAAAATAAAATTAATCATGTGTTGATTTTATTTAAAAAGAAAGAAGAGAATAAAATTACTAGTATCAAAAATGAAAACAGAAATCTCACCTCTAATAAAGAGGAAATTAAGGCAATTATTTTTAGGAGCTATTTTGTCAAATTATATAATAATAAGTCTAAAAATCTAGATGGAATGGATCAATATTTACAAAGATATAAATTTCTTAGTTTAACAACAGAAGAAATAGAAAACTTAAACAATCCCATCTCAGAAAAAAAAATAATGAACAAGCCATTGATGAATTCCCCAAGAAAAAATCCCCAGGGCTACAGAAATTCACAAGTGAATTCTATCAAACATTTAAAGAACAATTAATCCCAATACTATACAAAGTATATGACAAAATAAGTAATGAAAGAATCCTACAAAATTGTTTTTATCATACAATATGGTATTGATACCTAAGTCAGGAAGACCAAAAACAGGAAAAAAATTATAGTCCAATCTCTTTAATGAACATTGATGCAAAAATCTTAAAGAAAATACCAGCAAGAGACTGCAGCAACATATTACAAGGATTATTTACTATGACTAGGTGAGATTCAGACCATGAATGAAAGTCAGTTTAATATTAGAAAAACCATCTGCATAAATGGCCATACCAATAATCAAATTAACAGAAATGACATGATTATCTCAATAGATGCAGAAAAAAGCCGTTGACAAAATACAATACCCATTCCTATTGAAAACCCTAAAAAGTATAGGAATAAAACAGCCTTTCTCCAAAATAAAAAAGAGCATTTATTTAAAACCATCAGAAAGGATCATATACAATGGTCATAAGCTTCCTATAAGATCAGGAATGAAGTAAGGATGCTTATTATCACCACTATTATTTAATATTGTACTAGAAATGCTAGTTTTAATAATCAGAGAAGAAAATGAAATTGAAGGAATTTAAGAGGCAATAAGGAAACTAAACTATCATTCTTCATGAATGATATGATGGTATACTTAGGGAATCCTAGAAAATCAACTAAAAAGCTACTGTAAATAATATTAACTCTAGCAAACTTGAAGTATACAAATAAACCCACATAAATCATCAGCATTTCTTTATATTTCCAACAAAAATCAGCAGCAAAAGTTAAAAAGAGAAACCCCATTTAAAATCACTCTCTACAATATAAAGTATTTGGAAATCTATCTGCATAGACAAACTCAGAAATTGTATGAACACAACTGCAAAACATTTTTCTCACAAGTAAAATTAGATCTAAACAATTTGAAAACCACTAATTACTAATGGGTATGTTGAGGTAATATAATATGAATGACAATCCTACCTAAATTAATTTACTTAGTCAGTACCATACTTCTCAAACTACCAAAGAACTATATAGAACTAGAAAAAATATTAAAAAATTCATCTAGAAGGCCAAAATGTCAAGAATATTAAGGTGAATAAAAAAAATGTGAAGGATGGTGTGCTAATAGTGCCAGATCTTAAACTGTACTATAAAGTAGTAACCATAAAAACAATCTGATACTGGCTAAAAAATAGAAAAGTATATGAATGGAGTAGATGAGGGGTAAATGACCTCAGGAATCTAATGTTTGATAAACCCAACGATCCTGGTTTTGGAGATAAGAACTCAGTATTTGACAAAAAATGCTGGGAAAATTAGAAAAATATGACAAAAATTAGATTTATATCAATATCTTACATTCTACAAAAATGAATATATAATCTAAGCATAAAGAGTGATATTACAAGTAAATTAGAGGAACGTGGAAGAGTTTACCCATCAGATATATATATAGAGAGAGAAGGGAAGAATTTAAGACCAAATAAGAGACAGAGAATTACAAAATGTAAAATGAATAATTTTTTTACATTACATTAGAAAGGTTTTATGTTAATAAACCTATGCAATCAAGATTGGAAGGGAAACAACAAATTGGGAAATATTTTTTATTACAATTTCTCTAAGGTTGAATTTATCAAATATACAAAGAATTAAGTCAAATTTATAAACAACCCAGTCATTTCTCAATTGATAAGTGATCAAAGGATATGAAGAGGCAATTTTTCAGATGAAAAAATCAAACCTATCAATAATAATATGAAAAACTCTAAATCTCTCTTGATTAGAGAAATGCAAATTAAAACAACTTTGAGGTACCACCTTATATCTAGTAGATTGGCCAATATGACAGTAAAGGAAAATAATAAATGATGGAGGTGATGTGGCCAAATTGCTACACAAATTCATTGCTGGTGGAGTTGTGAATAGATCTAACCATTCTGGCAAGCAATTTGGAATTATTTCCAAAGATATTTAAAAGAATTCATACATTTTGATCCAGCAATAAAACTACTAGGTCTGTATCCCAAAGAGACCAAAAAAAAAAATGGGAAAAGACTTGTTTGTTCAAAAATATTTGTAGCTGAGGTTTTTTGAGGTGGTAAAGAATTGGAAACCAAGGTGATATCCAGAGTCACTCACCTAGAAAAAGTGAGTATATTATTTCAGGGGGGAAAATAGTCATTCAATAAAATGGAAGATTTATTTTTATATTTTTAACAAATGGGTCTAAAACTTACTGAAACTTTTTAATAGCAAATAAATGAGGACTTCCCATTTCCATCAGCTATGCATTGATTGGTAAATGGTTAAACAAATGATCATTTATTGCTATGATGGAATATGATAGTGTTATGGAAAATATGGAATATGAAAAATAGAATGAAGTTTGACAAGACTTCTTTGAACTGATGTGAAGTGAGGTAATATGCAATTCCTGCTATTTGGAAAGATGTTAGCTTAAACATGGAATTTCTCATATGAAATGGATCTAAGATTAATTGGTCCAAAAAAAGTCTGTGAAAAATGATGGTTTCAGGTGTGGAGGCTATCTACGGTAAGGTGAATGGACTAAAGTTTAAAGTCTCAGTGATTATCACATCGGATGCCATCCCATGCCCTGTTGTTTTTTCTTCATGTAGCCCTGGCATATCTCTGTCAAAATAGGTATCTGCCCAAATAATGCCTCTAGTCTGTTGTCAATTACTAGGGTATTTACAGTTTTCTTTTGAAATATAAGGTTTGCTTCACCTTTGATGTGTTTTAGTGTTTTAGTCACTGCCATGAATACTACATAGATTTGATGCATAATTTGCCAAAGGTAAGTCATATCCATAGGTATCTGTGTCCAAGCCATAGTCATACTAACCACAGTCCAACATCCCAACTATTGTATTATAAATCACACAGTAACTCCAGTAAGTGGCTATCCCTGACACAACAATAGACCATAATATCAATTGGAACATGCTACCCTTTTGGTATTTCACCCTTCTTCAGCTCTCTTAATTATATGGATTTTGTATTTTGACATCTCTTCTTTCCCTAGGCTCTAACTGTCAGGAGCTAACAGATAGAAGTGTCTTTTGTTACTTCAAGCTTTGCCTCAATAGGATCAAAGACGGTTAGATCCTGTAACTGTCTGCCCTAGTACAGTCCCTTTTTACGATGATGTCACTATCCCCTGTATTCCAACTGTTCCAGAGTGTCAGTTGGGGAATGACTTCTACTCCCTCCACCAGAAATTAAGATGTTTGTTGATCCTGTGTGGAAAATCTTAGGCAGTGCCAAGTGACAACGGCTGTTGGCCTGAGGAATTCCAACTGTCAGTTAGAAACAGTTGGCCACTGAGGCTTTCTTGTAATGGGGGTTCCTATTAATCCTGGGGTGCCAGATGTAATGGAGGAATTAATTAGTGGTAAACGGGATAGAGGAGTAATGAAGATCTCCCCCTGAAAGCAGGATCCAGGAGAGGTACTGATGTTTAAAGTTGACTCAGAGAAAGAGAGAGAGAGAGAGAGAGAGAGAGAGAGAGAGAGAGAGAGAGAGAGAGAGAGAGAGAGAGAGAGAGAGAGAAAGGGAGAGAGAGAGAGAGAGAGAGAAATGAAGTGAGTAGTATTCCCCTTCAACCTTCCCACCTCAGCTATAGCTGCTCTCACAAACGTGTTCTTGCCTTTCCTCCACTACTAGAGCCTAAAGGTTTTTTTTTCTCAGGGAGATTACTCTCTCCCTCAAGCTGTCCCACTCACACTTGAGTCACTTTGGGAAAAAACAACAACTTTATTATAAATTAAGTCAACTAGGGTAACACAAAGAAAATGGCTAATAAGGAAGGGAATTGGTAAGGAAAGGGGGGAGGTGCCCCTTCTCTAACTTCCCCTTTTCCGTCTCTACTCAAGTTTGGGGAATTCAGGCCTTGGCAGCCTGGGCCCCCTGAGAAAGAGTCAGGTTTGACTGGCCCTGGTCTTGGCCCTCTGGCCACCGTTCAGACCCAGGGCACCAGGAGCTATGAGATAAGTTTGACAGAGACTCAAATGCCTTCTTCAGTTATCACTTCAGTTGGCTATTGGTGGGGGGAAAGATGTCCTGTCACCAGGAGAGGAAAATATGAATATATCCCCAAAAGAAAGGCTTGGACAGACCTCCCTCCTAGGCTTCTCAAGGTTGAAAGAGATCTAACTAAAATCCCAGTTAGAATCTTCTGGCTTCTTAACATTCCATACCTCCTGGGGCCCTTGCCCCAGAGCAGATCCCAGCCCTTCAGGCTGCCCCTATTCTTTGAATGCAAACCCTGTCACAATCTGTATTGGACTTGGAGAGAGACAGAGAGAGACAGAGAGAGTGGGGGGGGGTGAAGGAGGAAGAACTTGAAAAAGAAAGAAGAAACAAGAAAAACAAAGAAAGAGAAACAAAAAAGGAAAGATGAAATAAATAACACAAAAGAGAGAAGTAAAGATATGAAGAAAGAAAAAAGAAGGGAAAGATAGGGAGGGAATGAAAGAAGGATGGAGGAAAAGAGGGAGAGTAGTAGAAGAAAAGAAAAATAAAATTTTTATAAAAAAACATTTCACTTGGACATAGTTGTGAAAAAATTGAGGGAAGGAAAAATAGCATGTCAATTGACCAGTTTTGAGGGTTTTCCTAGTGGCGAGAGATAAGTAAAAGTGTGTTCAGGAAATGGGAAGAGAGTGTGGAGATTTGTTGAACTTGTAGACGGAGTGCTATTTTTGAAGAGCAAGACCACAGAGTACAGACAGAATATAATATATAATAAAGATTGAAGGGATGTTATTGATATTTTGGGAAAGGCTTTAAAATGATAAAACAAGGAAGTTTTATTTTAGTCCTAAGAAAAAAGTGATAGGAGGAGGAAGAAAATGGAAAAAGGGAAGAATTGGAAAAATAAGAGGAAGAAGGAAAGATCTCATAAAAGGTCTTTTTGCTCTCAGTAAACTAAGTCTTTGGTTAAAAAGGAAATAGGGAGTTATGTTAAAATTTTGAGAAAAGAAGAAAATATTTAAATATTCTCTGTGGGAAGAGAGAACAAACTAAAGAAGAGTAAAAGAGCTATTTTACTGAGGTAAGGTCTCAATTGAAGCTACATAAAATCAATTATTGTATTATTTCCTCTTATTTCATTCATCAGCGTGTGAATAGGAATGAAGTACACAAAGTAATGCATGGTTAGAGTTTGATACGGTATGAACATATATAAGAGAGTAATAGAGAATGGAGATGAAGATCAGAAAATATTATATAAAGTCCCTGTGTGTATCTGCTTAGCTATAAGAGGAGACTTAAAAAGTTAGGAAAGTATAGTTAGAAAATTGATAGATGGAGAATTTTCTTATTTAATTTACAGACATAGTTTTATGCCCAATTTTAAGGTTAGATGGAATGTTGGGAAGTTATGGTATGAAAGAGAGATTTTGTAGTTTTTGATTACTGAAATTGAACAATGGTAGTTTATAGCTAGATCAAAGGTGTGTCAAGGGTGTACTGGAGCCAGCACCTATTGTCTCGTAAAAGCCAATTGCTAAATTTTCAATTTTAGTATTTACAGACCAGAAAATAGCAAATGTCACAAACAGGACTTGATTTTTGTTGTTGATGATGATTTTTTAATCTATTTAGAGTAGTGTTGGAGAAAATGTAAATAACACAGATTAAATGTAACAGTGCATTACATACATTTCTTTTGGAGAGCTAGTTGTTAAATATTTACCAAATCATGGAAGGTGAGAAGATTGACTGAGAATTTATAGATCATAGGGGAAATCAAAAAGCTGTCTTCAATGGGAACAGAAATTTTAGATAGAAAGGAAAACAATAAAGCAGACACTGAATTCTTGAGAGATTATGAAAAATGTCATGGACATGAATAAATCTTTGCTATTAGAATGCTGTTTGGAGAGTAAATTATAATGGCCTGAGCCTTGAATGAAGAAAGAATATTGAGTGATGGAATCAGAAAGAAAGATTTCACATGGTGGTAAGGCACTATCAATTATAACCTTACCATCCAGTATTTTAAAAAAATCCTTACCTTCTTTCTTAGAAATAATACTAAATATAAGCTCCAAGGAAGAAGAACAGTAAGGGAAAGGAAATGGCAGTTAAGTGACTTTCCCAGGACTATAAAGATAAGAAATGTCTAAGGCCACATTTGAACACAAGACCTCCCGTGTCCAGGCCTGATTCTCTATCCACTAAGTACCTAGCTTTTTTTCTTGTAATATTTTAAAATTCTGGCTAAGACAGCCAGTCCAATAGTAACTACATTTATATAATTTTCCCAATACAACTTTAAAAAATTAAATATCATTTATTGTTGATAATTTTTTATTCCTCTTGGTGTTTAGTGAATCAAAAGGTCTTATTAGTACAAATGTTAGCTCTTCTATTTTTCTTGGTGTTTAGTTGTGCTCAAATCATTAGTATTATCTTCCATCTTCTGTTTCTTTGAAGGAATCCATTTAGGCAATTCATCTACTTTATGAGGATTGCTTTAATTAAAATAACTTAATATAGTTTGTAAATTCACTGAATCAGGGACATGTACACAGAAAATAAAAGTATGATAAGCTGAAATCAAATGAGTAAGGGAGAGGATAATCCTATTAAGTCTATCACGTTGTAGAACTCCCAGTTTTCCATCAGAATATATTTCAAGTGAAAGCACAATGTCAATCCATATATTAAGTATTTGTAAAGGTTATTTTTTCAGTATTTATATATATATATATATATATTTTTTTTTTTCAGTATAAAACCATTGTGGACAGGTTCTCCACCTTAACAAAACTGTTTGGCCTATCAGCCTCAGCAAAACAGAGGTCCTGTTCCAACCTGCACCAGGGAGGCCAACGAACCAGCCGTGCATTACAATCGACGGCACGCAGCTTTCTAACGTCAACACTTTCAAGTACCTGGGCAGCACCATCGCCAACGACGGGTCCCTAGACCACGAGATCAATGCCAGGATCCAAAAGGCCAGCCAGGCACTAGGGCGGCTGCGCTCCAAAGTCCTCCAACACAGAGGTATAAGCACTGCGACAAATCTCACAGTATACAACGCAGTGGTCCTCAGCTCGGCTCCTGTATGGTTGTGAGACATGGACACTGTACCAGAAGCACATGAAACAGCTGGAGCAATTCCACCAATGCTCTCTCCGGTCAATCATGAGGATCTGATGGCAGGACAGAATCACCAACCAGGAAGTCCTCGACAGAGCCAACTCCACCAGCATCGAAGTCCTGGTCCTCCAAACCCAGCTACGATGGTCTGGACACGTCATCCGCATGGACCCACAGCGAATACCAAGACAGGTATTCTATGGTGAACTGTCAACTGGACTCAGGAAACAAGGCCAACCAAAGAAAAGATTCAAGGATCAGCTAAAGTCCAACTTGAAGTGGGCTGGCATGACACCAAAGCAACTAGAACTCGCTGCCTCTGACAGAAGTAGCTGGCGAACCCACATTAACCAT
Organism: Monodelphis domestica; assembly: GCF_027887165.1. Taxonomy (NCBI): domain Eukaryota; kingdom Metazoa; phylum Chordata; class Mammalia; order Didelphimorphia; family Didelphidae; genus Monodelphis; species Monodelphis domestica. The sequence goes on from NC_077233.1 coordinate 250,628,561, forward strand.
GCCGCCACCACCTTTGAAGATGAGCAACGTCGACATCTTGCCGCTGCGCGTGAACGCCGACACCAGGCCACAACCGCACCTCCTGTAACAACTGGCGTCCCATACCCCATGTGCCACAAACTTTGCGCCTCAGTCTTTGGACTTCAAAGTCATATGAGGGTACACCAATAGATGATAATGCACAAAGACAATAGTCATTCTCGGTCACAGAGGGACTACCACTACTATACATATAGTGAGAGAGAGATAAATTCTATTATTGTCTCTCCTATTCTAGTAGATCATATTGTGTGCTTACTGGTATTTATGAAGTATGACAATGAATGATATCTCTATGATCATTTAAGGAAGTTTTTTTTATATTTAAATAACCTAATAATTTAAAGTTTGTCCAAAGAGACCTTCAAATTTTCCCACTGACAAAATGAAAACACATCTCCATCAACCACACCTTTACTATTGTCAGCTGATTTGGACTTTTTTCATTAGGGTAGAGATTGTTTTACTGATATGTTTGTATACCAAGTATAAAGGAAAATACATAATTTAACAGGCACTTGAGAGATGTTGTGAGAGAGGAATATTTTCAAGTTTTTAACACCAAAAAAGGCAGCCCAGATTATGGTCATTGATACAAATTTAGAACAATTAGTTAAAACTATGTGTGAGGAGTTTCTGAAGAAACAGGGATTAGGTCAGGCTAAGGTAGAAAATGGGCAGGAAGATACTGGGCTTAAGGACCAGGATAAGAAGAAAGCTAAGGGAAAAAATAAGACAGGAACATATGACAATGGCAAAGAAAAAGGCACTGATAACAACAATGAGGGTGAGAAATTTTTTCCATTAAGAGATATTACTAAGATTTCAGATAATGCAGAAATGCTTCATTCCAAAGTACATAAACAGTTTACAGCACAGGAACTCGATTCCATACGCTGTAGATTCCCAAAGTTTGTCTCTGAACCCCATAGAGCTCATAAGGAATTGAAGAGAGCATTTAAAATATTTGAACCAAGTTTTGACAATGCAGAGTTCCTTCTCTCTGAATTATTTAGCCCCCATGAACATAGGCAATTCATTGAGAGGATTAGGACTGACAATACCCTTTATGAGCTGGCCTACTGAGGAACAGAGGGAAGATTTTGATTTTTCAAATCCTACATGAATGACACAACTCAGAAAATGCAGGGAGGATCTTCTCTAGGCTATTAAATCATTCTGTTCAAAGCCCAATGCATGGGGAAATTTTGATAAACTAATTCAAGACAGCTCAGAACATCCTGCTAGCTTTATTGATAACCTTTCAGAAATAGCTGGGTATTGAGAAAGATTCAGAAGAGTCTGTGGTTCATGTGAGGAGACAATTCCTTAGGGTTTGCACATCACACCTAAAGAATTTCTTTTAAGAATTACTTCCCTAAGTATGACATATTAACTCTGTCTGACCTTCATGAAGCTGCATCCTATTTATGGGAAAATCATAATGAGCAGAAAAAAGAAATGACATAATTGAAAAAAACTGCATAACAAAGAGGAAACATTAAAACAAAATGAGATGCAGGAAATTAAGAATTTGCATACAATCAAGACATACTCCAGACCCTCATACCAACAGAGTATGGTACAAAGAGATACCAGAACGTGTTTTCTTTGCCACAAGGTTGGTCACCTAATAAAAGATTGCTATTTGAAAAGAAGTATGAGGCAAATAAAAAAAAGGACATAGGAAAACTATATTACAAATCAAAGAAAGACACTTGCTGCAAGCACTGCCAGTTACTCATAGACCAACAATCTTCAGACATTGAGTCCATGTATTTAGCTATAAATTTGGGAGCTAAACTGAAGTATGCAGAAGTAGTTTCTCATGGGAGAAAGGATTTTTGAAACCAGGAGCATAAGATACTTAGTATTGTAAAGGGGTATAGAAAAAAGGTATTACAGGATGTGGCAAGCAATGAGGGACTTGCTGGAGCAAAACAAAAGCAAATACAGAGAAGAGAAAATACAAGGGTGAAACAGAAAATTGAATTTATTGAGTCTGTGAGAAATGATGGTGACAAATCAAACAAAATAATGAGTGAAAAGCAGAGACAAGTACATGAGTTAGATACGGAGATTAAAAAAGCTATGTGCACAGATGCAAGCTGATATTAAAGACTCAGATAGAAAGAGCATAGTAACCAGTCATGAAAAAAGCAAAAAACAAATAAAAACATATTTACAAAATTTTTTCAGTTCAGATTGGGTACAGGGATTGAATTTTGGACAAAAAGGATTCATAAAACCTCACATAAACCTGATCAGGAATTGTTGAAAGAAACAATGAAACAAAATTTCAATTCCCTACAACCAAATGACTATAGGAAAACACAGACTAAGGTTACTATTAAAAACAATATTACTGGAGCTATACAAAATATACATAAACTCACAGACAACCAGAAAAACCCACATGAACCTGTTAAAACTTCTAAAAGGTATATGGTATAGACTTCCTTAGAAAAACAATATCTAGCTTGAACCTAAAAGCTGAAATTTTTCATCCTACAGTAAATAATTTAGAAATTTCAAAACTAAAATGAAATAGAGCTAAAATACAATTGATAATACTAATCATATTCAATGTATTGGAAGTGAAAAAACAGTTAAATGTGAAAATATGACTAGAATGGAGGGCACAACTGTTAGGATAGCCAAGGGTCCAAATGACTTCCATGAAGCCAACATTCTAAATGGAACAGGAGGTTTGGTCAAGTAAAACTTTATGAAATTACAGATAGCTATGGTTTAAATTTATATTCCAGTAAAGTAGGAAACAATGAAGTCAAATTTAGATGAAGATAACTTAGAAAATTATTTAAGCCAAGAAATTTAATTGGTTCAACAAATGGCAAAAGATAACAGTGCAGTGCAAAATGAATCACTAACAATTAACTCAATAACTACACAAAAGCAAGAGCCATATGTATGGATTAAAGTGGGGAAGAAAAAATACAAAGCTCTCGTGGATACCAGTTCTTCAAAATCCGTTCTAAAGACATGTCCAGGGGATACCAACATAGGGGGTATGTTTTCTGTGGCTGGAGCTACAGGACAGATACAACAGTTCCCTGAGCTTAAAATTTAGCACAATTGTTAAATTAGGTCCTCTTACCATTGATCATACATTCCTATTGATCCTTGCATGTCCAGATAACCTTTTAGGATGAGACATTTTATGTAAGATTGGGGCAACCCTGCAACGTGAACATTCTGGAAAGATATACCTACATTTGCATAAACATTCTCTAAAACATTGCCCATTATTATATCTGGAGCAATTGGAAGAAGAATCTGAGAAAATCCAAATTTTAACATCTATGTATGAAATACCAAAAGGTATTCCATAAGGGGTATTTGCTAAACATCAGAATGATGTAGGTAGAATAAGATCTTTACCAGTGACACTGGTAAATACTGAAGTCAGGGATGGTTTTCCTCCTAAGATACCTCAGTACAAATTAAGCAGAGAAGCCATAGAAGGCATAACATCAATTATAAAGAGCTTGCTGGAACAAGGCATTTTTAAGAACTACAATGTCTGAATTTATTAGTCCAATTCTGGCTATAAAGAAAAACAAAATTAATGCAGATGGAAAACAATCTTGGAGGTTTGTAATGGATCTTAGGGTGGTGAAAAGCTTCATGAAAAAGACATACACAGTAACACCTTCACCAAATGATATAATCACACAGATACCTCCAGATGCCTGGTGGTACACAGTGTTGGATTTAAGCAATGCATATTTTACTATACCATTGCACCTTGACTTAGAGAATATTTTTGCTTTCCAATGGAGACAAAATCAACTCTGTTACACTAGATTAGTGCAAGGATGTTGTGAATGAGCTTCTATATTTAGCCAACTTCTACAAAAAGATCTAGCTAACATAGCTTTCAAACACAGCAAGCTAGTACATTATGTAGATGACTTACTGCTAGCATCACCTGGCCCAAAAATATGTTTGGAAGATTCAAAGAAGTTATTAATAGAACTTTATAAGAGAGGACATAAAGTTTCCAAAAAGAAAATCCCCGAGTACTCCCAAAAGTTGACTATCTCAGATTTGTCCTTGAGGGGGACACTAGGAAAATCTCAAGCAAAAGGATAGCAGATATACAGAAGCTAGGCATCCCTAGTACCAAGAAAGAACTTAGAGCATTTCTAGGAGTTGCTAGTTTCTCAAGACAGTATATCATAGGGTATTCTCATATTTCTAAGTGTTTAACTGATTTGACAAAGAAAGGAGTTAAAGAACCTTTGAAATTAAACAAAGAACATCTACATGCTTTGTCACAGTTGAAGAAGCCATTTTAACAGCTCTGGGTTTGGGAATATCAGACTATAAAAAGGAGTTCCACTTGTATCTCCATGAAGCTAAGGGCATCTCTTCTGGAACGTTAGCACAAAATTTTGGGCTGAATTTAAGGGCTATTGCATATTACAGTTCTATCCTCGATCCTGTTGCACAAGGAATGGGACATTGCCTGAGAAGCATTGTTGCAAATGCTCTCATGGTGAAGAAAGCATATGATATTGTACTGGGGTGCAAGTTACATGTGTATTCTGCATATCAAATAGAAAAATGGTTACAATCACAGAATATGCATTCTTTTACAGATGCAAGAATATCTCAGTATGAAATTAATTTGCTAGGTAATGACAACATCACCATTCATATATATGCACCATTGAATACAGCTACTTTGATTCCAGATTTGCCCTTAGGTGGAGAGCCACTGCATGACTACAACCAAATTGTGGAAATGATGTATAAACCTAAAAAAGATCTTAAAGACACACCTCTTAGTGAACCTGATATGGAACTATACATAGATGATACAAGGGGTAAAAATGATGGTTGGACTGAGTATTTGAGAGTTGGTCGCCAGGGATTTAATTACTAAATTCCAATGAATTGCTTAAGTCAGAATGGCTTTTATGGTAGTTTATTTACAAATAGAGAGAAGAAATTAAGGGGAGAGAGAGAGAGAGAGAGAGAGAGAGAGAGAGAGAGAGAGAGAGAGAGAGAGAGAGAGAGAGAGAGAGAGAGAGAAATAGAGAGAGAGAGAGAGAGAGAGAGAGAGAGAGAGAGAGAGAGAGACGGAATTCAGAGATCCCAGCAAAGGCCGGGGGTATCCAGAGGATTACATTTAACAAGGTTTCCAGTCACTGATGCCTCCTCCAAGATGAGGGGCCTCTCCAGAGGATAGTGTCTCCAGAAAGCCAAGGAAAGGGAGTCAGCCTTTTCACTTACCACATGACATTCCAAGGGGAATCAGACTGAGATCTCAAGCCTGAGCTCCTCCACAGTCAAGTTCCAAAGTGAAGATCCCCTCACAGGAAGTGACCACAAAATTTAAAGGCAGTTCTTTGTGTCACTTCCTGTGTCCCCCTTCCATTTTAATATGTACCAATGGTGGCTTACACTTGGCTCTGGACTGCCCAGGAGGCAGTCAGTTGTTTCTGATTTGTCACTTGCTAGCACACATGAGTCATAGACCTTCCCCCCAGCTCCCCACTAAATCCCTAAGTGAGGATGAATACTTTCCTGATGGCTAAAATTCTAAAGAATAAGTAGGGTGAAGTTAATCTCAATTTCATACTCCACTGAGTCAGTACAGAAGCATTCTCAGATCTTCTCAAGAACAGACCAATGATTTGGTGGAAAGAACAGAGGCAGTTTTATCATAGCCATATTAACTGACAATAAAATAACCAATTCTTTATTCCTATATGGCCCTTTTATGTAAATATATCAAATCTATCTATCTATATACACGGTCATATTGAACCATGCAGGTATGTATATCTAGATCTATATACATCCAAATATATATGCAGGCATACATATATCTTGAAGTCCAAATTCTCTTACTTGGTTGCTTTAGAGTTAAGTGTGGTTGCCAGGTCATTTGGCCATTTCTCCAAACAATACAGAGAGAATCACTTTCCAAAGATTCAGATTGAAGATCCTAGAATTCCGAGAGGAGCAGTTTAGCCCGCTAAGAAACTGAAGGTGATCAGTTTATTGTCCACTGCAACAGGAAATAAATAACAGTCTAAAAGAAAGATCAAAATCAAAATGACTATTGATAGAGTGCTAAATACAGATTTATAATAAAAATTGTATAACATTCCTAGCAGAGATAAAATATGAGTAGTGTTTTATGTGGGGAAAATGATTTATTTATATCAAAATTCTTTGTTTATTAATGTGAACTTAAATTAGCAAATATGAACATTTCCTTATACAAAGAAAAGAAAAGAAAAAGAAGATTGTAAATCATATAATCTTTATTGTATGTAACTTAAAAATTATACATACAGTTTAAAGAATTCAGAGAATCCTATTGCTACACTAAACAAGTTTCTGTTTTCTATTAGTTGGTGGATTTTTTGAAACTATATACAATTTTATATTTATCTTTTTTTAAGCTTCAGCTTAGTACAATTTCTTCAAAGTAAATTCTTAATAATTTTTTTTACTCACTGTTTTAATTTAATAGAATTAGATTCCTCTCAACTCTGTGACCTGTAAAGATCTCTTTAGAACTTGCTTGTCATAATAAATGTCAGCAATCTATCCCAGTTTTGTGCTATATGAAAATTTGATGTATAAAATCCTTTATGTAGATCCTCATGTGACTTAGTTTCTAGTTTAATCATTAATTTATTATTTATTATTTAAGATGTGTATTAAATTATTATTAATCAAAAATTAATTAATTTTTCTGTCAATTTCTTTTAAAAACTGTAGCATCCAGAGGGGCAGCTGGGTAGCTCAGTGGATTGAGAGCCAGGCCTAGAGACAGGTGGTCCTAATGTATTAGAGAGGGAAATTAGTGAGAGATAATAAGGGAAATCAAAAGATGTTATACCAGGAAGCAGTTTGAAGGAAGGAAACTGATTTCATTGCAGCTCCTTCACTTCCTATTCTCCTTACTAAGCAACCTAATGAAATTTGCCTCACAGATGATGAGTCAGTTCATCCCTCTAATTACAACAACCTTCCCAAATGCTAGTTATATCACTTGTTGAAGCCTTTGGTGTAAGTCTCTTAAAAAATGGAATACAATTTCTTCCCCTGAGGGAAAATAGCAGTAACCCTGCTGAGGTCGTCTGGGCAAGACTCTTTTTTCCTTCAGTGCAAGTTTGATGTAGAAAGGTAATAACCAGAGAGAAGATGAAGTGGTGTGTCTTCAGACCACTCCAAAGCAGAAGAAGTGAAGAAGTGAGTCCAGAACAGCTTGGGTCCAACTGTCTCCTTCCTCAAGCTTCCATAGAATTCTCTCTCTCTCCTTCCCTGATGGGTCTGGGTCTGGATTCCATGTGTTCTTGAGCTCTTCTTGCTTTGAATGTCTTCTGTCTGTGCCCATTTTTCTCAATCACACTAGGTTCAAATCTAGCTTCAGACCCTTCCCAGCTGTGTGACCCTGGGCAAGTCACTTGACACCCATTGCCTAGCCCTTACCACTCTTCTGCCTTGGAAGCAATGCACAGTATTGATTCCAAGACACAAGGTAAGGGTTTCTAAAATAATAAAATTAAAAAAAAAACTGTAGCATCCAGAAATGAATTTAGTACTCTGGATATGGTCTAATCAGAGGTCATTCAGTACAACAGTTCTAGCATGACTCATTATAGATATCATAAAGTTGTAAATACTTTAGAATATTCAGAGGCTTACCTACCACAACAAGATCTTATTCATATTTGTAGTTTATGCCCTGACAAAAAATTCCCAATCCAACACCTGAGGATAGACATTTGAGTAAACAGAAAAAAATACTGTAAAACAAAATGAAGATATATGATTAGATTCCCTAGGTCCTTCCTCTTGTCCCTCACTTCTTACATGGCAACTAAAATATCATATTTATTCTATTCTATTCTATTCTATTCTATTCTATTATGTTATGTTATCTTATGTTATGTTATGCTATGCTACGTCATGCTATATAATATTATGTTATATCATATCATATCATATCATATTATCATATATCATGCTATATTATATTATATTAATTATTATTACTTTCCTTATGGTTCTAAAAATATGGGCAGGTTTTTAAAATGTCTACCTTGCATTTTAGAAGCAATACTGTGTATTAGTTTCAAGGCAGAAGAGTGGTAAGGGCTAGGTGATGGGGTTAAGTGACTTGATTAGGGTCACACAGCTAGAAAGTATCTGAGACAAAATTTGAACCCAGGACATCCTGCCTTTAGTCCTGACTCTCAATCTGATGAGCTAGCTATCTAGCTGCTCTCCAGGATTTTATAAAATGATCTTTTTTTTTCAGTTTTCTCAACAGTTTTTCTCAAATAGGAATTCATTTCCCTAAAGCTTAGGTGATTTATCAAAATTAACTTACTATGGTCATATATTACTAAGTTTTGTGTATTTAGTCTATTCCATTGATCTACTACTCTGTTTCTTAACCAATACCAAATTGTTTTGATGATTTTAGCTTTTTGATACATTCTGAGATCTGGTACTCCCAGGTCATCTTTCTTAAAACTTTTTCCCCCCTTTGATTCTTTTTATTTTCTTGATCTTTTGTTCTTTCAGGGGAGTTTTGTTATTTTTTCTAGCCCTACAAAATAATTTTTAGGCAGTTTGTTTGGTATGATACTGAATAAGTAGACTTGTTTAGGAAAAATTATTTTATTATATTTGCTCAGCCTACCTATGAACAAATACTATTTCACCAACTTTTTAGATCTGACTTCATTTGTTTGAAAAGTGTTTTGTTGTTCAGTTCATAAGTTCATACAATTTCATTATTTTCTGATTCCTTTTCTTCATTTATTCTACATACTGTTGTATTTGATATCCTGCCCCCATGATTCTTGCTTGTTCTTTTGAAGTCATTCTTTTCTTCTTCCTTAATTTGATTACTGAATGTTGATTACCTCAATCAAATTTACATTAAACTATGATGACTTTTCCACACTCTATTCTCTGACCCCCAAAACTGTCCTAAATCTTAAGAATGGAAAGCATGTATTGGTAGATGTAACTCTAAACTAGCTTGAAGTATTAAGCATACTCATAAGTTTTAGTGATCCATGCAGGCTAGGCAATGCTGCCAGGACTTCTGACTGGCATATACTTCCAAGATAACATAAAATTGTGCTACATTATATGGGTTTTCAAAGATAGTTTTTATCTTCTAATAATTTATCCAAAAAGAGGAGATAAAAATGGAGAAAGAGAGTCATCAATGTTATGTATGAATTGTCTTTTACTGAAAATGACATCTCTCAAATTAGACACACAAGTGATCTCATCAGAGCAGTGTAATAAGATGGATAGGGTAGTTAATCATTTCAGGATCAGCTAATTATCATATCAGATGACTCGGACTGAATTCTTTACCATTTTAATTCCTCAATACTTCATATTCCAGGTAGCATTATGCTATCTTCACTTAGTATTCATGTGAGAAAGGACTTCCTTTCCCCCTCTGTCATACTTACCCAGTCTCATAATTAAATACATGGAATCTCAGTTTTACTCAGAGTATTTAGTGATTGCCTAATAGAAAAATTTACTGAGGAATACAGGCATCTGAATATTTTCAAAATGTCTTCCATCCATAAAGAAAGACTTTGATGAAGAAATTATGTTGCTCATGAATATGATTATGTTATATAGACATTCAGACATTTTTGTTCACATATTATTCACATATAAACATTGACCAGAAATTATCTTTGTTGACTTAGAATATATTTTGATAAAGAAGAGACTATAAATATAGATATGTACTGCATGTGACATTATTTGGTATAAATTACCAAAATGAAATTATTTCATAGGCAAGTATAATGTCATTCTTGAATAAGTGTCTATATTCATTTTTAAGACCTTTTAAGGGGATCATGATTGTATATCATCACTATTATTTAAGGTAAAACTATTTCTACCCTTACTATAACAATAAAATCAAATTAGTTACTTCAAAACACATTTTCAGATAATGGAAATGGTACAGGTGTTTTTTTAGGTAATGAAAATGAATGTACATTTACCACAGCTGAGTTTTAGAAGATTGTACACTGAAATTTTATATGGTCTGTTAGTATCATTCCTCACTATCCTCAAACAAATAGACTGAAAGAAAATATAGAATGCTAGAAATGCCCTTAAGGTTATTGGTTTTTAAATGGCTAACAAAACTAACTAGAATTCTCATCATTCAAAATACTATACTTTTCTTCAATAATTCTAATTAGTCTTGGTGAATTAATAATGAAGCAGTTTCATGATTTACTTTAAGGATTTCCATCAAGACTTATAGGAAGACTTATAAGTAAAGAGACAAAACAAATCCCTATCCTAGATGTTATGTTAGTATCATATACAATTTGATCATTTTATCTACAAGATTTAGTATTTCCTAATGCTTACAAAGTTGGGCTGTTATAGGTTCCTATGTTCTGGAGTTTAACTGAAGAATGTTAGCCTTTTTTAATCTTATTGTTTTAAATTTCCTTTTCAATATTACATATATATATATATATGTACATGTATATTATTCATTTTTAATCATTAAAATAAATTTTGAATTATCTCCCTCCCTCTCATCCCACCCAACCATTGAGAAGGTAAGCAATATGATATCAATTATTCATGTGAAGTTTTGACAAAAATATTTCCATGTTAGTCATGTTGAAAAAAAAACAATAAAAAAATAAGGAAAGTGAAAGAATTATACTTTTATTTCCACTCAGATTTCATCTGTTTTCTCCCTGCAGGTGATTAGCAGGATAGCATTTTTCATCATGAATGCTTTGGAATTGTTTTGGATCACTGTATTAGTCAGAATAGCTAAGTCTTTCATAGTTAATCATTATTACAATATTGCTATTACATAGACATGTGTGAGTATGTTTGTATATGTGAGTATATATATATATATTTATATAGATAGATACACACATATACATATACATATATATCCTTTTTCCCCCTATGGGTTGGGCATTGCTATTGGTATTTTGACAAAAGAACTAGGAATCACACTTCTATTTTCTTCCATGTAAAGTAGCACAGTCAGTTACTAATTATTCTGTCACTAGGTGTAACTAATGCTCACCATGGCTGTTAGCTACTGATTGCCTTCTGAGCTTCCCCTCAATGTCATGTCAGGCAAAATTACTGTGGCAATGTAGCAAAACTAATTAGGCCATGATGACCTTAGTGGTGGGCAGTTCTCATCGATTTTAGACAGAGCTTGTTAGAATTTTGAAAAATGAAAACAAAGTGGAAACATATTTAAGTTCCAAGCAACCCTTTCTAGCCACTGTTTTACTTCAAGTGACATGAAAATAATGATTCTTTACCCAGAGTGCAATGTGTAGAATGCAAAGCATTAGTAGAGAATTGACTGGCAGACCCTCAATAGGATACATGGACACATTTTTAATCATTTACTATTTTCCTTTTTTGAGTATCAGTGATTGACCTCAGAAATAGTCCTGGTAGAAATAATAACAGTAATTCAATAGTAGTCTATGGGTGGCAAAAAAAATGTCCTCTCAACAAATCTAATGAAAAGGTATGTTAAGGTTTTATTTTAAGAAGGCAAAAGAAAATATTTCAGTGAATGACTTAGAGCATCACTGTAAGAAAGGAAAATATAGCATAAAATATGTCACTATTTACAAGAGTAAATTTCTAACTAGGCTTTATTTCAAGGGAGGAAAAAGGTCAAGATATTCTTTAGAACAAAGATTATCCTATTCATATGTCAATGATTCTGACTTTCCTTGATTCCATTTATATCTCAGATGATCATGTTCAACTGAAAACCATCACTCACTCACAAACCTATACTGGCAGTAGTAACATTACTTTCTTTTCTGAAATGTCCCTTTTTGTCTAAAAAAAGAAAAAATAAAGATCAATTCCTACAAAAAGCAAATGCTGAAAGGCCTCACTGTGATGAGTCCAGTTTTTCCAGGTAGGTCAAGCTCTTCAAATTCATATTGGAAACCCAATTCTTCAGATATTCTCTACTAGAAGTCTCCTTCTTCCAGGTCCACCACTTTCCTCCCAACTCATAGGGATGTGAAGATGAGTTAGTATGCCTTCTGTTTTCCACTGTCAGCTCCAGATTATTCCTCTCACTATATTTCTAAGTGAGGATAGAATTTATGTGGGACTAACAGTGGGAAGCAAGAGATATTTTTACCCATTTTTGTGTCCCTGTGTGTTAAAAGGGAGAAGATGAAAAGTGAAAGAATGAGAGAGATGAAATTCAGCTGAATTTGTCACTTTACATTCTAAATATGATCAAGGAAATTCCTTATCATTCATAGATGAGTATCATACAAGAATTAGTAACATTAATTAGTGAATATAATATATGGTGTTTTTTGAAATTCATGTAATCCCTACATATATCCCTCTCCTCAGTATTTTTGCTGAACAGATCTGATCCCATCTTCCAATATTCTTAATGTTATCAGCTACATACATATTTCTTATATACCCTACCTTTTTTTTTCTTCAGACATTTAAATATCTATATTGGTGATTTTACTGCATTCTCAAGAATTTTGACTATTACAAAAATATTAAAACATATTCCTACTTCTGCTCTCATCTCTTTTATAATTCATTCTTTGTAGTACTGCCAAAAATATTCTGTATGTTATGTTATTCCTAAGCTCAAAAATAGTCAGTGACTCCCTTTTACCTACCAAAAGAAAATTTACTGTCTTTTGTCTGACATTTTCTGCAATTTAATGCAAAGTTACATTTCTAATTTTATCTCACCTCATTGTCTTCCAAACTTTCTATATTCCAATCAAGCTGTTCTTTCCTTTTGTTCTTCAAATATCCATATAATCAGCCTTCTCTGTGCCTTTGTTTACATAGTTCTTCATGTCTGAAATATCATCCTTCTCTCCTGTCATTATTAAATCCCTACTTATCATTAAGTTTTGACTCAATGTTACACACTCCATGAAGCTTTTACTGAATTATCTCAATAAGTTTTGGTCTATCTTCTTGCAAAACATATAGTCCTTTTTTTTTGCACCTCTCATGAAAGGTGTTTAGAACTTTTCCTTAATGACTTGATAGTAGAATGAAGTAGAGCAGTGATGGAGGACCTTCCCCCACCTCACCGCCCAGACCAAGTGCCATGCCCTTCCACTCTCAACAAATGCCATGCACCTCCCCCTGCCACATGCTAGGTATGCCCTACCTCTCCAACCTTACTCTATATGGGTAAAGTGTTCCCATTGGACAGAGGGGTGGGTGACATGAAAAAATGTCATTAGGAATGCTGGAGAAGGGAAAGAGAACAGTTCCACCCAAGTCCCTCTGCCTTTCTAGTAAAGAAATCTTAAGGAGCAGCCATGTGCCCACAGAGAGTGCTCTGTGTGCCAGCTTTGTCACCTGTGCCATATGTTCACCACTACTGGAGTAGAGCAACCCAAACAATGTACCAAAAATAAATGAAGCAATCAATAAATATGATTGAACTATAAGGTGCTGGCCATTGATGCAGTATATACTGACTATCTAACTGAAGGATCAGTCACACCCCTGGCAGATTCTTAAAAAGCCAAAGCCATCTTGAGAAAAGAGTCAATTTTTTACCTTTTCCTTTGTAGTTGTAGGAAAGAGTGAGACATGTTCTCTTTTTTTCTCTTCCATATCAGCATTCTGCCATTGCCACAGACACATGTAGAAGTATCAAGGAGAATAAAATCAATAATATAAAGTCATTGTAGAATGTTGGTAAAAAGAAGTTTATAATCAGCATCTGGAGTCACCATCCTGTATTCCTGGAGGCTTCACATCCTAGAAGGGTCATTAAGTGAATGGTATTCTTTCAAACATTCATTCATTTCATAAATATTTATCTAGCACTCATTACATAAAAAGTACTGTTTGAGGTTTGGAGGATACAGAAAAAGATCTGTGACAAAATCCCTACTTATATAGAATATCTTAAATATATATATGTACATATATATATATATATATATATATATATAATTATATTTATGGGAATTGGAAATTCCCATTCCCAAGAAGAGGAAATATATCTACCCTTTCAGTTCCTTAACTTTATATGCAAACTTTTATTACTTCTCAACTCTTCTCTTTTGGCATGAATTTTCTCTTGATCAAGTTTTATCTCTATTTTTCAGATGGATAGAGAATAATGAGACTCAAATCTAAAGCAGAGAAGATAATAGATGGAAATTTTGTGTGAAAGCCATTCAACTAATTCTCCTACTTACCCTTACTAAACCTCTGTCCACCATTTACAATACTTTTTCTGGTCAGATTTTGCCTATGGTCAATGAACCAGTTTAATTGTTTTAACTTTCATTAGGTAAGTTTGTAATACAATTTATCAAAAATTGTCTTTTATATTTATGGCCCTAACTGAAGAAACACTGATGGAAGGAAAATTTTTTCTTTCTGTGAATATCTACCTACTAAGGAACTACCCCAGTTCCTTACACACACACACACACACACACACACACACATACACACACACACTTACACACACAGTGAAAAACTGGTTACTTTTGAAAATTCTTGTGCAAAAGAGAAAACAAAATGAGAAATAGGAAATAGATTCAGTGAGATATTCAGAAAGAAACAGGAGACAGATTTGAAGATTCATGATATTCAGCAACTTCTTTATTTCCTGAGGAAGTTTTATCCAAATAGTCTTGCTCATTTTCGACAAGATTTCAGATATATTCTTTCTTTGGAATGGAATGATAAATAAATTATTTTCCTTTTTTAAAGAATAATTCTTTTGTTTTAAGATTCTCTTCTTAAAATTAATAATTACAAATATTGAGTTCCCCTACATACTGAGAAGAAAAACAATATGATTCCAATTATGCATGTGAAATCATGCAAAATATTTCCATATTAGTCATCTCACAAAAAAGCAAGAAAAAGTGAGAAAATTTAAATTTAATTTTCACTTAGAATTCATCAGTTCCTATTATGGAGCTTAATAACTGTATAGGAACATTGTACCAATCAAAGTAGCTAAGTCTGTCACAGTTCTTTATTCTTACAATATTGCTGTATACAAGGGTCTCCTGGCTTTGTTCACTTTACTTTGCATAAGCTCATATAGGTCTTCCCATGTTTTTATTTTTTTAATCTTCTTCATTATTTCTTTTTAAAAAATTATTCATTCAAGAATATTTTTCCATGTTTACATGATTCATTGTCTTTCCCTATCCTCTTCTCTTCCATTTCCAGGAGTTGATAAGCAATTCCACTGGATAATACAAATGTTATCACTTAATATATATTTCCATATTATTCATTTTTTGCAATACAGCTGTCTTTCAAAACCAAAACTCTAAATCATGTATCCATATAAATCAGCAATAAACCATATGTTTCTCTTTTGCATTTCTACACCCACAATTCTTTCTCTCGATATGGATAGCATTCTTTCTCATAAGTCCTTCAAAATTTTCCTGGATCATTGCATTGCTGCTAGTATCAAAGTCTATTACATTCAATCCAAATTCAATTCAATACATTAAATTCAAAGTCTATTACATCATTCCACAATGTTTCACTTTCTGTGTTCAATGTTCTCTTGGTACTGCTCATTTTACTCTGCAACAGTTCATGTAGGTTCTTCCAGTTCATATAGAAACCCTCCAGTTCATCATTTCTTTTAGTACAATAATATTCCATCACCATCATATACCACAATTTGTTCAGCTATTCCCCAATCTATGGACACCTCCTCATTTCCCCACTTTTTGTCACCATAAAGAGTGCAACTATGAATATTTTTGTACAACAATTTTTTATTATCTCTTTGGGGTACAAACCTAGTAGTGGTATTGCTGGATCAGAGGCACACAATTCATGATTCAATAAGCAGTGTATTAGTGTCCCAATTTTTCCACATCCCCTCCAACATTTATTATTTTCCTTTACTGTCATATTGGACAATATGCTAGGTAAACAATATTACTTCAAAATGTTTTGATTCGAATTCCTCTAATCAGGAGGAATTTAGAACATTTTTTTCATGTCATTTTTGATAGTTTTGATTTC
Source organism: Monodelphis domestica (assembly GCF_027887165.1). Taxonomy (NCBI): domain Eukaryota; kingdom Metazoa; phylum Chordata; class Mammalia; order Didelphimorphia; family Didelphidae; genus Monodelphis; species Monodelphis domestica. The sequence continues at coordinate 250,644,692 of NC_077233.1, forward strand.
TTCATCTGAAAACTGTCTATTTATATTCTTTGACCATTTGTCAATTGGGGAAGGGTTTGATTTCTTTTACATTTAACTAACTTCCTTATATATTTGGGAAATTAGACCTCTGTCAGATACTTTTGTTATACATTTCGCCCTATTTGTTGCTTCCCTTCTAATTTTGATTGTATTGATTTTGTTAAAAATGTTATATAATCAAAATTATTCATTTTATATTTTTTAATGCTCTCTATCTCTTGCCTGGTCTTAAATTCCTTACTTTCAAATAGATCTGAAAGGGATACTATTCTATGTTCACCTAATTTATTTATGATTTCACTCTTTATATTTGTCATTTACCCATTTTGAATTTATCTTAGTATAAGGTGTAAGTTGTTGATCTAAACTTAATTTTTCCCATACTGTTTTCCATTTTCCCAGCAGCTTTTGTCAAATATTGAGTTGTTCCAAAACACAGAATCTTTGGGTTTATCAAACACTAGTTTGCTGAGGTCATTTATCTGTAGTTTATTCCATTTATCTACCCTTCTATTGCTTAGCCAGTACCATATTTTTTTTGATGATGACTGCTTTGTAATATAAGATCTGGTACTACTAGGCCCCCATTCTTTCTTTTTTTTTTTTCCATCAGTTCCCTTGATATCCTTGGTCTTCTGTTCTTCCAGATGAACTTTGTTATAATTTTTTCTAATTCTATAAAAAAAGTTTTTTAGTAGTTGGTAGGTATGGCACTGATTAAATAAATTAGTTTACGTAGGATTGTCATTTTTATTATATTAGCTCATCCTACCCATGAAGAATTAATATTTTCCAATTATTTAGATCTAGTTTTATTTGTGGGAAAGTGTTTTGTAGTTGTATTCATACAATTCCTGAATTTGCCTTGGCAGAAAGATTCCCAAATATTTTATATTGTCTAGAGTCTCATTGGTGAAGCCATGGCATGCGTGCATAGCTAGCACTTGAGGAATTGCTCAGTTCCCACTCTTCCCAGTTCCTGGGGACATTTTTTGCATGCCCCCAACCCTTTGTCCAAGAGCTGAAAGCAAGCGCTTTCTCCCTCAACTTGCTCCAGTAATCCAGGGCTCACAGACACCTTTAATTTGCTCTCTGGGCACTTGAATTGGGAAAAGGTTCTTTAGCCCTGGTCTAGAGTGATTTCAAATGGAGTTTCTCTTTCTAATTCTTGGTGATGATTTTTGTTGGAAAAATATAGAAATACTGATGATTTATGTGTTTTTTATTTTGTATTCTGCAACTTGGCTAAAATTATTTATTATTTTTACTAGCTCTTTAGTCGATTTTCTAGGATTCTTTAAATATACCACCATATCATCTGCAGAGAGTGATAGGTTACATTCCTCATTGCCTACTTCAATTTCTCCATTTCTTTTTCTTCTTTAATTGCTACTGCCAGAATTTCTAATGTAATATTATATAATAGTAGTGATAATAGGCATCCTTGTTTCACTCCTGATCTTATTGGGAAAGCCTCTAAGTATCCATTTGATACTTGCTAATGGTTTTAAATAAATACAATTTATTATTTTGAGGAAAGGCCCTTTTATCCCTCTACTTTCTAGTGTTTTTAATAGGAATGGTTGTTGTATTTTGAAAAAGGCTTTTTCTGCATCTGTTGAGATAATAATATGATTTCCATTAGTTTGGTTATTGATAAAATGAGTTATTTGAATGGTTTTCCTAATGTTAAGCCAGTCTTACATTCGTGGTATAAATTCCACCTGGTCATAGTGAATAATCCTTGTGATGACTTGCTATATAGTCTCTTTGCTAGTATTTTATTAAAGATTTTTGCATCTATGTTCATTAAAGGGATTGGTCTGTAGTTTTCTTTTCCTGTTTTTGGTCTTTCTGACTTGGAAATCAGTACCCTATTTGTTGTAAAAAGAATTTGGTAAGATTCCTTCTTTGTTTATTTTGTCAGTTTGTCTTAGTTGTTCTTTGATTGTTTGATAGAATTCACTTGTAAATCCATCTAGCCCTGGGCATTTTTTCTTAGGAATTTTCTTGATAACTTGTCCAAATTCTTTTTTCTGAGATGGGAATATTTAAGTATTCTGTTTCCTCTTTTGTTAATTTAGGCACTTTATAATTTTTGTAAATATTCACCTATTTCACCTAGATTGTCATATTTATTGCCATATAATCCAGCAAAGTAATTTTTAATAATTGTCTTATTTTTCCTCTTAGTTAGAGGTAAGATCACTCTTTTCACTACTGATATAGTTAATTCTGTTCTTTATTTTTAATTAGATTTAACTGAACATTGTCTATTTTACTTGTTTCTTCAAAGTACTGGCCCCTAGTCTTATATATTAGTTCAATAGTTCTTTTACTTTCATTTTTATTAATTTCTCTTTTAATTTTTAGGATTCCCAACTTAGTTTTTATCTGGGAATTTTCAATTTGTTATCTTTCTAATATTTTTTTTTTTACGTTGTAGGCCCAATTTACTAATCTCCCTCTTTATTTCCTTTATATAGGTACTAGGAGATAGAAATTTTCTTTTGAGTACTGCTTTGACTATAACCCATAGATTTTAATATTTTATCTTCTCTGTCATTGTCTTCAATGAAATTAATAATTGTTTCTATGATCTGTTTTGTGACCCACTAGTTTTGAAGAATTAGATTATTTAGTTTCCAATTAATCTTAAATTTGCTTCTCAATTAATTTTTATAATTTTTATCATGTATACCTACACATTTAGTATACACATGTATATCTTCACATTTTATAATTTTTATCATGTATACCTACACAAATATATATATATATATATATATATATATATGTATATATATATATATATACACACATTTAAAGTCATGTAGCCTCTACCAGGATATAGGGATGGAGGGACATAGGGACATAGGAACATAGGAATGTAGGGACACAGGGAGGCACAAAAGTAGGGCAACATCCCATGGGCAAACCCAGGAGAAGGGTGTAAATTCCCTTCATGCAATCGCATTATGATATGAAAAATTTGCATTTATTATTTCTGCTTTTCTGTTTTTGCTTGCAATGTTTCTATACCCTAGTTCATGGTCTATCTTTGTACATGTACCATGTACTTCTGAAAGGAAGGTATATTCTTTTTTATTCCTGTTCAGTTTTCTTCCCATATCTATTAACTCTAATTTTTATAACATTTTATTCACTTCCCTTACTTCTTTCTTATTTATTTTTTGGTTCCATTTTGTATCCTGCAATTTTGCTAAAATTATTCTTCTGTCTAGCTTTTTAGTTGATTTTCTCAGGTTCTCTAAGCATACCATCATACCATCTGCAGAGTGATAGTTTAGTTTCCTTACTGCCTACTTTAATCCCTTCTATTTCCTTTTCCTCTCTAATTGCTACAGATAGCATTTCTAGTACAATATTTTTTTAAACCCTTACCTTCCATCTTGGAATGAATACTGTGTATTGGCTCCAAGGCAGAAGAGTGGTAAGGGCTAGGCAATGGGGGTCAAGTGACTTGCCCAGGGTCACACAGCTGGGAAGTGGCTGAAGCCAGATTTGAACCTAGGACCTCCCGTCTCTAGGACTGGTTCTCAATCCACTGTGCTACCCAGCTGCCCCCTATTTTATCATTTCTTGATACCTCGTGGAATCATTAGCATACATATTCCCAATTCTAATTTTTAGAAAGCTCTTTAGTGAAATTTTATGCCTCTTTTTCTCTTTGGTCAATTCTATTTTTTAAAGAAGTTATTTGGTGAATTTTTCTTTCTTTTATTATTTGTCTTGTTGTAATTTTACCAAGCTGTTAATTCTTGTTTTATGTTTCTTTTATCTCTCTAATTTCATTCCCCTGTTTTCCCACTATTTCTCTTGTTTCTTTTTTGATATCTTCTGAGAATTCTTGTTAGGAATGTCCAGGTATTATTTTTTATTTGATATTTTGATTGTAGCTTTTTACAAATTGTTGTTTTTTGAGTTTGTATCTTCTCCTACTGTAGTGCCTTTTTATTGTCATGTTATTTTTCTTTTCTTTTCTTTCCCTTTTTTTGGGGGCTTATCTTCCCAGCCTATTTCTTGCTTTTAAACTCAATTGAAACATTGAGGTCTGCTGAGCTGGAATTGGGAAGGTAATGACCTAAGTTTCAGGCATTTATCCCCCATTACTGTTTTCAGAGCTAGTTCCAGTCTTCTCTAAATTTTCATTACTTCACATCGGTATGATCAAGAGAGGTCTGCTCTTCTGATATGTGCTCTGCTTTTTATCCAATAACTCCTCTTCCTCCATAGCCACAAGCTATGGCCCTTGAAGAGGGTCCCTGCTCCCTTGTCATTGACCATAAACATTTTTCTCCACTGTGTAAAAGTGGTGAAATAAGCACCTATTCCTAATGTCAACTGAAAGTCCATTATAATCACTTTGTAATTAATTGCCCAGACCATCTTTGAGCTAAGAACTCCTGAAGCTACTACTGCTACCATTACAGCTGCTTCCAAGACCCATCATTAAAGCTATGGTGTGTGTTCTCTGGATTAGCACTGATTTTAGTTCCATAGGTCTTTCTTGCCTAACTGGTAAGTTATCTTGAATTGGAAAAAGTGTCTCAACCTGAACTTTTGTTGTCTCTAACCTTCTAGAATTCAGTTTGAGGCCATACTTTAAATTGGATTGGAGGGCAATATTGGGAGAGTTCAGCTATTTTACTGTCTCTAATTAGTCACTTTGTCCTGTCCCTCTTTTTTTCCTGATGTAATCACAGAATCAAGTTCCCAAGAGTAACATTTGGGAGATGTTAGAATTATCTTTCCAGAAAAGGAAAAATAAATGTTAAAGAGGATGTGGGAAAATCGGGACACTATTACACCATTGGTGGAGTTGTGATCTGATATAACTATTCTGGAAATCAATTAAGAACTATGGTCAAAGGACTTTAAAACTATGATTACCCTTTGATACATTAATACCATTTCTAGGTCTATCTGAAAGAGATCAAGAAAAGGAGGGAAAGGCTATTGGTACAAAAATATTTATTGCAGTTCTTTTTGTGGTGGCAAAGACTTGGGAATTGAGGGGTTGTCCATCAATTGGGGAATGATTGAACAATTTGTGGTATATGATAGTTATGAAATACTATTATGCTATAATAAATGGCAAGCAGAATGATTTCAGAAAAAAACAAAACAAACCTGGAAAGACTTATATGAACTGTTGTAAAGTGAAGTAAACAGAACCAGAACAGTGTACATAGTGACAACAATATTTCTTGATTAACAACTTTGAATAATATAGTTATTCTTAGCAATGAGGTGTACCATGAGAATCCCAGAGAATTATGATAAAAAATGCCATCTACCCTCCAAAAGAGAATTGATGGAGGACAAATTGTGCAAATTGAATTGTACTATTTTTCCTTTTTTTCTTTTTTTTAAAAATTTGAGATCTCTTCCTCAAAATTACTAATATAGAAATAAAAATGTTTTACATGATTACTCATGTAAAATCTATATCAGATTTTTTACTATCTCAGGGAGGAAAGATGGCAGGGAGGAAGGGAGGGACAAAAGAAGAGAGAGAATTTTGGACTGAAACTTTTAAAAAAATGAATGTCAAAAATTGTTTTTATATATAATAGGGGGAAACAAAATATTATTAAAAACAAATATATAAGCATATATAAATATGAAAAATATAATTCTTTGTCCACTTACCATTTTATCCAAGACCAGCTATTCATGCACATTCTCAAGTTTTTAATTAATTCAAATTTTACATTTCTAAAGAGAATTAGTAAAGAATACAATGGGCATTTTTATGGAAAGGGTTTAAGTGTGACCCAGGCAAGAAACTAATCCTGGTTTCCAATGAACATGCTAGTTAATTTACAGAAAGCCTCATTTCTTTTTATTGTTTGTTTCCTGATAAATTTGTTTGCCATGAAATATATAAAACAAAATAATATTAATTGTTACACTAAAATTTAAGAGTCAGAAAGACTAAAGAAAAGAGATTTCTGTGTTTACATTTATTCTACACTAAAAAATAAGATATATCAGCATAGGTACTATTTTCATAAATAGATAAGAAAATGATATATGAATCAATTTAAATTCATTGTTCTAAAGTTCCCAGCACTTTAATCATATTGGACAATAAGCTTCCTATACATGATAGTTTGAGCTTTCAAAACAACTAAGTAAGTTATCATTTGTACCTGGGAAAATATTCATACATACTCTATTTTTTAGATGGGGTTCCAATAAAGTAAGATGTTATAACACTATAAACATTTAAATTAGGAAAAAAATTTCTTATGTTCCTGGTTGTCTGAGAATGCTACTACTTAACATTTATTATTATCTAATATGGACAGCTAGGCCCTGTTTTGTGGGAATCCTGTGATGTGCTCTGATTATTCAAATAAACTCAGCAGCCCTTGAATAGATTTGAACCAGTTACTATATCTTACTAAATTATAAATTTGAATAATGCGAATTCAAGTACCTGAAACAACTTTAATTGGGATCTTTGTATATATAAATGAATCCATCTATAATTGATAATGTTGCAGTTGCCTGAGGCTCAGAGAGATTAAATCATTTGATGATGGTGTTTTAGCTAGTCAGTGTATGTTTACATGCAACATTTATTAAATTTAATTTAATAAATGCTTATTAAGTGACCATTGTGTGCAAAGTGCTTATCAAATTCACCATTTATTTTACTAACAAATTATTAAATGAAAAAAATCTAACTCTGTCTACCTGTAGTCCAGAGTAGTCACTATTTGTATGTCTGAATAATAGAAAAATCTTTCTTATATTATTAGGCTATATTATACATATTATATTATATAATATTATATATAAATATATATTTGTAAAATCTATATATATATAGGTAATATTTCTGCCTTATTAAAATGTTAAAAACTCTAAAAGTTACTCCATTTAAGCAGTTAGCAACTCTGATAAATACAATTGAAACCAGAAGCTAAGAGTAGGGTAACGATAAAAATAACATGAGAATTGCATATTACTAATTGTCTCACAAACATATGGAGCAAATGGATTGGATCTGCAAATCCCTATTAAGAACTTTTGCAAAATGCCAATAAATTATTAGGACAAGAACAACAATAACTTCATTAAAGTATTCACAAAATACCACGGCAAGTATTTTCTTATTTTTCCCTAAATAATTTTTGAAACATTGTAGGTATTATTATTATTACTCCAATTTGAGAGAGGAGAAAACAGAGACTGAAAAAGTTTAAATTACTTGACCAGGGTCACAGAGCATTTAAGTGTCTAAGTATTGATTTGTACTTAGATCCTGGGAATTCACATCCAACATTAACTACTGTGCCATGTAGCTCCCTGTAAAAAAAAAAAAAAAGATACCAAATGCTATGGATGTTAAGAGAATAAATTCCAGTTAGGAAACTAGAGGCTTAATAGAGAAGGTGATATTTGGTTTGAAACTTGAAGGATGATTAACAATGAAAGATAATCATCTTTCCTAGCCATTAGGATCTAGAAGTAGGGTGGGAGGTGGCTCAGTGGATTGAGAGCCAGGCCCAGAGATAGTAGATTTTATGTTCAAATCCAGCCTCAAACACTTCTTAGTTGTGTGACCTTGGGCAAATCATTTAACCCCATTGTCTAGCCCTTACTGCCTTAGAACCAATACACAGTATTGACTCCAAGATGGAAGGTAAGGGTTTTAAAAAGAATAGTTTATTTGATTGTTTGTTTGTTTGTTTTTAAATAGGTATGTGGTGGGAGAACTTTCTTGGAAAGTGGGAGAGTATGAATATAGGCAGAGAGATTTGAATGAAGACTTTGTCTAGAAAATTATCAGTAGTTATATTTTTTCTAGAGTCTAAGTTAGGGACACAATAGTATAGTGAAAAAAAAACTTACTGAATTTGGAGATGTGAAGATTAAATTTAACTCTCCCCTTATTGTGAAAATGAAAATAATTAACTCTCCCCTGATTGTAAAGATTAAATTGTAACCCATACCTATTTTTAAATTTAATCACCAAAGGTGTTAAACACCTCACTCACACTTGAGTGGGGGAAGTCTGTGATCCATGTGTGAAATAGTGGGTAACGAATCAGAATTGACTGACTGCCTCTTGGGCAGTCCTAAAGCAGAGCTTCAACTGTGATTGGTAGACATAGAATTAGGGGAAGGCACAGGAAGTGATGCAAAAGCAAGTGTCTTTAAAAGGGAGTGACAACTTCCCAAGTGAAGATCTACTGATAGTTCTTTCTTTGGAGTGGAGGCTAGTGGAGAATCTGCTGAGTGGACCCAAGACATGGTGAGTGAAAGGCTGACTCCTTTCATATTAGATTTTCTGAAGACACTAGCCTTTTGAGAGAGCCTTCCCCAGGTCCTTGCCTTTGCTGAGGCCTAAGGACTAATTCTCCCTGTCTGGGTTGAGCCAGGGGTCAGGAGTAAATTACTTAGTGTTTAACTTAGATATCTTACCCTAACATCTTTCTGATTTTCTGACTTCACTCTTTCTATATTTTGTAAATAAACTGTAAATAAATCTCTTTGGAGTTAACATAAATTCCTGGCAACCCTATTTTAAATATAATCCAGTCCAACCTTTTTAATAAATAACCCTTTTTCCCCTTTTCAGAGACTTACAGCTTTAGTTCAAAAATTGGTTTTGCCACTTTCTAGCTGTGTGAACTTAGACAAGTCCTTTTAACATTCCTAGCTATAAAGTCTCTTATCTACAAATTAGTGAGTGAGAATAGATTATAGGATGATAAAACCACAGATGTGGAGCTAGAAAATATCAGAGGCTATGTTTTGAAAGGTTTCTTTTAGATCTAAATGTATGATCTCATGTATTAAAAAAATCACAAGAGATAAAACTGAAAAGGGAGATTGAAGACAGATCATGGAGAGCCAGGAATATAATTTTAAGTTATTTGGACTTTATTCTCTAGGTAGTAGAAACCTAAAAATATTTTTAAATAAAAGAAATAAAGAATTGTACTCTTCATGAAGATTAATTTGTCAGTAGTGTATAGAGTGCATAAGGTAGGTTGGTAGGACAGTAGATGAGACCCTGGATTCAGGAAAATTGATTAAAATATCCCATATAGCATTATTCTTATTATTGCTGAAACATAGTTACTAAAACAGTTAGGAATTTTTCAGAATTCAAATAGTCTTTTGTTCTGCGGTGAAAAGAGAGTGCTGGAAAAGTATGTCTAAATGAGGAAAAGGCAACAAAAGCTGCAAAGACCTGAGCAAAAGTGAATTCCAATGCTGAGAACTAATGAACCATTGGATGGACCAAAGAACTAATGGACCCATTTTATTATTCTGTATTGCATGCACTTAAAAAGCACATAATAATGAATAGCTAGAATTGAGAACATCATTGACCCCCTGCCTAAAGAGAACAAGCTGACCTTTGGAAAAAAATGGTGTACATTGACAAAGTCATATTACTAACGCATGATGGAAAAAAAACGAGTTTGCAGTGAGGCAGGAAACAGGCAAGTCCTCATTGACCTTACAGCTGTCTAGGGCACTCACTGTACAGCATTATGGTCTCAAATATAAACTGCAGCCTATTGCACCTGACAGCAAACTCTGCACTTTCATTATGCATATGATTTTTAATGTATCTTCCTAAATCATTACCTGGCAAGGAGAAAAAAATTGTAGAAGGAACTATGAAGAATAGAGTTCATCAAGGGTCAGTGGGACCAGGGTGGTACTTTAATATATAGTAAACTCTAATTTACCTGCATGTAGCTTATCGATTCTGTGCATGCTTGAAACAAATATGGAATAACAGCTTGGATTCCTATTGTTACCTGGCATGCTTTTAGAATATCTCTTCTGTGTGTGGGAAAACTGATGAGGTTTTTTTTTTTTCCCAAAAAAATACTGCATAATCAGAAAGAGAGATTAAATCTCTAAAGCTACATCATTTTCTAGATAATCTACCATTTGGGGTTATATATTCTTCCCCAAAACTCTCCACATTAACACTGATTTAAGAGATTTATATGTATACGTGTATACATATAAATCACTAAAATATATACATATATATGAATTTATTTTTCAATTTATTGTGATAGTGTGCTATCATTGTTGGATATTCTCTGTGATTATGAAGAATACAATGCACCCATGACTCTCTAATACATATGATATATTTAACTCAGCTCAATCTTGAACTAATTGACAGAAGTGAAGATAAAGTGAATTATATATACAAGAAGAGTGGGAAAGAAAGATAGAGAGAGAGAGACAGACAGACAGACAGAGAGAAAGGAGGCAGAAAGGGAGGGAGGGAGAAAAGGAGGGAGGGAAGAAGAGGGAAGTTGAAGAGTATAATTTATCACATTTGACACACAAGAAAAAGATTGATATAGATCTATCACATCTTGTATATTATCTACATAGTCAAACAACATTGGGAAAAGCCTGCTATCTAAAACAAACAAGAATGTCCATTGTATGACTCTAGATAAGTAACTTAAAGTCAGCATTCCAGGCAACTCGCTAAAATTATGTATTTCAGGGAAAATGCTGATCTACATTCTGAGAGGAATTTCTTCCTCTAGGGAGTTTCCACCATGAAATTGAATGTCTAGTCCCTATCCCCTAATAAAAAGATGATACTTTGCATTTGTTTTTGTTTTTGTTTCTTTGTTTTTTTTTTTCCCAAAGACATTCAATGCCTGTCTCTTCCTTCTGTTCAATTCTGGACACAGCTCACTGTCCATGTCTGTCCAGAATATGCATAAATTCACACATATATTCATGTTGTTGTTGTTGCTTTTTGTCCTTTATTTTTGAAGGAAATCAATGACATCACAGGATAATATTTTGATATGCATCAATTGGATTTAAATGGGGCAAAGTTGCATAAAGTCATCAGCCTCACTCATGCAGCATTATTGAAGTCCAGTGGCAAGAAAAAAATCAGGATGCTGGGGATGGCCTGGCATGTAGTGGTCTGGGAGGCATTGTTGATGCTGAACAAAGTTCTAAGTGATCCACAGTGCCTGCTTCAGCCAAACTCATAGATATTGGAACAAATTTTTCTAATCTGTCCATTCCACCATAAAAAGTCTTCACATGCTTGGGGTAGATATTCTCTTAATTCAACAATAGGTTTGTGGCCCAACAGTTACCCTAAACTTCAATTAGCCCATATGTCAAGATGGTTTACCAGTCATGCTACAGCTTCTTGGAGCCACAGGTGAGTTTTGAGTGCTATATGGACAGAAAGGTAAATGAATAATCTTGAAAACAGTTCAATATTAAAAAAATCAGTCCTCCTTCAAGGAAGACAAACACCTATGTATTTGTGGATGCACAAAGAATCATGCATACATCTAATAGCATGTTAATACCCTTTTCACATTGAGTATAATATGTATATATAGAGATAATTATATTTATATATCTAGTTAGCATTACAAGGAATGAATAAAATTAGATGACAAAATGTATTTGTGATTGATATTAAGATGTACACAAAATGTTTCTGTAAGTAGTCCTTAACATTGTGTACTGCCAAGAAAATAGAATAATTCATACTGTGCCCCTCGACTCCTACCATAGTGATTACTTCCTAGCCTACTTATAAGTTATGAGATTGTTCCCTCCTTTGCTTCATTACACGTAGGTCAACAGTAAAATCTCTGCCTACAAATCTGAAACAAAATGCTTAGACAATATGGCACAGGATATTAAAGTTATCACAATAGCTGAAATTGCAATGTCATGCACCTAGGCAGAATACCAGGCTCCCAGATTTTCTAGTCTAGCAGTTACCACGGTTTCAGAAATTGAAGGTGCTCAATACGACATAATATTCCTGAGCTAGACAGACACATATGGTCAATGGTGAACAACAGCTGAATATCCAAGAAAATATTGAATGTTGAATTATAATTGTTAGCATTTAATAGGTACTGACTGTGATAAGGACTGGAAATCTTCCAATACTTCAAGCAATATGCCATTTCTTCAATATGGGTAGATATATGAACAAGGAAAAAAAAAGAATCACTGTCTTCAAGGAGGTTACATTCCACCTGGGGAATACTACCTACATTACAGTAAATAAATTCAAGGTAATTTGAAGAGGGATAATATTGACAACTGGGGGAGATTAGAGAAGGTTCCATGAGGGAGGTGGTACCTTAGCTCAACACTGAAGTAAGTGGTAGAAGTTGAGAGAGAATGGCCGTTTTAGACATGAGGCACTGTGTGCGAAGACAGATAACAGATACTTATGATGTGTATTAGCATATTATTCCACAAATTTTGTGGAGGTAGGATTGAAAAGACTTGACAACATATTCTATATGGGAGAAGCCTGAAGAAGAATAAATAGTCCTGGAAAATCTGGTTATGTACCTATATGGTAGTACTTTCAAAAGAACTGCAGAAATTGGAAGAGAAAGAGGGAGAGAAGGAAGTTGATTGTAATGAGTTGTTGATACACGTATGGATACTGATATAGAAAACAATATATAAGGAGAGAGATGTAGACTCATCAAAGAGATAGCAGAAAAACCAAGAGGCAACAGTAATGTTTAAACCAAGGAAGAAAAAAAATTCTAGAAAATACAGGATGTGTTTTGCAGAGTCAAAGAGACTAAATAAAATGATGCTTGAATGGCTACTAAACTGGTCAATTAAAAGGTAATAAGTGTTGTTGGTAAACTTAGAAAGAGAATTTCTAGTGAAATGGAGGTTTATGTTAGATTTCCATGGTTTTATGAATGAATGGGAAGAGAGGAAATAAAAGCAGAAAGTATAGTTGAACACTCCTATTATTTTTCCTATAATATAGAAGTAGTATAGGCTCTTGAATGATTAATATAACTACTTGAAGGTTAATTTTCAAGATTGTGAATGGAAGATTTAGGTACATTTGATGGAAACAAGGAAGGAGACAGTGAAGGAGAGAGAGACAGACTGAGAGCCAAAAAAGTCAGAGAGAGAGCCAAAAAGACAGAGAGAGACAGAAAAAAGAGAGACAAGGAGAAACAGAAAGAATGGAGTGTATAACCTTGATTTTCTCTGAAAAAAAAAAAAAAAGCTTGAGACTAGATCCTCTTCAGAAAGTTTGGATGGGGTTCAGAATTTGAAGAAAAGAGGAAATATGTCAGAACTGCTCTAAGGAGTGTCACCAAAAATCTAAAAGGACCCAGCTGAAATTAGATATTACTATAGATATTTGTAGTATACCTCGTCAGCACTAAAAGAGTATTTATGTTTAATAGATGGGCTTTCATTTCAGGAAGATGCTTGGAGTCATTAAAAGCACTGAATAATTTTCCAGAGGGAATCTATTCCACTCTCTTCCTCCTATTTAAATGTTGGCCCAGTTTATTGTCCATCTACAATGTCTGTTTAAGATAAATGTGCTTATGGGCAAGCTTTTAGTTTATCTAAATGGCATTTGAACATAGGGCATATTTGCTCACTTTGTTTTACTGGAGTAGAAAATTACGCCAGATTCTTTTGAGGAATCATTTAACTCTTTAAGGAAGGTTTGCAATATTCTGGGGCTTGTCACCTACAAATAGGAACATCAAGATGACTTTATTATCTATTTTTGGCATCATGGGCACATTTTTTCTGCTTAAAAATGAACTCATATAGAAAGCCAGTTACATCTAAATAAAATTATTAATTGCCTCTCCTCCCAAAAGTTCACAGATACTAAATTGAGGCCCTGAATTTTATGGGGAATCCCTCTTTGAATATACTTTGTACTCTAAACTCTGTCCTATATGTATGACAGTGACAAAAAGTTTTTGGTGAACATATATCTCTGCGCTTTGCTAGTCATTAATAATCATGTGTTTAGCTTAGTGGATAGAAAGCTAATTTCAGAACTGAGAAGATCTGGATTCAGTCATTGAAGTGCTCACCTTAATTTCTCAGGTAAAGATTGGAGGAAGATATTTCCTCACCTCGGGAATTCCTGATACAAACTGAAATCATAGATCCAGTCCCTTAGTATAGTGCCAGGAACAGAATATGTAATTAAATAAATGCTCAACTGTCTGATTATAACTATTCAAGGTGTAGAACAATGTCTGGTTTATTGAAATCATTTAAATATTTATTGACTATGTTTGTATGTGATATACATGTAACTGTTTATTATTGTTACAGATTTATATGAAAAGGGAATATATATCTTGGGAGAAAAATGAAGGGGGACCTTGAACCTGAGTCTCAGGATCCCCAACTTATATAAATTAATAATGCAATGTCAGTTATCACATGAATCCAAAGGGGACTAAAGAAATAACTGATTGAAAGCATGCAGCATGTTACAATCAGGCTTGCAACTTGGGGAAGCACAATTTGTCTTTGTCAACAAAAAACAAAAATAAGCATTTAGTATTTTATAAGACATTATTAAAATGAACAATGAAAAATATTCCAAAGTTGATTTTTGTTCGTCTTGGTTCTGCCTTGTTAAGGGTTTTGCTTAGTTTTCCTCAACAAAGTTTCCAGTTGTAGCATTCCAGGGAGCAGGATGTCCTCCTAGACAAAGAAATATTCAGGAAGCATAAAGTCATGACCAATTACCAGATGGAAAACTCTGTTAATTGGCAAGGCCTGATTCTTTTCTTGGTCACCAGCTGGCAAATGCTGTCCTGCCTAATGGTTTATTGGAGCATAGGGGCAAGCAGGAGACCATTCTCCAAAATCAAGGAAAAGGGGCAGCCAACTCTCAATAATTCAAGGGCTGATTATTATGGACTAAAGAGATCCTTTATTCTCCTTCCTTCTGATCAGTTGGGTATTTGCTTCTTTTATGTAATTTTGATTTTGTATTGGTAATTCCACTAGAAACGTGGGTTAAGAAAAAGAAAGTCATATTAAGTAAGTAACTGTAAGTGATTGTTATGAGTCTTCATGAAAATGAAACCCATGAGATAAATTAATTGTGGGAGTTAATATTCACAGATTTTAATTATACATTCCAATGAGCACAGATCTGGCTATATTATTAATTTCTCAAGAAGTACATAGGTATCTCTTATATCACCTGAGCCAATGATAGTGATGGACACAGGGAATTTGGGCAGGGATGGAGTATTGGAAGGAGAATAATTTTAAATGAGAACCCAAAACAATCCATATTTATCATTGAGCCATTCAAACCTCATGTTTATTAAATAGTACAATGAACAAGTAGAGTCCATTGGGATGGAGGAAACATCCTGTCAT
The DNA here is from genome assembly GCF_027887165.1 of Monodelphis domestica. Classification (NCBI taxonomy): domain Eukaryota; kingdom Metazoa; phylum Chordata; class Mammalia; order Didelphimorphia; family Didelphidae; genus Monodelphis; species Monodelphis domestica. The sequence continues at coordinate 250,659,938 of NC_077233.1, forward strand.
CAAATGTAGAGGATAAGAGTCACCATTATTTTGATTTTTGTTTAAGTTATTGTTTATTTATTATCACTTCTTTGTTTTGTTTTGTGATATTTAGAAAGATTCGTTTCAGTAGGCTAAGTAAAAGCTGACACTTTATCACTTGAGTGAACATTAGTGAAATCTACTGGAATAAAGGATTTGAATAATCTGGAGAGGATCTTTCATTATTCAGAGTTCCACTCTTATGTGTCTCTTGTCAAAGACAAGTGTCACTATTCAAAAAAATACTCTTCTACTTCTTTCACTCTGGAATATGAACATTAATCTGACACATTGTACCTTCTTTATAAAAAAAGAGAACAAGTCATCTAAAAAAGCCCTTCAGATTTCCATCAATTAGGCAATGGCTGAACAAATTGTGGTATGTGTTGGTGATTGAATACTATTATATTATAAGAAATGATAAGTATGATGATTTCAGAAAAAAGTTGGAAAGATCTGCATGTACTAATGCAAAGCAAAATAAGCAGAACTGCAAGAATATTGTACACAGATACAGCAATATTGTGTAATGAACGCTTATGAAAACATGGTTACTCTCAGCAAAGCAATCTGGGACAATCTTGAAAGATTTATGATGAGGAATATTATCCACCTCTAGAGAAAAACTGTTGGATTTGGATGGATGCAGATCAATGCATACTATCTTTCAATTGTTTATTTGCAGTTTTATTTTGGGTTTTTGGTTTTGTGTGAGTGTGCTCTTACAACCATGAACAATATGGAAATATCTTTTGCATTATTATAAAAAATTATAAAGGTAAAACATTTTAAAAGTTCCTCAATATAAATGATGTAGATAAAAGTCTCTCAATGTAGAATGCCCATTGTTTACCCAAAACAGCAAAAATATACTCCAAGTGTAGGTTCAACTTACTCAGAAATGTCCTTGTCAAAATCCAGAGTTGCTGAGTCAAATAGAAAATGCTACAAGCTGCAAATCATTTACCACAAAATACAAGGAAGAATAAATATTTTTTTCAAAGTACGTCCTATACACCACCTTTTATACAGTCTATTCTCATCTGTGACAGTCTTGAAACTACTTATATGTCCTTCCTATTTTCTTAAATGTATATGTGTCTTGTCTAACCAATTCCATTATAGACTATAATATTCTTAAAGTACAGAGCTTTTAAAAAAATCCACAGTGATTTGCATATTTTCTTTGTTGTTCAGTCATTTAGTTGTGCTCAACTCTTCATGAACCCATGAACCACACCAGGCTGTTCTATCTATCCTTCACTCTCTCTCTAAGTCTATCCAAGTTGATGATCATTGTCTTAATGACATTATCTATCCATAGCAACCTCTACTCTCATCTCCTTTTGCATTCAATTTTTTTTTCCAACAATAGGGTGTGTTCCAATTAATCCTGTTTTCTCATATAAGTTTTGGCTTCAGTATTTTACATTCCAGTGAATAGTCTGAATATATTTATTTAAATAGTGACCTGATGTTATCTCTTTGCTGTCCAAGGAACTCTCCCAGCTCCACAGTTTGAAAGTGTAGAACCTGTGTCATTCAGCTTTCTTATAATCTGATTCTCATAGCCTTACATTGCTGCTGGAAAAACCTTAGCTTTAACTGCATAGTGGTGTCTGTCTTTTTAGCATGCTGTCCAGATTTGCCTTAACTTTCCTTCCAAGGAGCACTTCTTTTAATTTCATTGCTGCAGTTATCTTTGAGCCCAAGACTATAAAACCTAACACTGTTTCCATTCCTTCTCCTTCTATTTTCCAGGAAGTTATAGGACCATTTGTCAAGATCTTAGGTTGTTTGTTTTTTTTTTTAATATAAGTTTCAAGCCAGTTTTTACAGTCTCCTCTTCTACCTTCTTCAAGAGGCTTCTGAATCCTTTTATAACTTTCTGTAATCAGAGTGGTATTGTCTGCACATCAGAGATTGCTGTCAGTTTTATTTTTTGCTCTTGATTCATCCAATCTAGGGTTTTGCATGATTGTATCCTGTATATAAATTAAATAAATAAGGTGACAAGATGTAGCCTTGTTATAGTCCTTTCCCAGTCTTATAACAATAAGTTGTTTCATGTTCAGTTCTAACTGCTGTTTCTTGACCTGCGTATAGTTCCTAAGGAGACAAGTAAGATGATACAGTGCTCTCATCTCTGAGGATTTGCTACATTTTATTGTTATATACACAGTCAGAAACTTAGTGTAGTCAATGAATCAGGATTATTTTTTTTTTCCCTGAAACTCCCCTGCTTTCTCTCTAATCCAGTTAGTTTGTTTTCTAGTTCCCCTCCCTCTTAGAAAATAACCCTGTTTTTCTAGTAATTTTTGGTTAGCATATTACTTATGCCCAGTTTGTAGACTCTTAAGCATAACCTTGCTGGCATATGAATTGAATGAAATAATATAGAGTAAAAGTTTAGTAAATATTTGTTGATCAAAGTTAAAAAAGATCACCTAATTTCTATCATCAATTGACACTACATACTTTTGTGACATGGTCATATTACTGAACTTATGCAAGTCTCAGTTTCTTCACTGATAAAATAAAGTTGTATTATAGTCCCCAGTAGGTCATGGTATGATTTCCAAAATTTTATAAATTGCCCATTATTTATTTGATTTTGCCACACATATTATATCATATTATACTTCAATTTAAATGTTAATTTTTCATATTAATATCTTAGTTTTATTAATGTAGTTTAATAACCTTACCAAAAGCAGTTGTTTTGTTTTAACAATTTATTTCAAGAATTTATTAAATGTGGTTATATGTACCACATATGAAACCATGCAAAGTGATGGATGTTAAGAGATCAAAAAACCCTGAATGGGCCATGTCTCAAGGAACTTACAATGAAATTTCCTAGTTGGAAATACCTCTTATAGAGACAAATACAATTGCTATGATTTGCTTAATGAGAGATAAGAAATTTGAAAATAATGGAAGAAATTTCCCAATGTGATAAAATTATACACTTAACTAGATCAAAATGAAGGGAGTTGTGGACATTTGGAAAGGGTGAACTAAGAGAAAAACTCTCTCCTTTTCATATGGATAGGCATATGTGCATATAGGTGTTAATATATTTGACATAATTTTTAAAATTTGAATCTTTTCAGATTTGAGAATTCTAAGTTAATTCTTGTAGCAATGTCTTTTCAAGTTCCCTTAAGTTGAATATGAGTGGAGAAGAAATTAGGAGAGAAAAAATATTCATTTCACAATGAAATTTGAAATATATTCATTTATCTATTCATAAAAAAATAATGTTCAAAAACAAAAGAAAAATAGTCAAGTTCAATGTTTACAACAAAATAATTTCTTTCCCCCAAACCTTAGCCTTTTTTCAAACTTTTCAATTTTTCCAGTCATTCACAAGTGTTGAGGATGCCAGCCTCTATGCTGTCTTTGACTTTCTTTCTTCTTTATCTCATATTCAATCATCACATACTGTTGTCAATCTATCTTCCACAACGCTCTCACATCATCACTTCCTTTGCATCACCTTCATTCCCATTGACATCATCTCTCACCTTAACCAATGCCTAGCCTCTTAATATACTTAACTGACCCCAAACTTTCTACTCCAATGAGTCTTAAACATGGCTGCCTATATGTTTGAGCATATTGCTCCACTGATCTTTAGATCTTTAGAGCCTTTAGTGGCTCTCTAATATATGTAGCAATAATATAATCTTCATTTGGACATTTCATATCCTCAGTATTTGACTTCCCCTTACCTTTTCTACATATTATTTTTTGCCCCTTCTGTGCTTCAGCTATACTAGACTAGTAACGGTTCTTTGAACTTAATATTACATCTCCTATTTCTACATTCTTTTAATCCTCCCTTTACTCTTTATTCTTTCCTTGTTTTATCACCTCAGAATTCTTTTCTTCAAAGTTCAGAGGAAATTCTGGATCTTATTTAAAACCTGAACTTGCACATGCCAAATTTTTAGAATTCTTCTCTTTACAATAATCCTATATTTCATTACCGGTGTCCATTTTAAGTTTCTTAGTAAAAAGCCCTCCCAAAGAATAAGGACTTCTTCATTTTTCTCTTGGTATTCCTAGAACTGTCTATAACCTTTTGAAAACAATAGACACTTAATACATGTCTATTAATCTGAAGAAATGGGTCAAAATATAATTTAGTAACTAAATTCATCAATTATTTACCAAGTATCTATTACATGCAAAATACTTTGGCTGCCCATTTAATTTAATTGCATACCTTAAATATGGTTCTTGGTCCTATAAAGTTTCTATAATTGGAAAATATTACTAGCAAAAATACTAGCAGAAAATAATTCACAAGACATATGGAAAAGGAAAGTTTTGTGTGTGTTCTAAGGAGGAAAATATCATGAATAGCAAGAAGGATTCAAAATAGGCCTTATGAAGTTAGTAGTATTTGAGTTGGTTTTTAAAAGATAAGTAGGAATTCTGCAAGTCAAGAAGGAAAGGAATATCATAGGCTCATTAACTGTTTGAATAAAGACAAGAAAACAAAATACTAGAAAATAGCAAGTAGTTTACTTTGCATAAAGCAAAAATAATAAATGTTTAAGGCCCTCTGATCATTTCTTTGAAGAAAGTATTCATGACATGGAAACATAAGGGCTTTCTCATTGTCTGTTTCTGATTCATAATTTCTTATGTTTCTCCATATTTTTTGCCCATTCCTATCTTCACATTGAAATCAATGTCACAAGACACATACGAAATTGTATTTTTTTTTGAGTACATGGTCAATTCAAATGCAATCTAGTAAAGGAGAATTCCAAATCCTTCTTCTATATCCAAATGATTTTCTTCTTCCTATATCTATCCCCTGTTCAAGAAAATTTTTCTTGAGCACACACATTTCTAGTTATAGCTCTGTATATGATAAAATTTTAAATATTTAATTTGTGAGAAGAAAAAAGAGAACAGAATAAATTTGCTATTGCTCTTCAATAGCAACCTTTTTTTTTTTTAGGATAGACTAAAACCAAGCCAACAGAAGAAAAAGAATCAAAATGATTTTCAAAGCTATCTTAATGACCAGAAGAATTAATCATTTTTCATTTAGACTTTTATTGTAATTGTTTTTTTTTGCTTTATTTATATATACAATAGATTTATTCTGATTTATTCTCAACCTTGTTCTGAAGATAATATACTTGCCTCTATGGTCAAACTGTTCCTTTAAAACTTACCTAACTTCACACTGGTTTATATTTTTGTCTATCTTCTGTGTTTATTTGCTTTTGAAATCTGTTTCCTAGGTTGTTATTCTTTACTTTTTTACTTATATTCTAATCCAAAGCCAAAAAGAAAGGCTGATGGATGTTTTCCCCTCAGAATTGCTTTGATTTTATTTAGTTTTTGGTTGTTTTGATGCACAATTTTCTCTTACCTGTAAAGTCGATTTTTTTTTTGGCTACATAGGCTTTATGGGCTGCAGAGAAAAACAACCTAGAGATTATCTCAATAAAATCAATCATTTTTCAAATATAAAAATTGAAGATCAAGAACCTCCTCAAAGTAAAGGTTGTATAATGAATTGTTGCATTAGTGATACCATTTTGAGAATACACATGGTTATCTATACAACTGTCGACATGCTACATCCCATCACGCAACTGTTCTATATATATCTTGCATTACTCTAGTCATTTTTATCTTGTCTCCCTCATTCACACTTGTGTCCACCTGTCTTTATACCTTCAGTGTTTCACACAGTGCCTAGCACATAGTAATTGCTTAATAAATGTTTGTTTCCTTGGTTTCACTTGGTTTTTTGTTGTCTGGGATAGAACCATTTGGGATAGAAACTTAGAGTTCACTCACCAATTATGGCCTTCTATTGTGTTTGTATTGTAAAAGCTACTGCTGAAGTTTTGAAAGCAGAAATAGATTTGGAAGAACAATTTAAGCTAAATTAAGCCCAGAGTGAGATTTATTTGCGTGTTCATCTCAAGATGAAATATAAGAAGCCTATAGCTGGGTCCAACACATGTAAAAAAATAAAATAAAACAGAAAAGTTTCAACAGATACAGCATAATTGCAAACTTTTCTTTAAAATCTGGAGTGCTTCTTATATGGTACTAATAACATTCTATATTTATCTTTCTCCTTTCTTTATACACTAGAAGACAATTCCCTGAAAATAGGATCTTTGTTCCCTGAAAGCCCATCTGCTGTTAATGTTTATATTCCATTTAAGAAAAAGCACTGTTATTATTTTTGGCATAAACACACAGACACAGACAAAGTTTCAGTCACATTTCAAAATTCAAGTTCCAGTTGAGCTCTTACTTTACTTAAACTCACTTGCTTACCTATGAAGACACCATCTAACATAGTGTAATTCTCCTTGTTCCCAGTAATTCTCCTTGTGTCCAGCCTCAGTAAGTAACAATAATAAAAAAAATCCTTTGACCAACTTCATATCGAAAAGGGAAAAAGGTGAAATCAATGGAACAATAAAAACTGTAATCTCTTTTTGTCACATTTTATGACCTCATCACCAATGGACTCCTCAAGGTCATCCCTCCTTGTATTAGTCTCTTAATAGTCTGGGCACAATCACGGTTACCTTTTGAACTGGTGTATTTCACAATACAACTTTTTGTTTGTTTTATTTGTGATCAGCCAAGGCTGCTGCTTTTGAAATGAACTCCCTAAGTGCACTGCCATCAGATCACACAATGAATCTTATGCAAGGAAGGTCAGTTTGGATTCCTTATAATACCAGATGCTTCTTTGACACTTGGCCTCAGTAGAGATGAGGTCCAGGGAACTTGTAGTATGTATGGAAAAGCTGGGACTTCTCCAGGGTAATTTCTGGAAATATCAGATGATAGTGTGGGATGAATTCAGAACTCAAAAGCAGCAAATTAGAAAAATGGTAGGACTGGGCATTTGGGTTTATGATCTCAAGGAAGATAGTCAATAACTGAACAGTTGACTTTAACTTCAGAAAATCCAGGCTGACCCAAACAGTAAAATGAAGAAATTTACACAGGTTACCATATGAGAGTCCTTAAAAAGTCAAAGGGAAAATATATAATCAAATTAAATAGAGTCAAAATGGAATCACAAGACCTAAGTGTGAGGCTCTATTCTACCACTTACTACCTTTTTCTTACCATTTTGCTTACCTCCATGGGACAGTATCCTTGTTTGTCATATTAACAAGTAGAACTCACTGGCCTCTGAAAATCTAACTCCAGATCTATGATATGATCATGGGAAATGAAGTTGTTGACTGAAAGAGAACATATTTATCATATATGTGTGTATGTGTGTTTGTGCGTGTGTGTGTGTGTGTGTGTGTGTGTGAGAGAGAGAGAGAGAGAGAGAGAGAGAGCTCTGTATATATCTGTTTGTATGTTTTCTCCCCTATTAAACTGTAAATTCCTTGAGGGCAGGGACTATCTTTTGCCTCTTCATATCTTCAGTGCTTAGCACAGTTCCTGACACAAGTAGGTTCTTAATCAGTGCTTATTGATTGAATGCTTGCTTATTGAAGATCTAAAGAATTAGATTCAAGAATTCAGAATCAAGTATTTCAGGGTCAAAGAACATTAGCAATCATGGAAAGGAGGAAAGTCAAAGGAGCACCTAAGTAAAATTAAAAGTATATCCATTTATTATGTTCACTGAGCTAGAAGCTTCTGTGGATTTTTAAGCCTTAGTGAACTTGGTTAGCTCTCCCCACCACATCTCCTTGATGAATTTCTGTTGTCAGACACACTCACAAACACACACACACACACACACACACACACACACACTGTATTGGGAGTTGTAATAGAGGTAAAAATAGGGTCCAAATAGTTTGGCTAATTCTTAGTGGCTATATTAATTTTAGCCAACTTTGGAGGAAATATATGAATAAAAAGATGGATCTTAAGTTTGACAGAGACAAGAAAAATATGTTCACATATTTTATTGTAAATTAACTGAAATTTCAGATGAAAAGAAATTGTTTTCTCAATTGTATGTATCCAAGAATTATATATGTGTTTGGATAATGTATTAGCAAAGTTAAATGAAAACTCATTAGATTTTTTTGAAGTCCAATAGAGAGTTCTAATGAAAAACTGGAAGAATTGAATCATTTCCATTCACATTGATTTATGTTGCTACTTCCTATGGTCCCTTTTATAATCTGCCCCAGAAATGAAGATTTTATTTTGTATGGATCAAATAAAAGGTATTTTTATTGGCCTGTAGACTTAATTTAATATATTTTACACACAGGAAGACTAGTTTTAAAATTAATCATAGGACTATAGACCTGTCAGGGGCCTTAGATATTATCTACTTCAACTTCCCAATTTTATAAATGACAAAACAGAGAAAAAGAGAACAAAAGTGACTTGCTCAAAATTGCACAAAAAGTTAACTGCAAAGCCAGCTCTAGATCCAGTTTTCTTGAATCTAGCACATAGAACATTATGCTCTCAAAATAACAACACATTCACCTCCCTCACCTCTTTACACACACAGTGCTTAATATATTTGATTCTTTAAACCATTCTAAAATTTTCAGTTTTTAGCCTTGCATAGAATGATAATGTTTCTCTCCTGGTGTTGTTCTTATATAATACCCCATTTCAAGTCAAGTAGCAACAATTTAAAGCCTATTTGTGGAAAATTCAAGTTATAGTGATTAAACAAACACAAAGTCTTATATGAAGTATGCACAGATTAACAGATTCATAGAACCTAAGATTTAAGGAAAGAAAGAGTCTTAGGAGTCTTTTTTTGCCCTATATCCCTATATCATAGACAAGGTAACTGAGATCCAAATATGTGAAGTAACAAATTCAATGTTCTTTCCTTGACACTTTTCCCTTTTATTTTCCTCCTATCCCCCAATTATTGTAATATCCATTTAAAATTTGTAATATTTGTATGTACCTCTAGTTCAAGTTATAAGTTATTTATATTTTCATGATCCATTGGGGAGACTGGTCTCCCAAAGGATCCCAGGGTGGCTGTGTTGATTTAGAATCTTGAACCCTAGAGACTACATTTCCCACATAACTTTTGTCTTTCCAATGTCTCTAGTCTTTCAGAGAGTTTAAAGTGATAACTTTGAACAATTCTGTTTCACTTAAATCCAGTTTATGAATGAATCAAAATAGATCACTCACTAGAGATGGGAGGTCCTAGGTTCAAATCTGGTCAGACACTTCCCAGCTGTGTGACCCTGTGTGACTTGACCCTCCTTGCCTAGCCCTTACCACTCCTCTGCCTTGGAGCCAATACATAGTATTGACTCCAAGATGGAAGTTAAGGGTTTAAAAAAAATAGAGCACCCATACCATTTTACATTTTACTATCTTATTATTTTATTATTTTTTCCTAACTCTAAAGTTCTGTGGAAACCAGCAAGTGATGAAGTAGCAGGAGTGGAAACATGGGGAATGGTAGTAACAACCCTGCACATAGGCAACCCAAGGCATAGGATCATCTTCTCACTAGAAGCTGTAGTGAGATGAGGTAGCCCCCTACGTGTCTCAGCATCCTTTTCTAAGGACTGCACTATTCACCTCCTACTGCCAAAAAGAGGCTATAATTGCTGCATAAGAAATGATGAAGAGAATAATAAGAATGTTTTAAAAACCTAGAAAGATATATGAAATGATATGAAGTGAGTGGAATAATATGAATGAAGTGCGCAGAATTAGGACAACCTGGTACACAGTAACAGCAATGAAAAGTACAATGATTATCTAGGAATGACAACTGTTATCAGCAATTAAAGATTCCATGACAGCTCCAAAGGACTCATGATGAAAAAAAGCTATACACAACCATAGAAAAAACTGATGGAGCCTAAATGCAATTTGAAGCATATTATTCTTTACTAATTTCCTTGATGAATTTTTCTCTAGTGTAAGCTATGTATGTCCTCTTTTACAATATGACAAATATGGAAATATGTATTGTATGATAACATTTGCACAACCTGATGATATTTACCTGTCATCTTGCAGGGGGGAAGAGATGGGAAGGATTGTAAAATGTCAGAAAATGACGATTAAAAAATTGAATTGACATGTAAGCTGGAATTTTGTTTTTTTAAAGAAGGGACTAGAAAAACTAAAAAAAGTGCTGGCTTCACCAAACCAAAGCTTGCTTACTGTGACAGATAGGGATCCTACTTTGTAGTCAAAACAAACTTAAAAAAGGTACAAAACTTTTGTAAACATGATTGCATTCCCATTTGGTATCTGGAATACGTGCACACATAAAAAATATGAAATCCAATAGACTTGAAAGAAAAAGATCTCTGATTGCAAGAGAACCCAGTTGGTATTGCATCCAAATAGCAATGCTGAATGAAATAAGGCTTGCAAATGAAGGGTAGGTTTGGAGACATATTTTTCTGCGTTATTGTTGTGATGAGTGTGATGATGCTGATGTAGTTCTTGCAGTTAAATCTAATCTAATCAATGATTTTTTTGTATCTTCCAAAAAGAATGAACAGACTCATGACAATGTGATTGACACTTTTTCTTTCATTTTAATTTTTTCCAGATTACATGTAGATTCATTTTAATAGAAATTTTCAGATTTTGTGATCCATGTTCTCTCCCTTGCTCACACCCCTATCCCTACCCAAGATAACAAGTAATATGTACATGTTATCATGCAACACATATTTTCATGTTCATCATGTGAAAGAAGATATATGTTGCTTAAACTAAATATGAATGCATGAAGGGAATAACTTGAAGAATGGTGCTTCAATCTACATTTAGACTCCATTAGTTCCTTATACGGCAGTGGATAAGTTTTTTCTTCATGAGTCCCTTGGAATTGTCTTGGATCCTAGCATTGCTGATAATAGATAAGTCATTTATTGTTGATCATCCTGCATTATTGTTGTCATGGTATACAATACTTTCCTGGTTCTGCTCTTTTCTTTGAATCATCTCATATGTCTTTCCAGATATTTTTGTGACTATCCTGATTATTTTCTCTTATGGTACAATAGTATTTCATTACAATTGTTAAACCAGAAAGAAAAAAAAAAACAGAACTATTAAATAGTCAAAAAAAACCCCAAAGCATATCTTTAATCAGGAGAGGAGAAAAGCACAATTTTCTTAGGCCTCCACACAGAGTCACAGGCTCAAAACCTACACAGAGCCCCAAGGCTCTGGCTACTTTGGCTACTGATCCCTGGGAGAAATCACTGTACTAGATGACAACTCCAAAGAAAAATAGAATTTGGGAAACTAATATACCTCTTGGGGAACTGATGATGGGGGAGAGTTTGGTCTACTGGCTTTACAATGGCTACAAAGACATGAAGAGTCTTAGAAAGAATTATCAGAGAGAGGCTGATGTTTTACAATGGGCACAAAAGGGAAAGATGCAGCCAAGGGCAGGGCTACCTTACAAAGATGCCTGATTGAGTCTGCTATTATTGTTAGTCTGAGACTTGTGAAGTTAGAACTTTCCTCCAGGAGAAATTCTCATGTGACAAGGTCAAGGTTCCCTAGATCTCAAGATTAGGGTTTCTAGATTCCAAGTTTACCCAATCAGATACCACCATTTTGTTCAGCCTTTCCCCAGGTGATGAACATCTCTTAACTTTCCAATTCTTTGACACCAAAAAAAGTTGCTGTAATTTTTTTGTAAGGTTCTTTTCCCTGATCTTTAATCTCTTTGGGATGCATACCTAAAAGCAATATTGCTGGGTCAAAGAGTATGCCATTTTATGTTCCTTTGAGCATGTTTCTAAGTTGTTTGCCAAAATGATTATATGAGCTTACAGCTCCATCAACAGTATATTAGTATCCCAATTTTTCCCACATCATTCCTAAAATTTATCAATTTCTGTTTTTATTATATTAATCAACCTAAAAGTTATTAGATAGTACCTTAGAGTTGTATTAATTTGCATGTCTCTGATTAATAATGATTTGGAATTTTTTTCATATGATTAAAGATAATTTAAATGCTTTCATCTTAGAACTGCCTATTTATATCCTTTGACTATTTATCAATTGAGGAATGCCTTGTATTCTTATGTTTGACTCAGTCCTCTATATATTTGAGAAATGAGACCTTTGTCAGGGAGACTTGATATGTTTTTCCTAGTTTTTTTTGTTTCTTTTCTAATCTTTTTTGTATTAGTTTAATTGTACAAAACTTTTTAAAATTTCATATTATCATAATTATCTATTTTATATCTTTTAATGTGCTCTATGTCTTGTTGGATCATAAATTATTCCCTTATCCATAAAAAACAAACTATTTTATGACCCCCTGATTTATTTATGGTATCTCCCTTTATTTCTAAATCATATATCCATTTAACTTTACCTTGGTAAAGCTCATATGACCTAAGTTTTTGGCCTATGACTAATTTCCAGTATACTGTTTTCTAGATTTTTTCCAGATGTTTTTGTCAAATAGTGAGTTCTTCTTCCAAAAGTTTGAATATTTATTTTTTGCAAATACTAGGTTGCTCTGATCATATATAAATATCTATGGAGTGCCTACTCTGTTTCATTTATCCTTTATGCTGTTTCTTAGCCAGTAGCAGATTGTTTTGATGATTACCAATTTATAATACAGTTTGAGATCTGTACAACTAAGTTACCTTTCTTCATTTTTTTCATTAATTCCATTGATATTCTTAGCTTCTTGAACTTCCAGAAGAATTTTATTATGTTTTTCAAGAGCTATGAAATAATTTTTGGGTAGTTTGATTGGTATAGCACTGAATAGATAAATTAATTTAGTTAAAATTATCACTTTTATTATATTGGCTTAACTACCCATGAGAAATTAATGTTTTCCAATTGCTTAGGTCTGACTTTATTTGTGTGAAAAGTATTTTGTAGATGTGTTCATACAGGTCCTGGATTTGGGTTGGCAAGTATACTCTCAGATATTATATATTACCTATAGTTATTTTAAATGGGATTTCTCTCAATGTGATTGCTACTTGTAGGAGTATGTCATACCATTGTCATCAGTTTGTATGTTTCCACCATAACAAATTCTGATGAGGTAAAAAAAAAGGGGGGGGAGGACAAACTTGTATCATAGATGGCAGGGAGTCCTTAGGAGGAATGGAATCAGGAATTGCAAAAGCAATGGCCATTATTACTGAAGACTTGTGAATCTCATGATCTTCTCATCAGTAACACTGTCTTCAGTTTTCCTAAATGTAATAAAATTTCATGGATGCAACTTCAAAGTAAACACTAACATTTAATAGACTATATAATTGTAAGCAGATGAGACAGAAAGGATTGTGAATGATGAAAGTGATGTGTGGCACAGAGTGCTAGACGAATCATAGACTTATCCACTTCAAGCTAAACATTCATATTCAACAAAATTGGCTGAGCCAAGGTAAAATCATTTCAGAAGACTTAATGTCCAGTGATTAACAAGCTTTTCAGTGTATAAAGAGATTGTTGCCAACCTGAAGGGAAAGCTGAGCTTACAAAGAGCAAAAAAGAAGTAGACAGCTTTCAAGATTTGGTGTTCCACACACTATCTATCTATCTATCTATCTATCTATCTATCTATCTATCTATCTATCTATCTATTCATCTATACCAGAATATTCACAAATATTAATTGGCTTGATGAAAATTGTTGGAGAAATTCAAAAGCTACAAAATGAAAACCAAGAACTCTTCAGAGTTTACCAGTAGAATAGCTCTTTCATGTCAAAAAAGGTGACATTTAAATCCAACAAAAGCAAAGAACAAATAAAGGTTAGAGAGATGCAGTATAGTAAAAAGGCAAATAAAATTCAGTTGTAAGTTGAGAGTAAAAATGCAAATGGTTTCTATGAATCTCTGAAGGCTATTTATGACCCAAAGACCTATGGTGTACACCAACTACTTAAAGCTGATGGAACAAGATAAGTGATAAAGACATGATGCTGGAAAGATGAACTGGACCTTTCCACAGTGTTCTCAATAGACCACCATTAATCAATTCTGAAGGATATGACCATATATTTCAGGTTAAAGTCAATATATCTCTAGTCTAATTTCCAATTTAGGTCCTTCTCATGTAACAAAGAATCTGTTGTTAATTCCATTCCAGAAAAGATTTACAAAGCAAAGGGTCTACAGCTAATATAAAAGCTGACTGAAATCTTCTGGGTTACATGGGAAGAGGAGGTTATTCCCCCAGGAATTTAAGGGATGTCTCCATTGTCTATATCTAAAAAGAAAAAGAAAACACATTATCCTATGATAATCATGGGGCTGGAAGATGCCTCTCTTCTTTCATTACTAGCAGGATTCTTGCTAGAGACATCCATAATTGGCCTGTCCTACACTGGGAAGGTGGTCACCTACTTGAAAACCAAAAATAATACCCATACTTATGTAAATGTGATAATGTTTCTTTCCGGATAAGCCAGGAATCAGGGAGAATCAATTGTTGCTATATCCTTATACTGATAACTTAGTCTGAGTAGTTCACTCTGTCTTTATGAGGCAAGTCATTTTTCAATGAAAAAAAGGTAACACAGGGAAATCTTTCATAGGACCATGTGATCCAAGGAGTTCCTCAGTTTCATGGTTGAATTACCAACCACCACTGTCCAATTCAGTGAATTGTTAAGTCTCTTTTAGGACCTCTCCCTTCATTTTTGAGGGCAAAGAATTAGTATCTTTGCTGTGTAGTTTTGGATGTCCTAAAAGGGAGATTCAATGACTTGTGCGTATATTTCTGGGTGGTCAGAAGGAACCAATGAGCTTTCTTGAGTCAGTCAAATGACAAGAGGTAGCTTGTGTTGATGTAAAACCTTGCTTTAGATTTAGATAAATTGCCTCTTGACTGATACAGTAGCTCCAAGATGTTTTTTTTTAAATATATTTTATTTGATCATTTCCAAGCATTATTCGTTAAAGACATAGATCATTTTCTTTTCCTCCCCCCCCACCCCCCATAGCCGACGCGTAAGTCCCCTGGGCATTAGATGTTTTCTTGATTTGAACCCATTGCTTTGTTGATAGTATTTGCATTAGAGTGTTCATTTAGAGTCTATCCTCTGTCATGTCCCCTCAACCTCTGTATTCAGGCAGTTGCTTTTTCTCGGTGTTTCCACTCCCATAGTTTATCCTTTGCTTATGAATGGTGTTTTTTTCTCCTGGATCCCTGCAAGTTGTTCAGGGACATTACACCGCCACTAATGGAGAAGTCCATTACGTTCGATTATACCACAGTGTATTAGTCTCTGTGTACAATGTTCTCCTGGTTCTGCTCCTTCCAAGATGTTTTTAATGCTTACTGTATGACTGAGAAATTGAATTATTTTTAGCCTGGGGAAAGTGAATTTGTTTTTATTTAATATTTTGATAACTATTTCAATATAATTGATTTTCCTTGCAATGGCAAATGTTTTATTTTATGCATTTAAAAACATTATTCTGAGAAGGGGCCAATTGACTTCACCAAACTACCAAAGGGGTCTATGACACAAAGCAGGTTTAAATCCTTGATCTAAATGCTGTTTAGAAGGATATGAATTAACTCTGGCAAGGGATTACGAACTCTCTCATAGTTATCCTTTGTGCTATGATGCCTTCTGGCCTACTTAATAGGAGAACTTCAAACAAAAGTAGAATATTTAGTGAACCTAGTCTGATTAACACCACTATGTGCGATATGTATATGTGAAATACTGAATTGCCTTCTTGCATTCTCATATATACCAATCAATTCTTACTTTTTCAATAGCAAAACCTAGAACAGTTTTCAAAAGGCAATGCTACTAAGAAAGCAACAAAGAACAGTGTCAGCAGCAGTAGTAGCAAGAGCAGAAACAACAACAATAAAAGCAGACGGTAAAAGCTGTAAATATTAATTTAGTTCACTAGAAGACCATTATCATCATTGCAATCTGTAGATTACTCTGTGGTAGCTTCATTTAATGTCAGAATCTTCTGCAACTAAATGGAAGAAATCAGCAGCTATCATCTTCTGAGCAGGGAAATTTATTTGGTGTAATTTAATGTAAAAGAGCTTTTTATACTTGTGACCACTTCATCCTCCCACATTAGAGCAATAACAGAATACACTGAAAAACCAGACAGAATGGTTTATTAACAGTGCAAAGGAAGAGAGACTGAGACCCAAGCCATAGCATCTTGAAAATATTTTCAAAATGCTTTGACTAGTTAAAAGCTCCACTAAAAGTAAAAAAAAAATTTTTTTAAGTAAAAAATAATGATGATGATGATAACTATATTGCCATGAACTATCTCATGAAACAGATTAAATTTTTTTTCATGATTTAAATGTGGCCCTAGGCCATTCTGGAGAAAAATTATTGCAGATTGGTAGTAGCAGACTGCTCTTGGGGAATTTGAAACACTTTAAGATTCAATATCCCCCTCCCCCAAAACAAAAATAAATTAAAGAGTTCCATTACTAAAGTACCATTGGCTATTATGTAGCACAGAAAAAAACCCCACCAAGTTAGGAGGCATACAACCTGGATTTAAATTCCAATTCTGACACGTAGTAATAGTGTGATTTAGGACAAATAGCATCCCTGATTTACTTTCTATTTTTAGTATGAAGAGGTTCAATTGGATAACTTTTGAGCTCTCTTCAGTTTCTAAATTTATGGCTGTGTTTTTTGAATACTTAGGGTGCAAATTTCCCTGGAGTTAGAAGGCCAAGGAGGTGGAGAAAGAAAGAAGAAAAGACAGTGTCCTGCCTTTAGGGGAATAGTCCTGTTCAATTTAATTCAATTCAATTCAAATTAAAAAAATATTTCTTAAGTACTCACTTTGCTAGGTACTATTTCCCCTACTTACTGTCGGTCACTAAATACTGCATCCAGTAGAGCTGGTCACTTGGAAATTGTTTTATTTAAAATCTAGAAATATTTTACAAATCATCATATATCTAGAGCTGCTTCAGATATTATAGCTGGCAGGTATAACATGTTCACGGAATTGTTTTTACAGTAATGAAGAAAGTTAGTGTCATCAATGTGCAGGGACTGAAGTTGTGAAGGATACCAGTCTGGATTTTTCTCTGTTCATAAATGAACCTGCAAATAGTTCTGTTTGATTGGCTGCCCTGTGCAGTCAAGGGAAATAGTCTCTTTCTGTGGACAAATACATAGTTTTTTAGTAGCAATTTTTTTTATCATATCTCACTCTCTATCCAGTAAAGAAAATGAAGAGTCATGATAGCCATATATCATCTCTGACTACAACTGAACATTTCATAAACAGAAGAATTATGACTCATAGAATTTCAAAATCTTAGATTTAAAAGAGACCCAAGGGACTATCTTGTTCAACCTTTATTAGGGCAAAGATCTTCACTATTAGTTCTCAATGGAAAATCAGGCATCCTCCAAATAATCTTTTAGGGAAGAAATAAGTGCTTTCATAGGCAACCTATATCATTTTTCTTTAATTCTAATTGCTAGGTTTTTCCCCATTTCATTCATCATTTCAATAAAATCCACAAAGCTTGTCGAATCCTCCAATAAAGGAAATAAAAGCCCCTTCATTTCATAAGCTGATTCAATAAATACTTTGAGTAAAAATAATTTCCAATATTTCACAATTGAGAGCATTTTCAACATCTTCTCAAAGAAGGTAGTCCTTCATGTTTCTTTAATAGTTATCATTCATTCTTCTGTTTCATCTCACAAAAAGTAGTTTATTTCTGGAGAAAAATGATTTATAAGACTGTATCAATGAATCAGGTTATCAGAGCTCCATCAAAAAATAAAAATGAGAAATAAAGCAAAACAATACACCTGCCTTGAAAGAAACAAGCTTGCTTTTTCATTTTCCTCTTTAAATTTGTTCAAGAAACAGCAGATAATAGTTAGATGGGTAAAAATGCAAAGTGATCTTTTCCATGTCTTTCTCTTCAGGGAATCAGAGGGCTAGGTATCAGTTTTTCATTTTTAGGAACTGTAATCTTGGTATGAATAATATAGATATTTTTTAAATATGAGTAAACAGAAAACAACTCCTTTCTCCTTTAGGCAGTACCTAAGGAAAATTTACTACATTTCTTTTCCCTCATATGAAAATGCACAGGGTTGCTATAGGGACAAAGGACACCTTTATAAGAGTTGTTCAGCATGAAAACATTTAGATTTAGAGCCAATATTTTTGGTTTGATTCAATCTTCCATTTACTATTTATGTGATGAGTCACTTAATTTCTCAAGATTTCAAATTCATCATTTGTAAATGGAAAAGTTTAGTCCACTTGACCTAGAAGGTTTTTTTTTTTTCAATTCCAGCGATTTACACACACAGACACACAAATGATATACAATATTGCTGATCTACATATAATTTGTATTTACTCAGAGCCACTAGATAATAGCAAATATCACAGGCAAAATGATGTAATAGGGTGGATTAAAAGGGAAGGGCATAAGCTTTTATTCAGAGTGCTCTGTCCCAGGCATTGTGCTAAGGGCTCTCAACAGTTCTAGGAAATCAGTGCTAATATTTTCATCCTCATTGTATACTTGGAAGAAACAGAGGCAGATAAAAGTTAAGTGACTTGTTCAAAGTCATAATGCTTCTAATTGTGTGAGGCTGGATTTGAATCTAGTACTTCCTGACTCCAGGTTTAGTGTTCTTTCTACTGTAGAACTCAACTATCTCTGCAGTGGGAAGAGTCAAAATAATGCTAAATTTATAGCCAGAAAAAGGTAGTTCAAAACCCAACTCTGAAACTGAGTAGTCAGGAGTTCACTTTGCTTCCCTGGGTCACAGTTTTCTCATCTCTAAAAGGAAGAGATTGGACTGAGTGGCTTCTTAGTACTGTCTGATGCAGAAATTCTTTGGGATTCAGTATTTTTATATAGTTTCATGTCACTCTTGATGTTGGTTATCTCAGAAGTTTATTCAGAAAACTCCAAAGCTGTCTTATGTATGTTTGTGAATATAACGCTCCTCATGAAAACATCATACAAGGATTTTGTAGAAATCTGTTTTCTTTTATGAGACCAAGTTCGGGTCCCCGGACCTTCTCTTGCTTCACATTCCTTAAGGATTTATTCCTAGTGTGTTGCAATGTAAAGGCTCACATTCGTCCTAGGCAATATGTAGGAGACTGCATAAAAGCCCAAATTCATAGTTATGACCACCAACATTCTTCTCCTTTCCCCATCAGATTCAATAGAAATAAGGAACATCTAGGCAAATACTAACTCTGCAAAATCAAGAATTCCCAGAGATAAATATGCAAATTACTTCTAATGTCACATTCATGCTTCACAGAAGGTTATGATTTTTGTTATGGAGTTAGAAGAAATCCTTTTGAATCATAGTGTTAGACCTAGAAGCAGCAATTCTTCTAAGGAGGGACTTGAGGCCTGAGAAATAATATGACTTATGGAATGAATTAGAGTAACAACAGCTGATTAAACATTTTAAAAGGGATCTTCAATTTTTTTCTCTAGTTGTACCATCTAATTGTACAAAAGGCAGGAAAAAACACTCACAAATATTAGAAAGAAATAAGAATGCTAGGGTAAATTGAGTCATAAAGAAACTAATGAAATTAAAAGAAAGTTAACAAATGAAGGGACATGCCTATGAGTGTTTCTTATACACTTTGGTGACTTCAGAAGTCACTAATGCCATTTAAATGGTCCATTTATCTCAGACAAACATTTAGCTAATATTCTTGCTACACTAGCTATTGTATATCTCTTTCAATTACAAGGGATAAACACTTTTTAAAAGATAAAGGACAGGGAAAGAAACTCTAGTGTTAGACCACGATATGAGGGAGATAACAGAATTTTAAATCTCACAAATGCAATCTGGCCATTCCATTGGCCATAAATCAATGTCCTTGGTAATCAAAAAAGGAAAAGAGAAAAAGAAAATGTGCCTAAAGTAATAATGGTGAAGCAGTCTATGTATAATAATCTAAAGGTTTTATTACTCTGCCGGAATTTTCTCAAGGCTTAATATTCTCTTAGAGATAGAGGAAAAAGAAAGGATGATTGGGAATGATTAAAAAATATAATTGAAGAAAATATTCATTTCAACTATAAATGAAAACTGGTAATGAATGAGCAATGAATGACCATGGGTTCTAAAATTGCTCAGTAATGCTATTTAACAGAGAAATATAGTTTAGAATAAAATATGCTGAAATTGAGCTGGAAGGAAAAAAAGACATCTAGGTATTTTAATTTCTAATTAGGTACTTTGAAGCAGTGAGCAATTTCACTGAAGCTAAATTGTCCTTGCAACGTAAAGCTTTAAAGTCAGTCGATATGGTCTAACAACTCCAATAATTTCAGAATTGAAATACATAGGTTTATGTGTGCTTTAAAAAATAATAAAAGGAACAAGACCTTGCATTTCACAGTTAGGGCAAATTCTAAAACAAAGTGAACTTATTTTTTAACTTTATTAAATTTTTATTTCAATAACAAAATTTCACATAAGTTTTCCAAAATCATATTAATCATATTGTCCCCCTTTCTTCTTCCCTCTCCCATCATGGAGCTGGCAAACAATTCAGTCTGAATTATACATGCATGATCACACAAAACATATTTCCATATAATTCATTTTTATAAGCAAATAATCTTATAGAACCAAAACACCCAAACATATATCCAAACAAACAAGTGATGAATCAATTTTTTATCTATATTTCTCCTCCCACAGTTCTTTCTCTGGACATGGATAGTGTTCTTTTACATCAGTCCCTCAGAACTGTCCTGGATCATTGTATAACTATTAGTAACAAAGTCTATCACATTTGATCATTCCACATTTGTGCAGTTACTGTGTGCAATATCTCCTGGTTCTGCTTATTTCACTCTGCATCAGTTCATGTAGATCTTTCCAGCTCTTTCTGAAATCTGTTCATCATTCCTTATAGCACAATAGTGTTCCATCACCATCATATACAACAATTTGTTTGGTCATCCCCAATTGAGGAACATTCATTTTGTTTCCAATTCTTTGCTACCACAAAAAGTGCAGCTATAAATACTTTAGTACTAATAGGTCTTTTCCCATTTATTTTTATCATTTTGCGATACAGACGTAGTAGTGGTATTACTTGAACAAAAGTTTTTCATTCTTTTATAACCCTTTGGTCATAATTCCAAATTACCCCCCATAATGGGTGGATCAATCCACACCACCAAAAGCAATGTATTAAATGCCCCAATTTTGTCACATACCCTCTAACATTCGTCATTTTCCTATACTGTCATATTGGCCTGTAATAATTAAAATGGTTGAGACCATAAACTGTAATGATTAAAATAGTGAAAGACATAAATTGTGGTAGATAAAAGAGTGGATGGTTTAAATTGTGACCACAGAAAATATAGTTTCAAGACAGTGCCTTGTTTTTAAATCAAGCATAAGGTGGTTGCCAGGGAAAAATTCCCAATTATTAAATATACCCAAGTCAACTGGGTTTTATAGAGATTTTAATACAAACAAATGAGGAATTAAAGAAAGTGAGAGAGAATAAGAAAGGAATAAGTATGAAGGGCCTTAGCCAACATGGCCTAGACCTGAGTCTTAAGAGAGAGATAAGTCAGTCTTTAATCACTCACCACAAGATCTGTCCCAAGCAAGAATATAGACACCAGTACAGCCAGCCATCCTTCTCCAGAGAGGGATTCTTCTGACTGTCTCTGAGAGAGTCCCAAGAGAGACCCTTCAAGGCAGCCTTGGCCAGCTGCCTCCTCCAATTCAGCCTTTCCCAGCTGACGTCTCCAGCTCCCTTTCTGAGCTCCTTTTAAAGGGAATTTTCTCCTATGTCACCTCCCCTAAATTCTTACATCTACCAATCACAGTAGATGTTTTCCAAAGGACAGACCATTCTTAATTCACACCTAAGTAGTCTAAACTTTTGAGTAATTCATGCCTGAGTAAGTTCTCACCTTTTTGCCTTTTGCAAGTTCACAAGTTGCCTGACCTTTATAGGTACTTAGCACCCTTTTGTATTAGATCTAAATATTGGCACAATTTAAGAACTTTTGCCTTACTATAAATATGGGTTTAAGTACTTTTCATTGTTCAGCAAGGAGTTTCTTCCCCTAAAGCATGCCCAAGTAGGGGTGGAGTAGAGTTCTCACATTCCTGATCCAAGTCCCTTCATTGTTCAAAGTGGGGAATGGTCTTAACCAAACCTTATGAAGTAGGGTATGAGAATTTTAAAGGTTCACAATGATGTGATAATCATTGGGAGACTAGTCTTCCCATTGAACATTTAACATAATCATCTTGTACTAAATGCACTTCTAACTATAGATATATACAATATTCAATTTTCTAAGAGGAAAATAGAGTAGTGAGGGAGGAAATAGAAAAGAAAGAAAGCAAAACCAATGTTTTGCTAGGCACATTGACAGAAAGCCAAATTAGGGGCAATCCCTTTTGGAATGAATGTATACATTTACAATAAATGTTCAATCAAATTTCAACTCAATCAACCATATCCACAGTTAATTCTTGATCTTCTGGATGTAGTGTGGGTTTTCCAGCATCTTTCTGCAACAGTTTATTCTCTGGATATAGAAATTAGCAAGCTTCTTCCTTGAAGATATTTTCTCAAACAAAATCAAAATCTTAGATTTTTATAAAAATACAATCTCAAACAGAAAATCAAAATTCTTATATTTAAATTAAAATACAGCCCAAACTGCTAGATGTGAGGTGGTACCTCAGAGTTGTTCTAATTTGTATTTTTATAATCCAGAGGGATTTAGAACATTTTTTTCAAATGATCATTGATAGTTTTGATTTATTTATATGAAAACTTCCTATTCATATCTTTTGACTATCAATTGGGGAATGACCTGCACTCATAAATTTGTGTTGATCCTTTATATATTTGAGAAATGAGATTTTATTAGAGAAATTCGTTATAAAATTTTCCCCAGTGTGCTGTTTCCCTTCTAATATTACATTGGTTGCATTGATTTTATTTGTATAAAACCTTTTAAATTTAAAATAAACAAAACTATTCATTTTATGTCATTAAATGTTTTCTGTCTCTTGTTTGGTCATACATTCTTCACTTCTCCATAGATCTGACTACTCTGTTTACCTAATTTACTTATAATATCACTCTTTATGAATAAATCATTAACCCGTTTTGATCTTATCTTGGCATAGGATGTGAGACATTGATCTAAATCTATTTCTTGCCATACTGTTTTCCAAATTTTGCAACAATTTTTGTCAGTGAGTTCTTATTCCAAAACCTGGAATCTTTGGGTTTATCAAACATTAGATTGCTGAGGTAATTAACTCCTACTCTAGTCCATTGATCCATGCTTCTATTTTGTGGCCAGTAACAAATTGTTTTGATGATTACTACTTTATAATACAGTTTAAGATTTGGCCACTATCTTTCACATTTTTTAAAATTAGTTCCATTCATATTCTTCACCTTTTGTTCTTCCAGATTAATTTTGTTATTATTTTTTCTAGTTATGTAAAATAATTTTTTGTTGACTTGATTGGTATAGTACTGAATAAGTAAATTAATTGAAGTAGGATTGTCATTTTTATTATATTAGCTCAGTCTATCCATGAGCATTTAATGTTTTTCCAATTGTTTAGGTCTAATTCTCTATGTGTGAAAAGTATTTTATAGTTGTGTTTATATAATTCCTGTGTTTGTATTGGCAATTATATTCCCAAGTATTTTTTTTAAATTTTATAATATTTTATTTGATCATTTCCAAGTATTGTTCATTAAAGACAAAGAACATTTTTTCCCCCCACACCCCGTAACCAACACGTGATTCCACTGGGTATTACATGTGTTCTTGATTCGAACACATTGCTATGTTGTTAATATTTGCATTAGGGTTTTCTTTAGAGTCTCTCCTCTGTCATGTCCCCTCAACCGCTGTAGTCAGGCAGTTGCTTTTCCTCGGTGTTTCTACTCCCACAGTTTATCCTCTGCTTATGAATGGTGTTTTTTCTGCTGGATCCCTGCAGATTGTTCAGGGACATTACACCGACCCTAATGGAGAAGTCCATTATATTCGATTATACCACAGTGTATTAGTTTCTGTGTACAATGTTCTCCTGGTTCTGCTCCTCTCACTCTGCATCACTTCCTGGAGGTGGTTCCAGTCTCCATGGAATTCCTCCACTTTATTATTTCTTTTAGCACAATAGTATTCCATCCTCAACATATACCACAATTTGCTCAGCCATTCCCCAATTGATGGGCATCCCCTCGTTTTCCAGTTTTTGGCCACCACAAAGAGCCAGCTATGAATATTTTTGTACAAGACTTTTTGTCCATTATCTCTTTGGGGTACAGACCCAGCAGTGCTATGGCTGGATCAAAGGGTAGATATTCTTTTGTCGCCCTTTGGCCATAGTTACAAATTGCCCTCCAGAATGGTTGGATCAGTTCACAACTCTACCAGCAATGAATTGATGTCCCTACTTTGCCACATCCTCTCCAGCATTAATTCCTTTCCTTTGCTAACATGTTAGCCAATCTGCTTGGTGTGAGGTGATACCTCAGAGTTGTTTTGATTTGCATCTCTCTGATTATAAGCGATTTAGAACACTTCTTCATGTGCTTATTAATAGTTTTGATTTCTTTATCTAAGAACTGCCTATCCATGTCCCTTGCCCATTTATCAATTGGAGAATGGCTTGATTTTTTGTACAATTCATTTAGCTCTTTATAAATCTGAGTAATTAAACCTTTGTCAGAGGTTTCTATGAAGATTTTCCCCCAATTTGTTGTTTTCCTTCTGATTTTAGTTACATTGGTTTTGTTTGTACTAAAGCTTTTTAATTTAATGTAGTCAAAATTATTTATTTTACATTTTGTGATTCTTTCTATGTCTTGCTTGGTTTTAGAGTCTTTGCCCTCCTAAAGGTCTGACATGTATACTATTCTGTGTTTACCCCATTTACTTATGGTTTCCTTCTTTATGTTTAAGTCATTCACCCATTTTGAATTTATCTTGGTGTAGGGTGTGAGGTGATGATCTAAACATAATCTCTCCCACACTGTCTTCCAGTTTTCCCAGCAGATTTTATCAAATAGTGGATTTTTGTCCCAAAAGCTGGGATCTTTGGGTTTATCGTATACTGTCTTGCTGAGGTCGCTTGCCCCCAGTCTATTCCACTGATCCTCCATTTTGTCTCTTAGCCAGTACCAAATTGTTTTGATGACTGCTGCTTTGTAATATAGTTTAAGGTCTGGAACTGCAATGCTCCCATCATATGTGTTTTTTTCATTATTTCCCTGGATATCCTTGATCTTTTGTTATTCCAGATGAATTTTGTTATATTTTTTTCTAAATCAGTAAATAAATATTTTGGGAGTTCAATGGGTATGGCATTAAATAGATAAATAAATTTGGGTAGGATGGTCATTTTTATTATATTGGCTCATCCTACCCATGAGCATTCAATGTTTTTCCAATTGCTCAAGTCTAGTTTTAGTTGTGTGGAGAGTGTTTTGTAGTTGTGTTTATATACTTCGTGTGTTTGTCTCGGGAGATAGATTCCTAGGTATTTTATTTTGTCTAAGGTGATTTTGAATAGGATTTCTCTTTCTAGTTTTTGCTGCTGAGCTGTGTTGGAGATATATAGAAAAGCTGATGGTTTATGTGGGTTTATTTTGTATCCTGCAACTTTGCTAAAGTTGTTGATTATTTCAATTAGCTTTTTGGTTGAATCTCTAGGATTCTTTAAGTAGTCCATCATGTCATCTGCAAAGAGTGATAACTTGGTCTCCTCCTTGCCTATTTTGATGCCTTCAATTTCTTTTTCTTCTCTAATTGCTACAGCTAGTGTTTCTAGTACAATGTCAAATAGTAGAGGTGATAATGGGCATCCTTGTTTCACTCCTGATCTTATTGGGAATGCATCTAGTTTATCCCCATTGCACATGATATTAGCTGATGGTTTTAGATATATACTGTTTATTATTTTTAGGAATGACCCTTCTATTCCTATGCTTTCTAGTGTTTTTAATAGGAATGGGTGTTGTATTTTATCAAAGGCTTTTTCTGCGTCATGTGATTTTTGTTGGTTTGCTTGTCGATGTGGTCAATTATGTGGATGGTTTTCCTAATATTGAACCAGTCCTGCATCCCTGGTATAAATCCTACTTGATCATGGTGGATGACCCTTCTGATCACTTGCTGGAGTCTTTTTGCTAGTATCCTATTTAAGATTTTTGCATCTATATTCATTAGGGAGATTGGTCTATAGTTTTCTTTCTCTGTTTTTGACCTGCCTGATTTTGGAATCAGTACCATGTTTGTGTCGTAAAAGGAGTTTGGTAGAACTCCCTCTTTGCTTATTATGTCATATAGTTTGTATAGTATTGGGATTAACTGTTCTCTGAATGTTTGATAGAATTCACTGGTGAATCCATCAGGCCCTGGGGATTTTTTCTTAGGAAGTCCTTTGATGGCTTGTTGGATTTCATTTTCTGATATGGGATTATTTAAGAATTCTATTTCTTCTTCTGTTAGTCTAGGCAGTTTGCATTTTTGTATATATTCATCCATATCACCTAAATTGGTGTATTTATTGCCATATAATTGGGCAAAGTAATTTTTAATGATTGCCTTAATTTCCTCTTCATTGGAGGTGATGTTCCCCTTTTCATCTTTGATGCTGTTAATTTGCTTTTCTTCCTTCCTTTTTTTAATTAGATTGACCAGTACTTTGTCTATTTTGTTTGTTTTTTCAAAGTACCAGTTTCTTGTATTATTTATTAAATCAATAGTTCTATCACTTTCAATTTTATTAATTTCTCCCTTAATTTTTAGGATTTCTAGTTTGGTTTTCTGCTGGGGGGTTTTAATTTGATTGTTTTTGAGTTTTTTTATTTGCATTTCCAATTGATTGATCTCTGCTCTCCCTAGTTTGTTGATATATGCACTCAGGGATATGAATTTACCTCTGATTACCCCTTTGGCTGCATCCCAAAAGGTTTGAAAGGATGTCTTGCCATTGTCATTTTCCTCGATGAATTTGTTAATTGCTTCTATGATTTCTTCTCTAACTAAACGATTTTGGAGTATCATATTGTTTAATTTCCAATTAGTTTTTGATTTGGTTTTCCATGTACCATTACTGAACATTATTTTTATTGCCTTGTGATCTGAGAAGGCTGCATTTATTTTTTCTGCTTTTCTGCATTTGCGTGCCATATTTCTGTGACCTAATGTATGGTCAATCTTTGTGAATGTGCCATGTGGTTCTGAGAAGAAGGTGTATTCCTTTTTATCCCTATTTATTTTTCTCCATATGTCTATTAATTCTAATTTTTCTAAGATTTCATTCACTTCTTTTACCTCTTTCTTATTTATTTTTTGATTTGATTTATCTAAATTTGATAATGGTTGGTTTAAGTCTCCCACTAATATGGTTTTACTGTCTATTTCTTCCTTCAATTCTCCTAGTTTCTTTATTAGAAATTTGGGTGCTATATTATTTGGTGCATACATGTTGATTAGTGATATTTCCTCATTATCTAAAGTCCCTTTTAACAAAATATAATTACCTTCCCTATCCCTTTTGATCAGGTCTATTTTTGCTTTGGCTTTATCAGATATCATGATTACCACTCCTGCCTTCTTTCTGTCAGTTGAGGCCCAGAAGGTCTTACTCCATTCTTTAATTCTGACCTTGTGGGTATCAACCCGCCTCATGTGTGTTTCTTGAAGACAACATATGGTAGGGTTTTGGATTCTAATCCATTCTGCTATTTGTCTACATTTTATGGTTGAATTTATCCCATTCACGTTCAAAGTTATGACTGTCATTTGTGGATTCCCTGGCATTATGATATCCTTCCCTAATTCTAACCTTTTCTTCTTCAGCTCTACCTTTTAGTCCAGTGATTTACTTTAAATCAGTCCCCCTTGTACCCTCCCTTGATATGTTTCCTTTTTTAGTCCCTCTCCTTTTGTTTTCCCTCCCCCCCCACCACGGTTTTCCCTTCTCCCTACCCTTGTTGGGTAAGATAGAATTCATGATCCCAATGGATCTGGGTGTTTTTCCCTCTCAGAATTTATTTCCCTTAGATTAAGGTTTAAGTAAAAATTCTCTTCCTCTCCTTCTTATAGGAGTTTCCTTCCCCTCCCCTTCCCATGTGAATCTTTGTGTGAGAAAGATTATTCTATTTGGTCTTTCTTTTCCCCCTATTTACACATTACATTTCCCCCACATGTTAGTATACATAGATTGATATAAATGTAGTCCTTATAGAAGAGAGTTTGAGTAAAAGAAGATAACATTTTTCTCCTTTTCCCTTTCCTTCATATTTACCTTTTCAGGTATTCCATGTTCTTTGTTTCTTGGTGTCGAACTTTCCACAGAGCTCTGGACTTTTCTTTGCAAAAAGTTGGAAATCTTCTATTTTGTTGAATGTCCATACTTTCCCTTGGAAGTATATAGTCAGTTTTGCTGGATAGCTGATTCTTGGTTGAAGACCCAGCTCTCTTGCCTTTCTGAAGATCATGTTCTATGCCTTATGATCATTCAGAGTAGAAATTGCAAGGTCTTGTGTGACCTTGATTGGCAATCCTTTGTATGTAAATTGTCTTTTTCTGGCTTCTTGAAGGATTTTTTCTTTTGTTTGAAAGCTTTGGAATTTGGCAATTACCTTCCTGGGAGTTGTCTTTTGGGGGTTTAGTGTAGAGGGTGTTCTGTGTGCTCTGTCAGTGACTGTATTGCCCTCTTGTTCTAGAATCTCTGGGCAATTTTCTTTGATTATATCTTGTATTACGATGTTGAGTTTGCTGTTTATTTCTGGGTTTTCTGGAAGTCCAATTATTCTTAAATTATCTCTTCTCCCTCTATTTTCCAAATCTGTCACCTTGTCAGTGAGGTATTTTATGTTCTCTTATAATTTCTTGGTCTTTTCTTTTTGTTTTATTAGTTCTTGCTTTAAAGCCTGCTTTTCTTGTCAGTTTGGTCAAACTGGTTTTGAAGATGTGTGAATTTCTTTTACATTATTTCCCACTTTTCCTCCCAGAAGTCTTCCATCTTTTTGATCATTTCTGATTCATATTCTTCATGGGTTTGTGGAGAGTTTCCATTTCCTTTGGAAGGTTTCAGAGCATTTGCTAGTGTTTCCTCTTCTATCTCCTCTGTGTTTTGTATTTTTGCTCCATAAAATGTGTCCAAATTCACCCCCTTCTTCTTGTTTTTTTTTTTTTTTGGAATTTTGGGTTTTTTGTGCTTCTGTGGAGTTTGTCATCTCTATCTGAGTGGGGAGGATTAGCTTTTCTTATCTGTGTTTGGCGTTCAGAGGTTTTAGCCCTAGGCAGATTGTCCATTCTATGGCTTGGCCCTTGTTTCTGTGCCTCTGCTGGCTGGAAGAGCCAGCACTCTGAGGGGGGAGGGGCCTCTGCTTCCAGGAGCTCTGAGGGCTGGTGATAGGATTAACCTCAGACTGAGTATGCCCTCAGGCAAGGACCTTCAGTGAGACTAAGATGGAA
Organism: Monodelphis domestica; assembly: GCF_027887165.1. Taxonomy (NCBI): domain Eukaryota; kingdom Metazoa; phylum Chordata; class Mammalia; order Didelphimorphia; family Didelphidae; genus Monodelphis; species Monodelphis domestica. Next base: position 250,689,441 of record NC_077233.1, read on the forward strand.
GGATCTGGTCAGGGGACTACAGGCTCCTCTTGTCTCTCTCTGTTTCTCTGCTGTCTGGGTGCCCCCTCGACTGGGTCAGGTTGTTTTCAGGATTTGGCCTTCAGCTCTGAGGCCCTTTTACCAGCCCTGAGGGTTACTGTTGTTTCAGACGACCCTGCACTCTGAAGGGGGAGGTACTATGGCTTCCTGGAGCTCTGAGGGCTGGTGATAGGATTAACCTCAGACTGAGTATGCCCTCAGACAGAGACCTTCAGTGAGACCCAGATGGAAGGTTCTGGTCAGGGGGCTACAGGCTCCCCCCCATTTCTCTCTGCCTCCCTGCTGTCTAGGTGCCCCCACGATTGGCTCAGGTCATTTTCAGGGGGTGGCCCTTAGAACAACCGGTTCCCGAGGCCCCCCTGCCTGCCCTGAGGTTCCTACTGCTGCCTCGGACTCAGGACTCTGGGTTGGGGGAGATGGGTCCTGGGACCTTCCCTTTGCCTTCCCCTTAGATCCGAGTGATCTTAGGCTCCGACTCTTGGGGGGCCGTATCTTTTGATCCAGGTCCAGGAGGAGTGTTTCCGTGGTCTATTCTGCTGTTTGTTTTGAATTTCGATGCCCTAGGAGCATTCTGTTTGAGATTGGTAAGGAAGGGTTTCTGGAGCTCCGAACTTTAGCTTTCTCTAAGCTGCCATCTTGACAGGAAGTCCATTCCCAAGTATTTTATATTGTCCTAAGTGAGAAAGTGAACTGATGAAGGAAGGAATGATGTATGGGGGTGTGGCAAATATAAAAGATCCACTCATTCGGCTCCATCAATGACCCCACATTTTCCTTCTGTGACTCCTCACTAATAACAGTAATGAAAGCTCAGAAGTTGTGAGGCCAATTCACCAAATCAAAGATGTATATATGTATGCATAAGTATGTATGCATTGAGTGTATATATGTATGTAAGCTCATTCACACATAAAACCAGAAGTCATGGTGTGGTAGAACATTGGTCTAAAAGTTAGGAAGACCTGATGTTAAATCTGATCTTAGAAACTCACTAGCTGTGTGATTCTGGATAAGTTATTTATCTCGTATATCTTAGTTTCCTCCTTTGTAAAATGAGCTGGAGAACAAAATGACAAACCAAGATCCTTAACACAATTCAAGATAACACATCTATTTTCTTTCTTTTATTTTAAACTTTTACCTTCTGTCTTAAAATCCTTATTAAGTATTGGTTCTAAGTCAGAGGAGGACAAGTGCTAGGTGATTGGGGATTAACTAAATTGCCCAAGTTCACACAGCTAGGAAATGGACCTGAGCCCATCATCTCTCATCTCTAGGTCTTGATCACTATCCACTGAGTCATCTAGCTTGTCCCTGACACATCTGTTTCTAACCAGAAAAACAAAACAAACAGAACTAAAAACTACCATTTACATTTCAGATCTTAGTTTAAATTTAATAATTGCTACTTCCATATGTGAAACTTTGTGATTTCCTTTAAGGGATACCTATGCAAATTAAAAAGTTTTATTGTTTTTGACAAGAGCAAAGCTTACTCTATATCCTAATATTTATATTTGATTTAAAAATTCAGTAAATCAACAAGTATTAGGCATTGCATTAGGTGCTAGGAATCTATGAGGCTAAATAATATCAGGATCCTGTCTTTATAAAATTTATATTTTAACTCAATCACAGAAGTTTTAAAAAAAGCTGTACAACTTAAGTTCATAAAAGATCATCCAGGATAATAGATATGTAAACAATAACAATAGCTAGAGTTAATACATTTACTGGCAACTATTGTTTTTAATTAACCCAAATTAAACTGTTAACAGAATTAAAATGACCCAGTTCTAGAAAAAGTCATACTTATTGAACTATAGGTTGAATTTCTAGCTTTCTGAAAATTGAGATCAACTTCAGACCCATGACAACTGTACAATTTTCTCAGTCTTTAAATGAATATGACAGTTGTTTAGTAATAAAACCAAGTTTTACTAGTATTTTTTTAAATTATTTTTTTGTTCCATTAAAATATCCAAGTAACTACTTCCCTTCCGCTATCATTAAAGAAGACATCACTTGACAAAAAAGTATATGTGTATTTAAAACTATATGTTGGTTCTTTCTCTGGAATTATTCAAGTGCTTTAGAATGAAATTTGGTCATTTGAATTTATTCAGGTCAGATTAGTATTTTCATTATTTTCTTTTATTTTGTTTTACAATTCCCTGTCCATCATTTTGTTTGGTAATTTTATTTAAAACCTTGCTTTCTGTCTTGGAATTTTTAATAAAGATTAGTTCTAAGGTCAAAGAGCAATAAGGGTTAGGAAATTGGAGGTAAGTAAATTTCCCAGAGTCACACATCTAGGAAGTGTCTAAGTCTAGGTTTAAATCCAGGATCTCCCATTTCTAGCCCTTGCTCCTCAATTCACTGAATCATCTAGTTGCTCCCTTTTTTAAAAACAATTCTTAGCACCAATTCCCTTCATCCTACCATACTCCCCAAGGAGAGAGAGAAAAAAAAACAATCACTGAATTGAGTAGTCTAGGTTTCTCTCCATTGTCTATCAACACTGTCCTTTCCATTCCAAGCATAAGTCTAGTATCTTTCTTGATGGTTCTTTCTTCCTTCCATAATCTTATACAGTACTACCCTCTCAACCTTATTGTTATTAAACCTTCCCATATGCTTATGTTTCAGGCAAACTGTGTGACCAATGAATATACCCTATACTTCCTCATTTAATTTAATTTAAATTTTTATTCCTTATGCCTTCCATATCATCTTCCTTTTTATTGTCACTTTACATTGGATGCCTAAAACCAATCCTTAGTTACTATTTTCCAATGTTAAACTTTCAACATATTTATATATTATTATATCATATTATATATTGTGCTATAATAATTTGTATATTTCTTTTGTAGACTGTAAATTCTATGAGGGTGGACATCATGCTGCATCTAAACATTTTCTCATCAAGTACCATTTCTTCCTATAGAGTTGATACTTTATTCATTTCCATTGTGATATGATGAATTCAGTATCTAAATTGCACAGTATAACTCAGGTAGAATGAAGATATTAAAAAAAAAAGTGAAATACTAGAAAGTAGAAAATATGTGTTATTTGACCATGGCTTAGTGATTTCAGCTTGCTAGCCTCAGTTTCCTGATTTGTAAAATAAAGAATAGGATTATTTTTTTTAAATTCCTTTTTAGCTCTGGCAATCATTTCAAGAGTATAAATATAGTACTTAAAGTGTCCAGAGAAGGAGGTATTCTATAGAATTGAGAAATCATAAGATTAAAAATGACTTGGAGGTCCCCAATTTGAATTTAGAGATTAATACAAGACTGTAACCAAATTCATTGCTTCATCAAAGTACCTATTCTATTGTTTTTCAGCTCTACTCCTTACAAAGTTTTAGGTCAAGATAAAACATTCTCTTAAGATTAAGTTTTGTCTTCTTGAACAAGACAAAATAAATCCAATACTACAGCAGTCTTTCAAAATAATTGTGTCTCAGCTCTGTCTTTTCTTCTCTAGGCTGAACATAAAACCTCTCCTTCAACCACCCTTTATGACATTATTTCCAGATCTCTATTCTCAATGTATATAAATTCTCTTATAGTCCACCTTAAATGCAATGCTATAACAGAACATAGTGATTATTTATGTTGCAATCAAAGGAAAGTGCATGTTTTTCCTTGATTATGACACTATATATGTCTTAATAAATTCCTAAATTACAGTTTTAGGGCTTTTATAATAGGTAGTTACATCATGGTTAATTAAGACTTCCAAATCTTTTTGTGCATTAATTGTGGCTAATACTCTTTTTCATTATCCTTTATTTGTCTAAATGAACTTTTGAACCAAATTGTTAAATGTTATAATTATAAATCCCCATTAAATGTCAAATTATTAATGACAACATCATTTCCAGGTTATTATGAACTTTTTGACCTATTAAAACATAAATATTATTGTTCTCCTTGGATAGTAAGTTGGCCTTGAAGCCTGGAAGATTAGGTGAAAATTTCTAACTCTGATACATCCAGGTTTTGTGATCCTTGTTAAGTCATAGTAATTTCTCAGATCATTAGGCACTTTCAAAGCCTCTACAATGAAGAAATGCTGCTGACCTACATTGACCTAGGCAGGCATTTTCCTCACAAATAAGTTTCCAGAAATCACAAATTAAACTCCTAGATTTTATTTTTCCGCAGACAAAACAAATGCATATAAAGAAAAATAAGAAAAAATGGACAAAAGAGACAAAACAGGAGTCCCTAAATAATTGCACATATGCCTACAATATCTACTAATTTTCTTTTTTTTCCAGAAGAACCAGCTCTCCATACTTTGTCAGAAAGTACTTTTTCAAAGTCTTTCATTGTATGTATAATTTTACCTTGTTACTGTTGTGGGTCTTATCAGTGTGTTTGTTGACCATTTGGGTCTATTTCCTTTACTCTCTCACTCAACATAATTTTTTTCATATTTCTTTGAAGTCTTCAAATTCACTTATTCTTGTGTTATAAGAATCTTTCAGTTATTTTATCAGTTTGTAGGATCATACATCTAGAGTTGTAAAGTTGTAAACTTATAGGGCATGGGATTCAAAGTTTTTCCCTTTTATGGAGAAAAAAAAAAACTGAGGCCCAGATTATAAGACCCAATATCACAGGGTAAGTGTCAGAGCTTAAGTTTGTACTGGGGTGACACCAAATTTAGCAATTCTTTAACTTAATAGATGTGCTCTTTATCCATTTTCTAATCAATTGACACAAACTTTATTTCTAATTTTTTCCCTTACTTTTGTGAGTACCCCTTTTTACACAGGAGTCCTTAATTTTCCCCCTCCTCTTTGGCATTTAGTTACTGGAGGAAAACCACTACATCAAAGGTTACACACATTATTACATTTATCGCCTTTGTAATCATGAAAAATGTTAGACTAAGTCACAAGTCAACCAACAGTGTACTAGCATGTCTGCTTTATCATAACCTACCTGGCATTGAATTGTATTATCTTTAATTATCTATGCCAAATTAATAGAGTCTGTAAGAGTGTCAGAATTATTTTAATATTCATTTTTCATCATGTTAGAGATTTTGAATATTTTGAAATGATCACCAATATTATACCTTATTTTTTCAGAAACTCCTGATTCAAATCTGTTACCAATTATCAATTTTAAAATTTATTTAACTCAGAAGTCATTTCAGTTCTTTATATATTTTGAATATGATACTCTTATAAGAAATTTCTAGTTCAAATATCCTTTTCCCACACTATGTTTCAGCTTTTTCCCTCCTGAAGACATTGCTTTTTTTGTATTAAAACAGTCTTTTGTATATATTTGAACTTATTTGTTTTACCTTTTACTCTTAGAGATTTCCTCTAAATCAAAGATGATTAATAATTTATACCCCTTTATAAAAGAGTAATCCCAGTTCATATAGATTTTTATGGCAATTATTGATTTTGAGAAACACCATGAATCAGTGATGAAAAGCTAGCCTTAAAGCCTAAAAGATTTTAATTGAAGGCCTTGTTTCTGATACATAATGATTGTGTGATTCTGGATAAATATTTTACTTTCATAGTGATCTAGACAACTCTCTAAGTCTATAAGTTTTGATTTAAAGAGTTCTCTAAGAATTACCTATTCCAGTGAAATGAAAGATTCATTATCTATGCTATTGACCTTTCTGTATATCATATACACACTTGGAATTTATTATGTTATCCAATGTGAGATTTTCAATTTTCCTTATTTTTTACCAAGCAACTGTACCATTTTCAGGAACATATTTTATTTACAGATGAAACATCATGGATTAACAAAATAACAATATTATTATTTAAAGAAAAACTAGATTATATATTTCCATTCCTACTCATTGCATGAATCTTATATGATTCACTGGATTTCATTCAGTACTATATAATTTTAATGCATTTTAAATTTTAAAGCATTTTTTTATTTTAAAAGCATCAAATTTTAATTAAATTTTAATTAATTAAATTAAATTTATTAATATAATTTATTAATTAAATTTAATCATTTATAATTTAATTTAATTTTAAAATTTAATTAATTAGTATAATTTAATAAATTTAATTAATTAAAATTAATTAATACAACTTAATTAATTTAATTAATTAATAAAATTTAATTAATAAATTAAATTTTAAAGTCTTATTTGAAATATAGTAAAATCTGTCAAATGAAATAAAAATATTTTTAATTTAGAAGGAAGAGAAAGGAGAAAATCTACAAACGAATGTGGATATATGATATCTTGTCAGATAGTTAACATAGATAGGTATCATATAGTAGCTACATTTTAAGAAGCAGGGCAAGAGAAGTATCTATTAAAATTTAAGAGACAAAAATAAATCTCTGAGAAAGAAAGTAGCAATAAAAATCAATGCTTCCAGTTTCCATATGTAAATAATCAAAGCATCGGAAATAAGCTAAATTGACTAGAGATACTAGTACAAGATGCCGAATTTGAACTTATCCCTTCGACTTGGTTTGATGGGATCTATGACAAGAATGTGAATCTTGGACGGCATACATTACTCAGAATTAATAATAGAATCATCTGCTAAGAAGATATATTTACCAGAAGATACAGAGTAGGAGAAGACATGATAACAATCATTTGGGTGAAAATCCACAGCACAAACAAAAGAAAAAGAAAAGAAAAGAACACAAGCCTGGCTTGAAGCTTTGACATGGTAATTTGGGGTATATCAAATATCTTAACATCTGCTAGGGTATTCCATCAAACAAAAAGAAATTTATAATATTTTTATTTCTCTTGATGATTTTTATTTTTGATATTATTCTCACAAGAGGAAGAACTAGGCGCTATGATGGAAAGGGACAATTTGAGTGGAAATGACTATTCCACCTTAGAATTAATGGTAAAAAGAAAAGTTCAAATCAATAATTCCAAAATACTTGAATTTTGAGGAGTTGAATACAAAGGAAACCCCCCAGAAAGAAAATTACAACTTCGTGAGCAAGCTAAGCCAAAAGAATTGTGAAGAATGGCCTTATGATGACACTGATACAGAAATAAAATGTTCTCCATCTGGATTGTTTTTCATAATTCTGTTTCTTAGATTCCAACTGTGCCCTCACTATTGTGCTCTGTTATATCTCTAAAGAGGTTGTTACCTTTTAAACTGAACCTCTGCTACCCCTCTTGTCACTTGGAGCCATTTTCTATTTCTACTTTAAAAGGACATTTTTGTCTTTTGAGTGAATTCTAGGATAGCAGGTTAAAAGTATAATAGGCTCATTTTCTCATCTTTTGTTGGTCAGGCCTAGCTTCACATCCTTTAAGCAAAAAAAAAAGAAAGAAAGAAAGAAAGAAAGAAAGAAAGAAAGAAAGAAAGAAAGAAAATAAAAAGAAAAAAATTCCTCAAGTCAATATTTTTTCCCATATACCTAACTTTCCCCCCTCCGTTCCTTTTACCATATGTAATCCCTTAGTTTCTTCTTATATTTAGGATGGCATGGATAATTCATTTCAATTCACAATTGTGAATTGAACCCTTACCCTGATGCTTCAATAGACCCTAGATATGCACTTCATAACAAAACTGGAGGAGGAAGGGAGTTAAATGGTGACTTTACTCCATATGCCTGATGTAATATTCAGGTCCCATAAGCAATATACATTTTTCATTAAAGAATTATATTTTCAACAATTCAAGGAGATAAATCTTGTTATAAAGATACCCAAAAAGAGGTATAAAGCAATTATGATTGGGAGAATATATTTCTATTTCTTTTTGATAATTTTTGATCTACAAGTCATATAGAGATAATAAGGTTTCATAGACAACAAATTATATTAATATACTTGGTCATAGAAATATATGCTCACCATTATATGAGAAGAAAATGAATCTTTCAAGAAATTCCTAGTTAAGTATCAAATTGATCAATTTATTACTATTATTGTTTTATACACAAAAACTTGAAGGTAGTGTTTCTGAGATCATTCTCAGTCTATGTCATATATGTTAAATACTTTTAACTGAGATAAAGATCCTAAGTATATCTCATTTGAAACTAAGGAAGAAATCAATACAATCCAATTAAACAAATTTAACGAATTCTATTCATTGCTTATGGTAAACAAGGAGCTAATCTAGGAAATGGAAATGTAATGCAAAAATTATTGTATCAATGCTTTTTGTTTCCATCCAAATATATTTTTGAATTTCCTATTCTTTTCCATTTAAAGAGTATACCCATTATTTTCTTTCGGAATTTCATAGAAGGATTTGAGTCTTCCTTTAATTACTTCCCAGATTTCAAAGACATAATTATTCTAACTAATCAAAATATATTTATCCATTCTTTAATTCCTCACAAATTCACATACATAAAAAACATTTTGGTATAAACTAAGTATTCACCAACATCTCATACCATGTACTGAGATAAAAATGATTGTATAATTTAAACTTGATGGGTGATTTTATAAGTAACAATATAGAATGTAATATTTTATTTTTTAGACTCATGGATAATGAAAAAATTGATGACTAAATGGGAAATATAGACCCTAATAGGAGGTAAAATGGATAAATTTGATTACATCTAATTAAAATATTTTTATGCAAACAAAAGCAGTACAACCAAGGAAAGAAGGACAGAATGAAATTGGGGAAATTGTTTAGAAAGTTTCTCTGATAAAGGTATTATTTCTCAAATATGAATAGAACTGAGTCAAGTTAATAAGAATATGAGTCATTTCCTGATTAGTAAATGGTCAAAATGTGAGAACAGTTTCCAAAAGATGAAGCCAAAGTTATTTTTTATAGTCAGAGAAAAACAATTCACTTAAAAAAAATTCTCCAAATCACAATTGATTAGGGAAATGCAAATTAAAAAAAAAAAAACTCTGAAGTACCACTTCACATCTATCAAATTGAATAACATGTCAGAAAATGAAAATGACAAACATGGGGTGTGATGTGAAGAAATAGGGAAACTAATGCACTGTTGATGGAGTTGTAAACTGATCCAAGCATTCTGGAGTACAACTTGAAACTGTGTTGAAAGGGTTATAAAATTATTTATAATTGTTGACCCAGAAATACCACTACTAGGTATGTGCCCAAAGAGATAAAAGGAAAAAAAGGAAAGGTCATATATGTACAAATCTTTAAATTTATTTCAAAAATATTTTATTTTTAAATTTTTACTAAAAAGAAAACTTATTTTTACATTTACATGTTTAAGTAAAATAAAAGATTATAATTTCACTTAAAATATTAACAACATTTTTTGTGTGGTGGCAAAAAACTGGAGATAGAGGGGATGCCAATCATTTAGAGAATGATTGACAAATATAATTGTGATGGGTTATTATTGTGATATGAAAATGTTAAGTAGTATGGTTTCAGAAAATCTTGGGTAGACTAGCATAAATTGATGTAAAATGAAATGAGCAGAACCAGACAATTGTATACAGTAAAAGCAATATTGATCAATGATTAACTGTGAATGGAAGCAATTCTCTGCAATTCAATGATCCAAAGCTATACAAAGCACTTAGGATGAAACATTAATTTCCGGAGAAAGAACTGATGAAGACTGAATGCAGATGGAAACATACTATTTTTCACTTATTGTGGATATTTTTTGCTGTTGTTGATGATGTATCTTCTTCCAGAACATGCCTAATTTATTTTCTTATGAGGAGGACAGGAAATCAAAATAAAGTAAGGGTAATTTACTTCATTTGTTTACTATGCATTACTTCAGCACATAATTATGGAAAGCTCCAGGAGACCTAAGTTAAAGGACTACTTTTGACATTTATAACATGACAACAGACAAGTCACTCTTTGAGCCTCTATTTCCTAATTTGTGAAATGTAAATAATAGCAATCATATTATTTTGCTTATTTGAGTTTTTATGAGAAATTTTTATATGTCTTAGAGTGCTCTGTAACTTTAAGATTTTTTAACTGATGCCAATTATTTTATTAACTTTTTTCATTTCAAGAAGACATTTTCTAGAAACATTTTAAATGCCAAAACAGAATTAAAGAACAGAAACAAATAGGCATGAGATGAAAAATTTAAAAGGATATCAATAAATCACAAAGTCAAAGATCAATGGTCTACTTAATTTTAAAAGCTACCATAAAGCCACAAGTCTTATACTATTCTTTTAAATAGAGCAAATTGAAATTTGTTGGATAAGTAAATTTGAATAATTGATTTTAGAGATTTTAATATGTTATCTGAAAGGCATAAATCTATGGGATGGGATTTGGAAACTTTCAATCTAAGACCTATAGTTGATGTAAACTACTCCAGTCTACTTAAATATGTAGTAGTTTATAGGCAACATTTTGAATATCTATTTCTGAAATTTAATCAAGTTGGTCTCTTTGAGGGCAAGAAAAAGGTGCCCAAATAGCCTTTTTATAATTATAATAATTTTAATCTTTTTACAGATTAAATGTCATTATAATTTTTAAATATTCATTTTCTGCTATTCTTCAATGCAAATTCTTTCTCTGTCTCCCACTCCTGAAGAAGCATTCTAATGTAGTTTAGGTTGTACATACATTATCATATAATGCATATTTCCCTGTTCATCATGTTGTAAAGAAGACATATATTGCTTACACTAGACAAAAATTAAAGGAGGAAATAAAGGGGAAAATTACATGTTTCATTCTACACTCAAATTCTCTTGGTTCCTTCTATGCAGCAGAGAGCCTTTTTAAGTTATGAGTGTCTTTGAGGTCTCCTGGATCATTGCCATGTTGATAATAGTTAAGTCATTCACAGTTTATCATCATACATCTTTGTCATTATTGAGTACAATGCTCTCCTTGCTCTACTCACTTCACTTTCCATTATGTCAAATAAGTCTTTCTAAGTTTTTTTTTTCTTTGTTATTTCTCATGGTACAATAGGATTCCATTACAAGCAAATATCACATCTTGTTCACCCATTCTCCAATTAATGGATAATCTTTCATTTTTCAGCTTTTTTTTATCAGTACAAAAAGAGCAGCTATAAGTATTTCTGTAGAGGTATGTTCTTTTCCCTTATGTTTAATCTTTTTGGGATACAGACTTAAGAGGTATTTCTTGGTCAAAGGGTATACACAGTTTTATTGCCCTTTGATTACATATTGTTGTCCAGAATATTTGTATCATTTCCCCAATGCTACTTTAAAGTAGTCTTAAAAGAAAAAAATATGTTAAATAATTCATCACAATGTAGATATCCTTCATTTGCATATTTGCCTAAAACACACACACATACACACATGCAAGAATCAGCTTCATATTGTAATGAAAATTGGAAATTTCTGATTGAAAAGGACAATTGGTAAGTTACCTGTATGCCTCTGTTGCACCCTTACCCTAATGCTCTTCTGGTTCTACCTCCTATTCGGCTCAATCTGTAGTCTGAGACTGTAGAATTAACCACACAACTAAGAATGTGTTGATTAGCTCTAAAGCATGCTAGTTTGAGAATATGCAAAATTATTAAGAAGTGGTGAGCCTTGGCAGCAACATTAGGAACCTGATGAGAAAGAAAAATAGAGTACAATAGAAGAAATGGTAGTTTTCAGGCTTCAACAGGGATAGAAGCTAGATGGTACAGCGGAGCCAAATTAACAACAGAATTCTTGGACCATTTCAAGAAGAAGCAAGAGAAAGAACCAAGAACAGTCAAGCATAGCCTCCACATTGTGGGGGATTAACCTCTGATATGTTCTTCACTTACAGTGTGGTTCAAGGGAACTTGATATAGTTTGACGGAAAATATTGAATTATTTTTCTCCAGGACAGAAGAGGATGGGGTTCAGTATTCCTATTGAGTCTGGAAAAACTGGATAGTTACCTGAGCAAAGTAGGACATCAACAAAGGAAAAATTGTTTTTGGATATTTATGGATTTGTGTGAGTCCATATTATAGTGATCATTGAGTGTAATAAATTTTTCCAATGTTATAGACTTTGTTTGCTTGGTTTGGTAAAAGAAATTAGGAGGCCTAGACAAGAGCTATAAATGAATTATTAAAAGAGTCCAAATACTAAAAAACAGAATTTGAGATTTGGAAGGGACCACAGCACTTAGTTAGTTCAATATATACCTGAAAATGGTGCATTATTGAACCCTTCCATGAGTGGTAATCCAGGCTCTTTCTGAAGACTTCCAGTAAGGGGGAATCCACCACCACTCCATATAGATCACTCCATTAACTATTATATGTTACACCTAGAATAATATTCATAATTTTAAAAACACATTAAAATTCTTTAAGGTCAGATGTATACTTTCATTATCATGCAAAATTATTTTCTTCAACTGGGGTATTTTTATTCATAATAAATATTAATATAATTTTACTGTGTTTTTATCCTTGTGTTTGATAAGTATGAGGATTTTTTAAAGTTTCAAATTCAATTAACTATAATTTTCTTGAAATTTCTTTTTATATTTCTAAAACATAACTGTATAATCTACATTATGCATATATGTTTATATAAAACAATTAAATATGTAAATATAAAATTAAAATGTGAGGATAAAATGTAATAATGTATTTGAAGCACTTTGAAAACTTCAAAGTTTTATATATACTATACACAACTATACACAAAAGTACTTCCAATAACATACCCAGTACAATGAACAATTGGAATTTCAAATATGCTTGATGGATGAGATTGTATTGGGGTCAACATCATTTAATATCTTTATAGAATGACACACCTCAATAAGGCACCCTTAATTGATAAAACTTAGAAGTTGTTTAAGTTGAGAAAATATTATCATCTAGATAAGAGACAATTTTTATCTTTTGTATTTTTTTTCCTTTCTCTTTAGCCATAAGTGTCCAACTGGACTCAATATAAACTACTTCAATTTCTGAAGAGAACAGACAATATATTGTATTACTGTGCTGAGGATGAACATAGAGGAATACTTCTATTAGGAAGTATCTACATCAAAATACATAAAGAATAAATTCAAGTTACCCTGTCCTATGTTTACTGCCTTAAGCAAAATATATAATGAAATTGAAATGGAATTTGTAGTGGATTGTAGGTTAGAGGAATTCTTCACATATTTCTGATAATTTCCTATAGAATGATTTTAGGAATGACCAGGGAAGGAGCTGACATTCTGAGGAATCCTAATTCTATCAACCTCTGTGAAAAGGGTATAAGTCTTTTTTTTTTTTTGATGGAGCATATGTCTTGACCTGCAATTTGAAAGAGAAATAAAGTTTTGCAAGAAGGAACATAATGAATTTGACCTCTTCTTGATAGTTTGAATGCATGAGTGTAGTTGAGATCCCTTAGTGTAAAAGGAATTGCTTCATTATTTAAATAAGAACTTTATTGCAGTGAATTCAGATTTTCCATAATTTTAAGTAAGACATTCCATTCATATCCCTCTTGAAAAGATTGTGGTCCTCTCAGAGGCAATCCAGCCAATATATCATTCTAAGAGTTGACATTTTAATATAAGCACTTAAAAAATAAATGGCAAAAGGCTTATGAAGAAAAGAAAAAAATGGCATTGAGGAGGTGTGGGGGGTTGGGAGGAATGTTGTTTAGTAGTTGATCTTGAAGGTCTAAAACTACATTATAAACAAAATCCCTTTGAAAGTTCCAATTAAAATGTCCATGGAAATCGTGTATTTTTCATCAAAACCACGAAAATAAAATAAATATCTGGAAAAAGCCCATCCCGATATCAGTACAGAAAATGGGATATATCTTATGGATGAATAGGTACATTACATATTTTTTCTTAAAAAACAGTTTTTATTTTTATATGTTGTGTCAATTTTGATTTTCTTTATAATAAAGGAAAGAATGCAGATAAATGCGTGCTTCTCAATATGATTTATGCTTCTTTTTGAAATAGATTCTGTTTATTCATTTAATCTTGCTAATTCAACAATATCTATAGAAAATATAGATTAAATACAACATGTAATTTGATAGAAAATATATCTCCTTCTCTCTCTTTCTCTCTATTTTTGTGACCTAGCACTGTCTTAATTTTGTCAGTAAGTACCTGTGTGACCTAGGAATTTATTAACTTTTTGCTTCAAGTTCCTAGTGAGAGGGCTGATTTAAATGATAGTTAAAGCCAGATCTGATAATTCTGTAATACGTTTTCTTTAGAACACTATTTCCTAGACACTGTGATAAGTTCTGGGAATACAAAGAAAAAATAAAAGCTAAAATTATTTCAAGGAAAGTAGATTATAATGGGGTGAAAACATGTATATATCTACATATATAAAACATGTGATGAGCATATGAAAATAATCAGAAAATTAGTCATGTTAGCACCTGGAGATTTGAACTATCTTGAAGGAAGCCAAGAAACTAAAACAATGGGAGTGAAAGACTAGAGCATTTTAGTCATGATAGATAGGGATGAAGGCTCAATATGGAAGGTCTTCTTCAAGAGATTGCCAATAGGCCATTGTAGCAATATCATAGAGTTCCTAAGGGAAGAAAAGTGTAAAAAGGCTAAAATGGAAGGAATCCTTCCCTAACTTTTAGGAAGAGGTTTAAAATCGAGTCTATGTTTAATTTTTTTAACATTATTTTATTTGGTCATTTTCATATACTGTTCATTGGAAACAGATAATTTTCTTTTCCTCCCCCCAAACCTCACACCCCTTCCCTAGCTGACAGGAGATTCTTCTGGGTATCCCATGTGTCCTTGCTCTGAACCCATTTCCCTGTTGTTGGCATTTACATCAGGGTGCTCATTTAGCATCTCTCCTTGATCATGTCCCCTCATCCTCTGTAGTCAAGCAGTTGCTTTTCCTCAGTGTTTTTAATCCCTCAGTTTGTCCTCTGCTTGAGGATAGTTTTTTTTTTTTTCTTGTAAATCTCTGCAGATTGTTCAGGGACATTGTAAAGCCATTACTGAAGAAGTCCATTACGTTCTCTTGTACCACAATGTGTCAGTCTCTGTGTACAATTGTTCTCCTGGTTCTGCTCCTCTCACTCTGCATCACTTGCTGGAGGTTGTTCCAGTCTCCATGGAAATCCTCCACTTTATTATTCCTTTTTGCACAATAGTATTCCATCACCAACATAGACCACAATTTCTTCAGTCATTCTCCAATTGAAGGGCATCCCCTCATTTTCCAATTTTTGGCCACCACAAAGAGCGCAGCTATGAATATTCTTGTACAAGTCTTTTTCCTTATTATATCTTTGGGGTACAAAACCAGGGGTGCTATGGCTGGATCAAAGGGCAGACAGTCTTTTATCACCCTTTGGGCATAGTTCCAAATTGCCCTCCAGAATGGTTAGATCAATTTACAATTCCACCAGCAATAAATTAGTGTTCCTACTTTGCCACATCACCTCCAGCATTCATTACTTTCCTTTGCTGTCATGTTGAACAATCTGCTAGGTGTGAGGTGATACCTCAAAGTTGTTTTGATTTGCATCTCTCTGATTATAAGAGATTTAGAACATTTTTTCATGTGCTTATTAATAGTCTTGATTTCTTTAACTGAAAATTATTTATTTTGCATTTTGTGACTCTTTCTAAGTCTTGCTTGGTTTTAAAATCTTTCCCTTCCCAAAGTTCTGACATGTATACTATTCTGTGTTCACCTAATTTACTTATAGTTTCATTCTTTATATTCAAGTCATTTGCCCATTCTGAGTTTATCTTGGTGTAGGGTGTGAGGTGTTGATCCAAACCTAATTTCTCCTACACTGTCTTCCAATTTTCCCAGCAGTTTTTATCAAATACAGGATTTTTGGCCCAAAAGCTGGGGTCTTTGGGTTTGTCATAGACTGTCTTGCTGAGATCATTTACACCAAGTCTATTCCACTGATCCTCCTTTCTGTCTCTTAGCCAGTACCAAATTGTTTTGATGACCACTGCTTTGTAATATAGTTTGAGATCTGGGACTGCAAGGCCACCTTCCTTTGTATTTTTTTTTTCATTATTTCCCTGGATATCCTTGACCCTTTATTTTTCCAAATGAACTTTGTTATGGTTTTCTCTAATTCAGTAAAATAGTTTTTTTGGTAGTTCAATGGGTATGGCACTAAATAGATAGATAAGTTTGGGTAGGATGGTCATTTTTATTATGTTAGCTCATCCTACCCATGAGCAATCAATGTTTTTCCAATTGTTAAGATCTAGTTTTAATTGTGTGGAGAGTGTTTTGTAGTTGTGTTCATATAGTTCCTGTATTTGTCTTGGCAGATAGATTCCTAAGTATTTTATATTGTCTCGGGTGACTTTAAGTGGAATTTCTTTTTCTAATTCTTGCTGCTGAACTGGGTTGGAGATATATAGAAATGCTGATGACTTATGTGAGTTTATTTTGTATCCTGCAACTTTGCTAAATTTGTTGATTATTTTGATTAGCTTTTTGATTGATTTCCTGGGATTCTTTAAGTAAATCATCATATCATCCACAAAGAGTGACAGCTTGGTCTCCTCATTGCCAATTTTAATATCTTCAATTACTTTTTCTTCTCTAATTGCTACTGCTAGTGTTTCTAGTACAATATTAAATAATAAAGGTGATAATGGGCATCCTTGTTTGACTCCTGATCTTATTGGGAAGGCTTTGAGTGTTTCCCCATTACAGATGATGTTTGCTGATGGTTTTAGGTATATGCTGTTTATTATTTTTAAGAAAGGCCCTTCTATTCCTATACTTTCTAGCATTTTCAATAGGTATGGGTGTTGTATTTTGTCAAAGGCTTTTTCTGCATCTATTGAAATAATCATGTGATTTTTGTCATTTTCCTTGTTAATATGGTCAATTATATGGATGGTTTTCCTAGTATTGAACTATCCTTGCATTTCTGGTTTGAATCCTACCTGATCATAGTGAATAACCCTCCTGATCACTTGTAGGAGTCTTTTTGCTAGTATCCTATTTAAGATTTTTGCATCTATGTTTAGTAAGGGGATTGGTCTATAGTTTTCTTTCTCTGTGTTTGACTTGCCTGACTTTGGGATCAGTACCATATTTGTGTCATGAAAAGAATTTGGTAGAACCCCTTCTTGGCTTATTCTGTCAGATAGTTTGTATAGTATTGGGGTCAGCTATTCTTTGAATGTTTGATAGAATTCGTTTTGAATCCGTCTGGACCTGGGGATTTTTTCTTAGGGAGTTCTTTGATGGCTTGTTCAATTTCTTTTTCTGCTATGGGGTTGTTTAGGTAATTTATTTCTTCTTCTTTTAGTCTAGACAATTTATATTTTTGTAAGTATTCATCCATATCACTTAGATTGCCATATTTTTGCCATATAATTGGGCATAGTAGTTTTTAATGATTGCCTTGATTTCCTCTTCATTAGAGGTGAGGTCTCCCTTTTCATCTTGGATACTGTCAATTTGATGTTTTTCTTTCCTTTTTTTAATTAGACTGACTAGTACTTTATGAAATTTATTTGTTTTTTTTTTCAAAGTACCAGCTTCTAGTCTTATTTATTAAATCAAAAGTTCTTTGACTTTCAATTTTATTAATTTCTCCTTTGATTTTTAGGATCTCTAATTTAGTCTTTATCTGAGGATTTTTAATTTGTTCACTTTCTAGTTTTTTGATTTGCATGCCCAATTCATTGATCTCTGCCCTTCTTAATTTGTTTATATATGAACTCAAGGATATAAATTTCCCCCTTAGTACTGCTTTGGCTGCATCCCATAAATTTTGAAAGGATGTCTCACCATTGTCATTTTCAATGAAGTTATTGTTTCTACGATTTGTTCTTTAACTATCTGGTTTTGGAGAATCATATTGCTTAATTTCCAATTAGTTTTTGATTTATCTATCCATGTACCCTTACTTATTATTATTTTTATTGCACTGTGGTCTGAGGAGGTTGCATTTATTATTTCTGCCCTTTTGCACTTGTTTGCAATGATTTTGTGCCCTAGTACATGGTCAATTTTTGTGAATGTACCATGTACTGCTGAAAAGAAGGTGTATTCCTTTTTGTCCCTATTTATTTTTCTCCAAATGTCTACTAACTCTATTTTTTCTAAGATTTCATTTGCTTCTCTCACCTCTTTCTTATTCATTTTTTGATTTGATTTATCTAGTTCGGATAGTGGAAAGTTCAGATCTCCCACTACTATTGTTTTTCTATCTATTTCATCCTTGATCTCCTCAAGTTTCTCCTTTAAACATTTGGATGCTCTGCCATTTGGTGAATACATATTGAGTACAGATATTTCCTCGTTGTCTATACTGCCTTTTATCAGGATGTAATTACCTTCCCTTTCTCTTTTAACTAGATTTATTTTTACTTTGGCTTTGTCCGATATCATGATTGCTACTCCTGCCTTCTTTTTATCATTTGATGCCCAATAGGTTTGGCTCCATCCCCTTACTTTCACCCTATGCGTATCTACCTTCCTCATGTGTGTTTCTTGCAGACAGCATATGGTAGGGTTTTGGATTCTAATCCACTCTGCTATTTGCTTGTGTTTTATGGGTGAGTTCATTCCATTCACATTCAGAGTTGTGATTACTAGCTGTGTATTTCCCAGCATTTTGATTTCTACTCTTAGTCTTGCCTTTTCTTCTTTCACTATTTCCTTCTATACCAATATTTGTTTATAGTCAGCCCCCCTGTTCCCTCCCTTATTTTACTTTCCTTTCTACCCCCCTCCCTTCTTATTCCCTCCCTTATTTTCCCCTGTAGTCTTTTTAAAATTCCCCCCCACCCTCTCCCTCCCTTGTACTGCTTCCCTCCCCACCAGTCCGTTTTTTATCCTTCTACTCCCCTATAGGGCGCAAATCTATTCTCTTCCCTAATGGATTGGGTTATTCTTCCATATTTGGGTCAGTTTCAAAGTACATAAGAGTTAAGTATTTCCTGTCTCCAACCTCTTTATCCTTCCAGTGTATTGATGTTCTCCCCCCTCCCGCCATGAGCTTCTTTGTGACATATAAATTTACCCCCATTTGTTTCTTTTCCCATTTATTTTAGTCATAACCTCTTTTCTTTTTTAGCTCTAGTCATGTAAATATATATATACATACACATGTATATGTACTTATGTATGCATATATCTATATACCTATTTATGTCTTGTCCTTTCATCCTATCCAGTTTGTCACTGTTCCCTCTGAATGTAATTCTAGCTGCTCAGGTGATAGTAACAGTTTTTAAGAGTTACCAATGACCTCTTTTCTTATAGGGATACATATCATTTTAATTTATTGAGTCTCTTATAAAATTTTTGTTGTTGTTTTGTTTGTTTTTTTCCCCTCTTTTTTAATTACCTTTTGATGATTCTCTTGAATTCTATGGTTGGACATCAAATTTTCTGTTCAGGTCTGGTCTTTTATTTATGAATGCTTGGAACTCTTCTGTTGTGTTGAATGACCATACTTTCCCCTGTAAGAATATAGTCAGTTTTGATGGGTATTTTATTCTTGGTTGTAGACCTAGTTCCCTTGCTTTCCGGAATATTGTATTCCATGCCTTTCGGTCCTTCAGTGTAGATGCAGCCAGATCCTGTGTTAACCTCACAGTGTTTCCATGGTATCTGAATGGCTTCTTCTTGGCAGCTTGTAATATCTTTTCTTTCATCTGATTATTTTTGAATTTGGCTATAACATTTCTTGGTGTTGTCCGTTGGGGATTAAATACAGGGGGTGATCTGTGGATTCTTTCAATCTCCACTTTCCCATCTTGTTCTAGGATCTCGGGACAGTGTTCCTGGATAATTTCCTCTAGTATTATGTCCAGGCTTTTTCTTTTGTTGTGGTCTTCTGGTAGTCCAATTATTCTTAGATTGTCGCTTCTTGAACGATTTTCTAAATCGTCTGTTTTGTGAATGAGATGCTTCACATTTTCCTCAATTTTTTCATTCTTTTAGTTTTGTTTTATAGTTTCCTGCTGCCTTGGGAGGTCACTTGATTCTAGTTGTTTTACTCGGGTTCTTAAAGATTGGATTTCATCTTTGGCTTTTTGGTCGTCTTTTTCCTTCTGGTCTGAGTTTCTTTGAAGATCGTCTTTCATCCTCTTTACCTCATCTTTCATCTCCTTTGCCTCATCTTTCATTTCCTTTGCTTCATTTTCCAGCTGGTTGATTTTGGCTTTCAAGACACTATTTTCTTGTTTTAGTTCAAGTGCCTCTGTTTCCAGATGACTTATCTTAATTTTTAAGTTCTTTTCCCAATTGTCTTCTGCCTCTCTTAGTTGTGTTTTGAGTTCTTCCACAGCCTGTATCCAATTCGCTGGGATTTCTGGTTAATCGTTTGGTGATCTCTCCCCCTCTGTTCCATTTGGTGAGTAGTAGCTGTCTATTGTAGTTTCTTTCTTCTTTTTCTGTTGTTTGCTCAAATTCACCCCTTCTTTACTCCCCGTATTTGTCTGTGCTCTTGTTCCTCTCATTTTCTTTGTTTTTTGGGGGACTTCTAATGGTCTCCCCTCTTGGAGCTTTAACAGAAGATCTCTTGGTGTAGTCTCTGGGGGAGGGTTGTTGGGGGTTTGGGCTTCCCTGTCCTCTGGAGGCTTTTGATTGGCTTAAAGTCCAGCAGTCAATGAGGATGGGTGGGGAGCCTGGGCTTCCCTGTGTTCTGGAGACTTTTGATGGGATTAGATTCAGCTGGTTCTTTCAGAAGACTCTGCTCTCTAAGGGGGGGGGGTCTGGCCTCCCTGGGCTCTGAGGGCCCCTGATGGGATTAGGTTCAGCTGGTTTGGACTGAATGAGCCCTAAAGCAAAAAAACCTCCTCCTCCACAATCTGTGTTGAATGCCTGGAGACTGGCCCAGGTTACTTTCAAGGTAAGCTCTTTGGAGCAACCCCTTTGCCGGCCCTAAGGTTTCTCTCCTTTCAGTAGCTCTGAGGGCTCCTGATGGGATTGGGTTCAGTTGGTGCCCTAAAGCTGGGACTTCCCTTGAGACTCAGTTGGAAGTACCCATCCAGGGGGCTATAGGCTTCCCCCTTCTCTTTATGTTTCCCTGCCATCTGTGTTGGGCATCCCAGAGACTGGCTCAGGTTGCTTTCAAGGTGAATCCTTCAAAATAGTCAGCCCTTGGGGCCCTTTTTCTGTCCCTGAAGTTCCCACTGCTGCTGTGGGCT
The DNA here is from genome assembly GCF_027887165.1 of Monodelphis domestica. Classification (NCBI taxonomy): domain Eukaryota; kingdom Metazoa; phylum Chordata; class Mammalia; order Didelphimorphia; family Didelphidae; genus Monodelphis; species Monodelphis domestica. The sequence goes on from NC_077233.1 coordinate 250,710,565, forward strand.
CAGCACTCTGGGTTGGGGGGAATGGGTCCTGGGACCTTCCTCTGCCTGCCCTTTAGATCCAAGTGATCTAGGGTTTTGGTTTTTGGGGGGCTGTACCTTTTGATCCAGGTCTGGGAGGAGGGTTCCCCAGGTCTGTCCTGTTGTTCAGCTTGAATTTCAGTGTCCTAAGAGCACTTAGTTTGTGATCAGTAAGGAAGGGTTTCTGAGGTCTGAACTTTCGCAGCTTCTAAGCCGCCATCTTGACCGGAAGTCTGAACTGCCTGTTTAATTCTTGAGAAGAGGATAAAACACAGGAGCTTAAAGGAGCTTAAAGGAAAATTATATGGTCATACCTACTTTAGAAAAAGCTGCTGTGACAGAATAGGGGATAAATTAGAATGCAAGATTTGAAACAAGGAAACCAATTAGTAAACTATTGCAGTCTCATGAGACACAATGAACACCCAAATGATGATTGTAATTGTATGCGTGGAGAGAAAGGGCCATAAACTAGAGATGTTGTGAAGGTAAAAATAATCAGATTAGGAAATGGAATTGAATATATTGGGTGAATAAAAGTGAATTAAGGATAACACCGAGGTTATGGGTCTGAGTATCTGGGTGGATAATGATGCCTTCAAAAATAATGAAGAGATTAGGTGCCCTCTGCCAGTTTCTGCAATTTGCTTCCTTCCTTTCTTCCTTCTGACCACCACATCACCTAGTTTTTTTTTCTCTTTTATATCAACACCACTATCCCTTTTCTTATCCCTTTTCCCTCCTACTTTCCTATAGAGTACAATAGATTTCTGTACCCAAATGATTGTGTATGGATAACTGAATAAGAATATATCTCATTGAGGAGGCTCTGCGGGGTTCCATGATGCCCTAAAGTTTGCTGGATTTTAGTAATGATATATAAAAATGCTGATGCTTTTTATAGGTTTAAGAAGTATAGTCTGGAGCCAAGATTGTGGGATAGAAGCAAAGAAACTAAAAATCACCATGAGAATCCTCTCCAACCAGTCTTAAAATAACACTACAAAATGAAGCAACAAGGAGACAGAGTAAAGTAACTTTCATGAAGAGAACAACTTGAAAGGTAGTGTTTTTAAAAAAATAAAAAGAGAGAAGGAAGGGAAAGTACCCCCGAGGGAGGCTTGTACCCTGAGGTATAGAGAGAGAGAAAGGGAACCCCTTTCACAAAGCGGGGTTCAGGGGAGACAGCAGATGATGGGTTGTCTCAGAGAGAGAAGGGGTTTGAATATTTCCCCCCTTCTGCCTTCTCTCCTTAGCTAAAGCTGCTCTCCCCAATTTGCTCTTGTCCCTCTTGTCTCCCCTCCACTACTCAAGACCAAAAGGGTCTCCCCTTGATTCCATTCACTCACACTCAGTTTGGGGAACAGATAACTTTTAATACTGACTTAATCAAGTAATACAAAAGGAATATGGACAGGGAAGAATGGAAAAAGGAAAATGGGGAGAAGTGGTCGCTTTCTCTATCTAAACCCTTTTTCTCCCTCCTCAAGTTTGGAGGGAACTCAGGCCTTGGCAGCCTGAGCTCCCCCGAGAGAAAGTCAGGTTGACTCACCCCTGGGCAACAGGAGCTGAGGTAAAGTCTGCTCAGGTTTCTCTTCAGAAAGTCCCTTCATTTGGGAAGTGTTGGGGGGAAAGATTTCCAGTCACCAGCAGGAAAAGTGGGTAACCCTCAGGAGAAAGTCTTTATCCACCTTCTCTCTTTAATGTCTCAAGACAGAGAGACCCTCACTGCTCTCCAGCCAGAGTCTTCTCTCCTCTGGAAATTTACTCCTGGGGTCCCTCCCCCATCGAGGTGATCAATTTCACATACTCATCAGTTTGGCACTTTTTCTCTAGTGCCAGTCTCTGACACAGTAGTCAGAGAACATCTGGGGCACTACTCTAAGAGGGAAGTACAGCTAGCAGGAGGCTCTATCAAGGTGAAGGGAGCAAGTCAACAGCAAGGTCCACCTCCCACCCCTCATATTCTGTTCTGGTTTCTGAACCTCTGCCCAAGTCAATGTCCAGACCTTAAGATTCTTCCTGGGTCTGTAATGGTCGAACTCAACACACAGCCCTTGAAGTTCCAAACAAACATGCTATGAGGTCCCAAATTCTAGCCCAGGGCAATCTGTGCTGCACAACCTGATCTGGGTGGGTCAGAGTGGGGCCAGGAATATCAGTTCAAACTCATGGTGAGAATGTAGATGCCAGTTTGAAGTAGTTGGGTCCAGGTGAGATTTACACCAGGAATGCAGGGCTTGCTTAATATTGGGGAAACTATCAGCATAATTCACCATGTCAATAATGAAACTAACAGAAATTACATGATCATCTCAAGAGATGCAGAAAAAGTCTTTGACAAAATAAAACACCCATTCCTATTAAAAACTCTAAAAAGCAAATGAACAAATGGGCCTTTCTTAAAATAATAAATAGTATATATCTAAAACCTTCAGTACAAATTTTCACAAAATACAACAGTTACTCCTATTGAATACACTAGAAAGCATAGGAATAGAATGGCCTTTCCTCAAAATAATAAGCAATATTACTTTAAAACCATCAACAAGTATCATCTGCAATGGGGATAAGTTAGAAGTCCCCCCAATAAGATCAGGGATGAAGCAAAGATGCCCATTATCACTACTATAATTAAATATTATATTAGAAGTGCCAGATTTAGCCATAAGGAAAGAGAAAGAAGCTGAAGGAATTAAAGCAGGCAATGAGGAAACTAAACTATCACTAATATGATTATATAGTTAGAGAATCCTAGAGTATCAACTAAAAAACTAGTTGAAATAATTAAAACTTTTGTAAAGTTGCAGAATACAAAATAAATCTATATAAACATCATTTGTATATAGTAACAACAAAGTACAGCAACAAGAATTAGAGAGAGAAATTCCATTTTAAATTACTTTAAACAATATAAAATAACTGGAAATCTACTTGCCAAGGCAAACACAGCAATTACGTGAACATGAATTATAACACTTCTTACACAAATAAAATCATATCTAAGCAATCAGAAAAATATTAATTGCCCATGGGTATACCAAGCTAATTTAATAAAAATGACAATTATACCTAAATTAATTTATTTATTCAGTGTCATACCAAATAAACTACCAAATATTTATTTTATAGAACTAGAAAAAATAATAACAAAATTCATCTGGAAGAACAAAAGGTCAAAAATATAAAGAGCATTAATGAAAAAAAATGTGAAAGAATTAAGCCTAGCAGTACCATATCTCAAACCATAACAAAAAGCAGCAAACATCAAAATAATCCAGTACTGGCTAAGGAATAAAATGGTAGATCATTAGAGTAGATTAGATAAATAATACATAAGGTAAATAACCTTAGCAACCTAGTGTTTGATAAACCCAAAGATCCCAGCTTTTGCAATGTAAGAACTTATTCTTTACCAAAGACTAATGGAAAAAATTGGAAAACAGTATGGCAAAAATTAGGTATAGAACAATAAGTCATACCCTGTATCAGTGATGGTGAACCTATTGCATGTGTGCCAAAGGTGGCACATAGAGTGCTCTCTGTGGGCATGTACTCTTTTATTCCCCACCCCCAATCCTCCCAGAGTTCCTTACTAGAAAGGCTGAGAAATTTGAAAAGAGCTGTTCCCCTTACTCTCTCCACAGTGCCAGATGATATTTTTTTCCACATCCCCTGCCCTTCTGCCCAGCAGCCCAATGAAAGCACACAGGGAATAAGGTGAGCAGCTCATAGACTGCAGAGCTAGAGGAGAGCAGAGCATAAAGGCCATTCTTCTTCCCCTCTACATACTTGTTGAAGACATTCCTCACTTCACCTATCCCTCTGCCCAGCAGTCCAATGGGAATATTTTCTCCCTCTCCTATATGGAGTAAGGCAGTGGGTCATACCTGGCACTCAGTGGGGAGCTAGGGCATGTCACATGGTCTCTGGGGGTTTGGGGTACAGCACTCAGTCTCCAAACATTTGCCATCATTGCCCTATACCAAAATAAGTTCAAAATAGATGTATGATTTTGATATAAAGAGTGATACCAAAACTAAATTAGAGGAACACACTATTTTATCTGGCAGATCTTTGGAGAAAGAAAGAGTTTATAGCCAAACAAGAGATAGTATTATCAGATGCAAAATGAATAATTTTGATTATATTAAATTAAAAGGGTTTTGTACAAACAAAACTAATCTAACCAAGATTAGAAGGGATACAACAAACTTGGAAAGATTTTATGACAAATGTCTCTGATAAAGGTCTAATTTCTCAAATTTATAAGAATGCAAGCCATTACCCAAATGACAAATGTTCAAAGGATATAAACAAGCAATTTTCAGATAAAGAAATCAAAGCTATGATGGTTCTAAATAATTCCTATTATTTAAATTAAAGGAATTTTTTATTCTTATGCTTTATAGTGTTTTCAGTAGAAATGGGTATGGTATTTTGTCAAAAGATTTTCTGCATTTACTGAAATAATCATGTGATTTCTGTTAGTTTGATTATTGATATGTTAAATTCTGCTGATCTTTTCCTAATAATTAACCAATCTTGAATTCCTAGTATAACTTCCACCTGGACATAGTGAATAATCCTTCTGATGTATTGCTGTAGTCTCTTTGCTAATATTTTACTTAGGATTTTTGCATCTATGTTCATTAAAGAGATTGGACTGTAATTTTCTTTTTTCTTTCTTTCTTTTTTTTTGGTTTTCTTTCCTTAGGTATCAGTACCATATTTGTGCCTTAAAAAGAATTTTTAGATTTCCTTCTTTGTTTATTTTGCCCAATAGTTTGTATAATATTGGGATTAATTGTCCTTTAAATTTTTGACAGAATTCACCTGTTAATCTAGTTGGACCTGGGGATATTTTCTTGGGAAGTTAATGGATGACTTGTTGAAATTATTTTTCTGAGATAGGATTATTTAAGTAATTAATTTCTACTTTTGTTAATCTAGGTATTTTTTCATAAATATTCATATATTTCACCTAAACTATCATATTTATTGTCATTTAATTGAACAAAATAGCTCCTAATAATTGCCTTAATTTACTCTTCATTAGAGGTGAAATCACCCTTTTCATTTTTGATTCAGGTAATTTGATTCTTTTCTTTTTTTTTTTAAATAAAAATAACCATTACTTTATCTATTTTGTTTTTTTTATCCCCTCATAGAATGAGATTCTAATCTGATTCATTAGATCAATTGTCCTTTAACTTTCAATTTTATAAACTTTTCCTTTGATTTTTTTTATATTTCCAATTTAGTCCTTATCTGGGGATTTTTAATCTGTTCTTTTTCTATTTTTTGTTTTGTGCTTAATTCAATGTCCTTCCTTTTCTCTATTTTATTGCTATAAGCACGTAAAGATACAAAATTTTCCTTTATTACAGCTATGGCTGTATCCTATAAATAGCTCCTCTTTGTCATTCAATTCAATGAAACCAGTGATTTTTTCTATGACTTGTTCTTTGGCCCATACCAGTTTTGAAGAATTAAATTATTTAGTTTCCAATAAATTTCTAATTTGACATCCTATGAACCCTTGTTGATTATATTTTATTGCATTATTATGTGAAAAAGTTGCATTTATTATTTCTGTTTTTCTGCATTTGGTTGTGTTTTTATACCCCAGAATATGGTAAATCATTATATATGTACAATGGGCTGCTGAAAAAAAAAAGGCATATTCCTTTTTATCCCTATTCAATTTTCTTCAGATGTTTATTATGCTAATTTTTCAACAATTTCATTTACTTCCCTTACTTCTTTTTTATTTATATTTTATTCTATTTATCTAGTTCTGATAAGGCAGTGAAGGTGAACCTATGGCATTGGTGCAAAATATGGCACACAGAGCACCTTCTGTGTGCACTCTTTTACTCTCCCTCCCCACCTTGAACCTCTAGAGTTTGTTACTAGAAAGGCAGAGGGACTCAGTCTGAACTGCTTCCTTCCCCCTCTCCACTATGCCTGATGATGCCATTTTTTCACAATGTGGAGTAAGTGGGGGGACAGATTGTACCTGCATATGTATGTGGGGACATGGTATTCAGTCTGGGGGTGGGCAACAGCACTCTGTCTCTAAATGGTTTGGCATAACTTGATAGGGGAATGTTTGGGTCCCCCATTAATCTAGTTTTACTATCTATTTTACCTTTAAACACATTTAGTTTCTACTTTAAAAATCAGGATCCTATACCATTTGGTTTCTTCATTGTCTATATTACTTTTTATCAAGATGTAATTACCTTCCTTATCTTTTTTAATCTATTCTCTTTTTGCTTTAGCTTTGTATGGGATCATGTTTGCCATTTCTGCCTTCTTGTCTCACTTGAAGCCCAATAGATTATGCTCCAGCCTCTTACCTTTACTCTCTGTGTGTCTATGTGCTTCAAATGTGTTTCATGTAAAAAACATAAGGTAGTATTTTGGTTTTTAATCTATTCTGCTATCTACTTCCATTTTACAGATGAGCTCATCCCATCTTTTCACAGTTATTGTTACCATAATTGTAGTTTTCCCCTTTTAATCCTGACCTTTATCTTTTTCACTCTTTCCCTCTAATCCTGTGTCTTGCTTTAAATCACTCACCCTATTCCTCTCCCTTAGATTACTCCCCTCCTGAGCACCCCCTTTCTATTCCCTTTCTACTTCTCTATAGGGTAAAATTGGATCCTATACCCCAATGAATGTGGCTATTCTTCCTTCTCTGATACAATTTCAATAAGAGTAAGGTTTCAATATTACCCATCACAAACATCATCTTCCCCTCCAATGTAACACAGTATTGCTTCCACCAATGCCTCTTTATGTGATATAATTTACATCATTTTAATTCTTTCTTTCTATTTCTTCTAGCACAGTCATCTCTTTCACCCCTAGTTTTTATTTAGGTATCATCTTTTTATTTTATTATTTTTTTATTACAATACTCACTTTATTTCCCTACTTCCCCTCTACTCACTCTTTCCACAGCTAACATGCAATTTCTTTGGGTATTACTTGTGCCCTTGATCAGAATCTGTTTCCATGTTGTTTACACTAGGATGTTCATTTGGAGTCGACATCACCAATCACATTCCTTTGATCCATGTATTCAAGCAGTTCATTTTCTTCAGTGTTTTTACTCCCACAGTGTTTCCTCTGAATGTGGATAGTAGTTTTTTTCATAGATTACTCCTAGTTGTTCAGAATTATTGCATTGCTACTAATGGAGAAGTCTATTATGTTCAATTGTACCACAGTGTATCAGTTTCTGTGTACAATGTTCTCCTGGTTCTGCTCCTCTCACTCTGCATCAATTCCTGGAGATTTTTCCACTCCCCATGGAATTCCTGTACTTTATTAATCCTTTGAGCACAATAGTATTCCATCACCAACATATACCACAATTTGTTCAGCCATTCGCCAATTGAAGGTTATTGCCTCATCTTCCATTTTTTTGCCACCATAAAGAGCACAGCTATGAATATTTTTGTACATGTCTTTTTCCTTATCATCTCTTTGGGGTACAAACCCAGCAGTGCTATGGCTGGGTCAAAGGGAAGACAGTCTTTTAGTACCCGCTGGGCATAGTTCCAAATTGCCCTTCAGAGTGGTTGGATTAACAACTCCACCAGCAATAAATTAATGTCCCAACTTTACCACACCCTTTCCAGCATTTATTACTTTCCTTTGCTGTCATGTTAGCCAATCTGCTAGGTGTGAGGTGATACCTCAGAGTTGTTTTGGTTTGCATTTCTCTGATTGTTATAGATTTAGAGCTCTTTTTCATGTGCTTATTAATAGTTTTGATTTCTTTAACAGAAAATTGCCTATTCATATCCCTTGCCCATTTATCAATTGTAGAATGACTTGATTTTTTGTAAAATTGATTTAGCTCTTTGTAAATTTGAGTAATTAGACCTTTGTCAGAGGTTTTTGTAATGAAGATTGTTTCCCAATTTGTTGCTTCCCTTCTAATTTTGATCACATTAGTTTTGTTTGTGCAAAAACTTTTTTAATTTCATGTAATCAAAATTACTAATTTCACATTTTGTGTTTTTTTTCTAGCTCTTGCTTGGTTTTAAAGTCTTTCCTTTCCCAAAGATCTGACAAGTATACTATTCTTTGTTCACTTAATTTACATATACTTTCCTTCATTATATTCATGTCATTCACCCATTCTGAGTTTATCTTGGTGTAGGGTGTGAGATGTTGATCCAAACCTAATCTCTCCCATACAATCTTCCAATTTTCCCAGCAGTTTTTATCAAATAGTGGGTTTTAGTCCCTAAAACAGGGATCTTTGGGCTAATCATACACTGTCTTGCTGATGTCATTTACCCCTTGTCTATTCCACTCATCCTCCTTTCTGTCTCTTAGCCAGTACCAAATTGTTTTGATGACTACTGCTTCATAGTACAATTTGAGATCTGGGACAGAATATTCTCCTTCCTTGGCATTTTTTTTTCATGATTTCCCTGGATATCCTTGATTTTTTGTTATTTCAAATTAATTTTGTTATGTTTTTTTTCTAATACAGTAAAAATGTATGTTGGTAGTTTAAAGGGAATGGCATTAAATAAGTAAATTAATTTGGACAGGATTGTCATTTTAATTATGTTACCTTGTCCTACCCATGAGCAGTCAATGTTTCTCCAATTGTTTATATCTAGTTTCAATTGAAAGGAGAGTGTTTTGTAGTTGTGTTCATATAGATCCTGTGTTTGTCTCGGCAGATAGATTCCTAAGTATTTTATTTTGTCTAGGGTGATTTTAAATGGAATTTCTCTTTCTAATTCTTGCTGCTGAAATCGGTTGGAGATATATAGAAATGCTGATGACTGATTCGGGTTATTTTTTATCCTGCACCTTTGCTAAAGTTGTTGATTATTTTGACTACCTTTTTGGCTGATTCTCTAGGATTATTTAAGTAGACTAACATATCATCCGCAAAGAGTGATAGCTTGGTCTCTTCATTGCCAATTTTAATACCTTCAATTTCTTTTTCTTCTCTAATTTCTACTGCTAGTGTTTCTAGTACAATATTAAATAATAAAGGTGATAATGGGCATCCTTGTTTTACTCCTGATCGTATTGAGAAGGCTTCAAGTTTATCCCCATTGCAGATGATATTTGCTGATGGTCTTAGGTATATACTGTTTATTATTTAGGATTATATAGGAACGATCCTTCTATTCCTATACTTTGTAGTGTTTTCAATAGAAATGGGTGTTGTATTTTATCAAAGGCTTTTTCTGCATCTATTGAGATAATCGTGATTTTTGTCAGTTTTCTTGTTAATATGGTCAATTATGTGGTTGGTTTTACTAATATTGAACCATCCTTGCATTCCTGGCATGAATCCCACCTGGTCATAGTGAATAACCCTTGTGATGACTTGCTGGGGTCTTTTTGCTAGTATCTCATTTAGATTTTTGCATCTATATTTTTTAGGGAGATTGGTCTATAGTTTTCTTTCTCTGTTTTTGACCTACCTGGTTTTGGGATCAGTACCGTATTTGTGTCTTAAAATGAATTTGGTAGAACTCCTTCTTGGCTTATTGTGTCAAATAGTTTGCATAACATTGGGGATAGTTGTTCTTTGAATGTTTGATAGAATTCATTTGTGAATCCATCTGGACCTGGGGATTTCTTCTTGGGGAGTTCTTTGAGGGCTTGTTCAATTTCTTTTTCTGCTATGGGGTTGTTTAGGTAATCTATTTTTTCTTCTGTTAGTCTAGGCAATTAATATTTTTGTAACTATGCATCCATATCACTTAGATTGCTATATTTGTTGCCATATAACTGGACATAATAATGTTTAATGATTGCCTTAATTTCCTCTTCATTAGAGGTAAGGTTTCCCTTTTCATTATGGATACTGTCAATTTGGCTTTCTTCTTTCCTTTTTTTAATTAGACTGAGTAGTACTTTGTCTATTTTATTTGTTTTTTCAAAGTACCAGCTTCTAGTCTCATTTATTAAATCAATAGTTGTTTAACTTTCAGTTTTATTAGTTTCTCCTTTGATTTTTTTGGATCTCTAATTTAGTCTTCATCTGAGGATTTTTAATTTGTTCACTTTCTAGTTTTTTTAATTTGCATACCCAATTCATTGCTCTCAGCTCTCCCTAATTTGTTAATATATGAACTCAACAATATAAATTACCCCCTGAGTACTGCTTTGGCTGCATCCCATAGGCTTTGAAAGCATGTCTCATCATTGTCTTTTTCTTCAATGAAATTATTGTTTCTATGATTTGTTCTTTGACTAACCAGTTTTGGAGAATTGTATTGTTTAATTTCCAATTAATTTTTGATTTACCTCTCCATGTACTCTTACTAATTATTATTTTCATTGCATTGTGATCTGAGAAGGTTACATTTATTATTTCTGCTCTTTTGTACTTGTTTGCAATATTTTTATGCCCTAATACCTGGTCAATATTTGTGAATGTACCATGTGCTGCTGAAAAGAAGGTGTATTCCTTTTTGTTCCTATTTATTTTTTCACCACATATCTACTAACTCTATTTTTTCTAAGATTTCATTCACTTCTCTTACGTCTTTCTTATTTATTATTTGGTTTGATTTATCTTGTTCCTGTAGAGGAAGGTTCAGGTTTCCCACTAGTATAGTTTTTCTATTTTATCCTTGAGCTCTACTAGTTTCTCCTTTAGAAATTTGGATGCTATGCCATTTGGTGCATACATGTTGAGTACTGATATTTCCTCATTGTCTATACTGCCTTTTATCAGGATGTAATTACCTACAGTTTCTCTTTTAAATAGATTTAAATAGATTTTTTCTTTGGCTTTGTTAGATATCATGATTGTGACTCCTGTGTTCTTTTTATCAGTTGATGCCCAATAGATTTGGCTCCATCCTCCTACTTTCACCCTATACATATCTACCTTCCTCATGTGTGTTTCTTGCAGACAGCATATGGTAGGGTTTTGGATTCTAATCCGCTCTGCTATTTGCTTGCATTTTATGGGTGAGTTCATTCCATTCACATTCAGAGTTATGATTACTAGCTGTGTATTTCCCAGCATTTTGATTTCTCCTCTTAGTCTTACCTTTTCTTCTTTCACTATTTCCTTATACACCAATGTTTGTTTTTAATCAGTGCCCCTTGTTCCCTCCCCCATTTTATTTGACTTTCTATTCCCTCACTTTTTATTCCCCCCCTTATTTTTCTTTGCCATTATTTTAAAACACTCCCCCACCCTCTCCCTCCCTTATACTGCTTCCCTCCCCACTAGTCCATTTGCTACCCTCCTACTCCCATATAGGGCGCAAATCTATTCTCTGCCCCAATGGATTGGATTGTTCTTCCCTCTTTAGTTCAATATCAATGCACATAAGAGTTGAGCATTTCCTGTCTCCAGCCTCTTTACCCTTCCAGTGTATTGATGTTCTCCACCCTCCCACCGTGAGCCTCTTTGTGACATATAAATTCACCCCCTTTTGCTTCTTTTCCCATTTTGTTTAGTATTAACCTCTTTTTTAGCTCTAGTTGTATATATATATGTGTGTGTATATATACATGTATATCTATTTATGAATACACAAACCTATATATCTATTTATGTCTTGTTATTTTATCCTATTCAGTTTGTCAGTGTTCCCTCTAAGTGTAATTCTTCTAGCTGCCTAAGTGATAACAACAGTTTTTAAGAGTTATCAATGACCTCTTTTCTTATAGGGATACATTTCATTTTAACTTATTGAGTATCTTAAAAGAAGGGTTTTTTCTTTTGTTTAATTTTGTTTTTCTTTTTTCCATCTTTTTAAATTAGCTTTTGACTATTCTCTTGAGTTTTGTGTTTGGACATCAAATTTTCTGTTCAGGTCTGGTGTTTTATTTGCAAATTCTTGGAATTCATATATTTTGTTGAATGACCACATTTTACCCTGTAAGAATATAATAATTGATTCTTGGTTATAAATCTAGTTCCCTTGATTTCCATAATATCATATTCCATGCCTTTTGGTCCTTCAGTGTAGATGCAGCCAGATCCTGCATTATCCTCACTGTGGTCACATGGTTTCTGAATGACTTCTTTCTGACAGCTTGTAATATCTTTTCTTTGGTCTGATAGTTCTTGAATTTGGCTACAGCATTCCTAGGTATTGTCAGTTGGGGAATAAGTACAGGAGGTGATCTGTGGAGTCTTTCAATCTCCACTTTTCCCTCTTGTTCTAGGATATCAGGGCAGTTTTCTTGAATAATTTCCTGTAGTATTATATCCAGGCTTTTTCTTTTTTCATGGTCTCCTGGTAGACCAATGATTCTTAAATTGTCTCTCCTTGAACGATTTTCTAAATCTTCTGTTTTTTGACTGAGATGTTTCATATTTTCCTTAATTTTTCATTCTTTTGGTTTTGTTTCATAGTGTCCTATTGCCTTGTGAAGTCACTTAACTCTAGTTGTTGTATTCTGGTTCTTAAAGACTGTATTTCATCCCTGGCTTTTTGGTCATCCTACTCCTTCTGGTCTGATTTTCTTTGGAGGTCATCTTTCATCTTTTTCACCTCATCTTTCATCTCCTTTGCCTGATTTTTAAGCTGGTTGATTTTGGCTTTCGAGACACAATATTTTCTGTTTCCAGATCACTTATCTTAGTTTTTAAATTAATTTCCCAATTGTCTTCAGCCTCTCTTAATTTTGTTTTGAATTGCATTTTGAGTCCTTCCAAAGCCTGTATCCAATTCGCTGGGATTTCTGATTTTTCCTCTCCTGAGCCCTCCCCCTCTGTTTCATTTTCTCTTTGTTCATTACCTGTGCAGAAGCTGACTATTGTAATTTCTTTCTTCTTTTTCTTTTGTTAGCTCATATTAACCCCTTTTTGCTCACCATATTTGTTTGTGCTCGTGCTCCTCTCATTTTTTTGGTTTTTGGGGTTTCTGTCCATCCCCCTCTTGGTGCTTTGACAGAAGATCTCTCTGTGCAGTCTGTGGGGTAGGTGTGTTGTAGTTTGAGTTTCCCTGTCCTCTGGAGGTTTTTGATTAGATTAAATTAAAGTCTAGCAGTCTGTGGGGGAGGGGTGTTATAGTTTGAGCTTCCCTGACCTTTGAAGACTTTTGATGGGATTAAGTTCAGCTGGGTTGGGCTGGATGTGCCCTGAGGCCAAAACCTCCTGGAAGTCTAGAGCAATATGGAGGGTCTTCGTGGCTCTGTCCAGGGTGCCAGCTCTGTGCTACGTCTCCTGCTCCTTCCTCTCCACCTGTGTTCAATGCTCTGAACCTGGCACAGCCCTGCCCTCAATGTATGCCCTCTAGACCAGTGCCTTTGCCCTCCCAGAGGTTCCAGCTGCCTCTGGAGGCTTAGAGCTCTTGGTGTGGGAGTGGAGGGGTCCTGGGACCTTCCTTCTGCCTTCCCCTTAAACCTGAGTGTTCTCAGATTCCAGCTTTTGGGGGGCATTCCTTTTGGATTGAGTCTAGCAGGATGGTTCCTGGGCTCTGTCTTTTTGTTCAGTTTGATTTTCAGTCTCCTAAGAGCAGTCAGTTTGTGATCTGTAAGGAAGGGTTTTCAGAGGTCTGAACTTCTGCTGCTTCTATGCTGCCATCTTGACTCTACCTGATGTATCATCTTAAACAGCTTAAAACTCATTTTCTATTCATACTTCTTCTAACTACTATGATAACAATAAAAAAAATTTAAGAGTTACAGATAGCTTCATTGCATATAGGAATATAAACAATTTGACCCTATTGAAGTTCTTTTTTTTTATGCTTCTCTCGAATTTTATATTTGGATATCAAAAGTTCTGTTTATGTCTCGTCCTTTCTTCAGGAATGCTTAGAAATCTTCTTTTTTTATTAAATAACCATACTTTCTCCTGAAATAATATAGTCAATTTTGATAGGTGCATGATTCTTCATTGTAAATCAAGTTTTCTTCCTTCAGGATCTTCATATTCCCTACCTTTTGGTCCTTCAATGTGGAAGCTTTTAGAGGCTGTGTAATTCTGACTTGGGCTCCATGATATCTGAACTGTTTCTTTCTGGCTATTTGCAGTATTTTCTCCTTGGCCTGGGAGCTCTTGTACTTGGCTATAACATTCCTGGTTGTTGTTATTTAGGGATTTATTGCTGTAGGTGATCTTTTGATTCATTCAATGTCTGTTTTATCCACTTCTTCAAGAATATTAGGACATTTTTCTTAAATAATTTCTTGTAATATGATGTCTAGGTTTTTTTGGGGGGGGGTTTGGTTGTGACTTTCAAGTAGTCCAATAATTCTTAAATTTTCTATGCTAGATCTATTTTTCAATCTAATCTCTTAGTTTCATTCTTTTCATTTGTAAAATAGTTTCTCTGATATATTGTATTGGATAACCTTGGATTTAGGAACACCTGGGTCAGGTGTTTCCTCTGAAGCAAACTGACTGTAAGCAAGTCACATTATTTCACAGTGACATAGATAACTCTCCAAAAGTAAGCTATAGAAGAATTGTCAAACTGGGCTGGTAGAAAAAAATTATTTCACACAACCAATCCTTCATACCAATGGAAACCAAAGTGCATATTAAAATATACACATATACACAGGGACACATGATTTCATATTAACTAGGTCATTTAGGTTACATTTAAAATGTCAAAACATGCAATTGAGGAAGTAGGCTAGACATCTGGTTGTGATGTATTAACATCCTTAGATGAAGATTCATTTCTGTCTTTGTATTCCCCTTGCCTATCACTGATATTTAATGTAGAAAAGAATAAAACTGACTTATTATAATAATTGAATTATATATAATTTATACAATAATCTATTTAATATCAAGAGTTTAATACCGAGACAAACCCATTTGAATAGAATATTATGCTTTTAATGCTTGAGAGAAGCAGTATAGATAGATTTCTAACCTAGAATCTAGTTCAGAGTGCATGCCAAGATTCTGATACTTGCAAACCATGCATTTATATATAGATATAATATAAATGGGCTTATATATATGTATATGTACATATATATATATATATATATGTTATTTATATAATTTTCCCAAGTGATTTAGCCTTGGTGAACTCACTCAACTTCCTAGGAATTCATTGTAAAATAAAATTTAATTCTCATGAGAAAAACATAAATTCAGAATAAAATGACTTTCTATTTCAAGGAAGATTGATTTAATATTTGCATATTTGTTTTGAGCTTATCTTATACACTTGTCACCTATTGTTTATATTATATATACCTGTGTTCATTTAATAGCACTCTATGACTACATGAATGGGATCAAGTGTATTTTGTATATATGATTTATTTATTAAGCTCTTAAATATTTAATTGGATTTAATGTGGATGAACTATTTTATTCACCAGTGAATAGAATATCAGCTCATATTTGTCTGACCTTGATTCAGTATTTTCCTAAATTATATAATTTTATTATAATATAATAAGTACTTTCTGACTTTTCAAGATTTTATCATTTCTTTTACTTTCCCTTAACTATCTAAATTGGGGAAAGTAAAAAAAATATATATATATATATATATATGGAGAATCTGACTAATCCCCTTCCCCCAATTCTCTTATTCCCTTTACTTCACAATTTTCATTTCTTTTCTCCGTTTATTTGTCCTTCTGGTCCCCATTATTTTCTATTATCCTTAGGGGAGGAATTAATTTTGAGAAGTATTAAGTTAGTAATTGTAATGCATCCTTCTTCACTAATTCAATCCAACCTGAAAAAAAAAAAAGCTTTTACTTTGTAAAAAAACTTACTTACTATGTGCAAGGTATTGTGCTATTTATTAGGGAAATGATGACCAAAAGAAATAGCATACATACACTCAAGGAGCTTATATTCTGGGGTGGTTTTATCATCGATATACTTTAGTGCATGATAATCTGAGGTGGGAAGTGTGATAGAGGCTGGCACTAAAGAAAAAGTGCCAGACTGAAGAGTATATGAAACTGATCACCTCCACAGGGGAGGGGCACCAGGAGTGAATTTCCTGAGGGGAGAAGACTCTGGCTAGAGAGCAGTGAGGATCTATAGGTCTGGTTGAAGAGAGAAGGTGGATAAAGACTTTCTCCTGAGGGTTATCCACTTTTCCTGCTGGTGACTGGAAATCTTTTCCCCCAACACTTCCCAATTGAAGGGACTTTCTGAAGAGAAAACTGAGCAGACTTTACCTCAGCTCCTGTTCCCCGGGAATGAGTCAACCTGACTTTCTCTCAGGAGGCTCAGGCTGCCAAGGCTTGAGTTCCCCCCAAACTTGAATAGGGAGGAAAAGGGTTTAAATAGAGATAGGAACCCCCTTTTCCCACTTTCCTTTTCCCATTCCTTTTGTATTATCTGATTGAGTAATCATTAAAGTTATCTGTTCCCCAACCTGGGTGTGAGTGAACAGAATCAAGGGGAGACCCCTTTGGTCTCAAGTAGTGGAGGGGGGACAAGAGGGACAAGAGGGAATTGGGGAGAGCAGCTTTAGCTAAAGAGGGAAGGCAGAAGCGGGAAATTCTTCAAACCCTCTCTCCTCTCTCTGAGACAACCTGTTACATCTGTTGTTTCTCCTGAACCCCGCTTTGTTGGAGGGGGGTTCTCAATTCTCTTTCTCTCTTTCTATACCTCAGGGTCCAAGCCTCCCCTCTAGACTACATCCCTCCCTCTCCATACCAAACTCGTTGCATCTAATGTCTCCCCCTGTACCCTGTTTTTTGAGGGGGTTTCTCCTCTCTCTTTCCCTCTTTCCATACCAAAGGCCAAAGCCTCCTTTTGGGGGTTCATCCTTCCCTTCTCTCTTTTTATTTTTTTTAAACAGGAAGAATCACTACCAACTACAGGAAAAAGAAATGCATGAACAGAGAAGTTAAGCCTTGAATGAATGCTGTTAAAGAGTTGGCAAGCAAAAAGAATATATTCTGCTTTATTTGGTAAAAAAAGTAAAGTACTAAGTTCATGAAGAATAAATGCAACAGATTGTAAAGATAGAATGCTGAGTTAGGGAAATAGCACCTAGATCATTCTGCTGTTAATGTTCATGGCAGGTAGAGAAGTGATGTGAAAATTTAAGAGTGGAAAGATAAATTAAATTGTAAAGGCATTAAATGCCACTTGAATTATGGCAAGTTACTAAAGGGAAACTAAAGTCATGATAGATGAAATATTTGGCTTGGGGTTTGTTTTTCTTCATGGATTTCTGCATTCTAACTATCTTTAGATAAACAAACATTTACGAAGAACTTTTAAAACATTAGATTGGAAGCTGATAAAGATAGAAATGTGAGATACAGTCAGCTGCCTCATCCTAAATTCCATATTAGAGTTATATAAATGTATTTATGCAATGAACTCTTGATTATTGGAAGTGAATTTTTTTTTCTAACACATAGATAGTAATAACTGAAGCCTTTCCTGGGGTCTGGGAACCCCTAAAGCAAAGACATGAAAATAATAGGTTTAAGCAACAGACACATTTTATTAAGAAAGAGAAAAGAGATGTGTACATCATGACACTCTCAGCATCTACAAGGAGTGCCTGATAGGCAGACATATATAGGATTATTATATTTTCAGTAGAGCTAAAGGAGGGAAATGGATGATCCAGAAGCATAATTGAGGTGAGGATTTCATGGTGCACAAAAACTGAAAATTCTTAGGGACTCCCAAAATAGGATGTCCTTAAGGTTCTGGAAAACAGGATATCCTTGGTATCCTGGTTGGTTCAGCAACCCTCCAAATTAGATAGAACTGTTTTGGGTCTGGTCTTCAGGGACCTAGCTTAGCAGGTCACCTGTAGTTAGTTCAGATGCAAAAATATTACTGTTAAGTCAAATTGAACCTGAACTCAGGGAGCATCCCAATTGACTGGTTCTGAATTAAAGCCATATCCTCTGGATTTTAGCATCTAGGAAATAAGGAAACTCAGGGAAGATAGCATATTTACCCCAGGATTACATTTTACAATAGTAATATCCTCTCTACTCTCTAACTTCATTGAAGGTCCTCACCCAAAAAAGAAGTTAGGAGTGAATTGAGGTCTGATATGGAAATGATAACTGAGTGTCTGAATGCACATCTCTGTCAAAAGTGTAATTTACCTGTTACTATTGGATGTCAAAATATGTGAAAAATGAAAAATCTGATCATCTAGATGTTTTATTTAAATGATGCTAAATATTCAGGTTTCTTTCCAATGTTTGTCATTTTATTATTGCATCTAGATGCTGATATATTGGAGAATTTGTTCCTGAATATGTCAAAGTGTACAAAAGAGTGTGAAATCTAACCCATCTTTGTTCCCCTTCATTGGCAAGAATAATTAAATATTAAATCTGCTTCTCTTTTTTCATTTTATTTTATAGGATTTTTGTCTATGTATCTATTTTCATTTCTAAAATTAATTCCCCTATGGATATTCCATTCTGAAATGCAGATGCATCTGGACATCATAATATGTAGCTTATAATCTTGTTTTTATTATGCAACTATCATTTTCTTATTGTAGGACTCTCCAATGAGGAAACTTCTTCAAAAATTGAAGATTTGAAGCTGTTCAGCAATTTAAAGACTTAGAAACTTTCCAAGGCCATCAAATGGTCGAAATGTCTTCCCAACAGTTGTACAACTAGCCAGATTTACAGCCAGATTCTTCTAAATTTAAGATTGGTCATCTACACATTGGTCATCTCTACAAAACTAACAATCTCTTCTTCAAAGAAAGAAACTCTCCCAGTAGAATATAATACTCCTGACTTGCCTTTATATTTATATCCCAAGTGCCTAACATGGTGATCAATATGTTGTAGGTACTTGATAAAAGTCATTGATTGAGTGAATAATTTGAAATGAAGGTTAGATTTATTATATATATATATATGTATATATATATACATATATATGTATATGTGATATAAATTATTTTTGTTCAATTAACAAACTTCTACCTCTTCTGCTTTCTTTCACTAAAAAACAAATAAAAATAAACCCTATAGCAAACAGACACAATGAAGAAAATACAATCCTACATTGGTTACACAAAAAATTCCTTCCTCACCTCCCATTTATAGTCAATTCTCTATCTGTCAAAAAGTGAACTGAATTCTAAATTCAGTTTCTTACTTTGTTGTGTACAAATTCAAAGTGAGATTTAAGGAATGCCTGCCCAAAAACTTTATTTTCATTTATTATTTTATTTCCTTAGTTATATGAAAGAATGTCTCCTCTCTTTCTTCTCCTTTTCTTACATAGTCTTCTATTTTTAATATCATCAGAATAGGAAAAAGGAATCCCAGACCCTCTAACTAGACTTCTATGATCCCTGGTAACCTCATAGTACTCAGGTCATTTTTATATCATTTCCTTCCTCCTTATAGTGCTAAGACTTCATCCTTATGTCTTTTCTTGTTTTAAAAAAATTATTTCCCTTTAATCTTCTGTTTGTATTTCATTTTTACTCAGCTTCAAAAGGGAATATTCAAGAGTTCTTATTTCATTTGAAGATAATTTCCTCATTATAGGAACATACTCAGTTTTACTGGGAAGTTTTTATTAGTTTCAAACCTATATTTTTGTTATTGGAATATCATATTCTATGCTCTGCTCCTTTTTATTGGTAACTTCTAAATCTTGTCTGACCCTGACTGTGTTGCATGTTATTTGAATCTTTTCTTCAGGCTACTTTCATTGTTTTACTTTGGTCTAGAAGCTCTGGATTTTGTCCATGATGTTTCTGGGAGTTTTTATTTTGTGGTTACCTTCAGAAGATGGCCAGGAAATTTTTTTTTCACTTTACAGTCTGGTCATAAGACATCTGGATTCCATTTTTCATGATTTTTTGAAGTACAATATTTATATCTTCTTTTTTTAGTCATAAGTTTCAAAGAGACCATTGATTCCTAAATTATCTCTCATTGATCTATTTACCAATTGAATTGTTTTATATGCGAGTAACTGCCTAGCCTTTATCAATGGTAGTTGGGTGTACAACTTAGAGATATTTGGACAATGGCTCTCTTCCCCCCCCCCCTTATTTCTAATGATAAGAAGCAATATTATAAACAACTACTCTTTCAAATTTTAAAAATCTTAAAAATTTGGATCCATCTTATATGTAGGAAAAAAAAAAACCTCACCCAAATGATGAAATATTTCTGTAACTGTTTCATTGTGAATCTTCTTTGATTCAAAATTGAAGTCCAAAGCTCCTTTCTCTTTATCTGCAATTTTTATAGCTAGCAGCTCAGACAGATCATCAATCAACAGTTCTTCTCCATGAGACTCTATCAACTCCCTCATGTCATTCTAATCCACTTTTAATTCCAAATTTTGTGCTAAGTTTACATTATTACACACTTCTACAAATATTTTATCTTTGCCAAATCTACAAAAAATCAGAGATCAACTATTGACCCGCTTTCCCCCAAAACTGTTTTCATACATGTTTCTGTTACAGCTTTCTGTGTCTTAGCAACATTCTAGATTTCATGGTAAATATTATGGAGCGTGCAGAAATCTTTCCATATCAAGTCCTTACCTTCATCTGTTGTTGCTTGCCAGGGCAAATATAGAGCATAAATATTATGCCTTGAAATTTGCAATCACTCTCTGACCCATAGGGTGTAATAATGAGGTAATATAAGGGGGAAAGAGATCAATTAAATTTTTTAAAATATAAATTTCCACAATTACATATAATTATCATTTTAAATAATCATTTTCTGTCATTTCCTGATTCGTATTCACTTTCTTCTTACTTCTCCTCCCTTCTCTCCATGACCAAAAGTAAGATGTTATAAAATATACATGTGTTATTATTGTTCAATACATATGGCCATTTTCATGATGTCAAAGAAAATTGCTTATTTAAGTTTAAAACTGATGAAGAAAATAAAGTGAAAACTAGTATTCTTTAATCTGAATTCAGACTCTATTAATTCCTTCTATGGTGGTGGTAAATAACATTTTTCATAATGAGTCTTTTAGAGTTTTCTTATCCTTGCATTGATTATAATAGTCAATTCACAGTTGGTTATTGTACAATACTGCTTTTTCTGTATACAAAATTCTCCTTCTCACTTTATTTTACATCACTTCATAAAGGTCTTTCCATATTTTTTTGGATCATCTCCTTGTCATTTCTTATGGCACAATAGTATGCCATCAAAACTATATACCACAACTTGTTCAGCCAAACCCTAATTGATGGACATTCCTTCAGTTTCCAGATCTTTGCTAACATGAAAAGAGCTTCTACTAGTAGTTTATTTCCCCCATCTTTTATCTCTTTGGGATACATACCTAGTAGTGGCATTGCTAGTCAAAGAGTAGGCATAGTTCTATGACCTGTTGGTCATTCTTCCAAATTGCCCTCCAGAATGATTGTATTAGATCAAAGTTCCTCCAATACTTTATTATAGTCACAATTTTACCACATTCCTCCAACATTTATAATTTTCCTTTTTTGTGTTAATAAGTCACTGATATGTGTAAGGTGGTACCTCAGAATTGTTTTAATAAGCACTTTCCTAAAAGTGATTTGTAACATTTTACATGACTAATGATAGTTTTAAATTTATTCATGTAAGAACTAAGTGTTCATATCCTCTGACCCTTTATCAACTGGGGAATGCTTTGTATTCTTAAAACTTTGACTTAGTTCTCTATATATTTGAGAAATTAAGCTTTTGTCAGACATACTTACTATACAATTTTTCCTATTATATTTGTTTCCCTTCTAATCTTGGTCACATTGAGAGATTTTTGTGTAAAAACTTCATAATGTAGTCAAATTATCTATCTTAAATTTCATAATATTTTCTGCCTTGTTGAGTTATTAATTGTTCCCTTATCCATTAGTTTGACAGGTGAACTATTTTATACTCCTTAATTTGTTTATGGTATCATCTTTTATTTCTAAATCATGTATCCATTTTGGCTTTATCATTTTCACTAAATCATCCAGATGAGAAGGGTGACCTGGGCATTATTAAATATAAGTAGAATCTTGAAAGGAAATTCATTATAATTTCTCAACTTGGAGAATTAAGCAGTGCATTAATCATTATCTAAAGATGAATCAGGTTATCTATACCTGGGGTTAGAGAAGTAATACACAGGGAGTTTTGCCCTGATGATTCCTTTTAATGTTCTAGCATTTTCTGAGTGGTGCATTAAGAACAGTTTTTAATTTATAAGACCTTGCCTGATTCATTTCTTCCAAAAAGAAAAGTAACTATTTTTGCAAGTTTTATGCTCCAACAGTTTTTTTCTTCCACTGACATGTAGGTTTATTGATATTCTTTGACAAAATATGTTGATTTATTTCCATAATAAGAGGTACAAAAATTCATCAATTTTGATAATTTTTGTACCGCTTATTATTATCTGTTAATTCTTTTTCCAAGACCTTCCTCAATAGATTTTCATTTCTCAATTGTCCTCTTAACTTAAATTCTCATTCATTTTACATTGTTTTAAATTCATTTAAAATAATATTTTATTTTCCAGTATTACATGTAATAAATTTTTTAACATTCATTTAAAATTTTTTTTGAGTTCCAAATTCTCTCCCTTCTTGTGAACTTCCTTCCTTCACATCTTTTTGATCTTCCCCCTTTTCTGAGATGGTAACTTATCTGATATAGATTTTATTTGTTCAATAATATGGGACATTTTCCCATATTATTCATGTTGGAGAAGATATATCAAACAAAAAAGGAAATAAAATAAATATAACATGTTTCAGTCTGTATTCAGACCCCATCAAGTTCTTTCTGGATTACAGTTAACATTTTTCATCATGAGTCTCTGGGATTGTCTTGGATCACTGCTTTATTGAGAATAACTAGATTATGTACAATTGTTTATCAAGAAATATTCCTGTCACTATGTTCAATATTTTTCTGCTTCTGCTTACTTCACTTTGCATCATTTTAGATGTCTTTCCAGATTTTTCTGAAATCCCCCTTCTCAATTATTATAGTGCAATAATATTCCATAACTACATATACCACAACTTGTTTAGCCATTTCTCAATTTATGGACAACACACCAATTTCTATACCTTTGCTCCCCAAAAGAGCTACAATAAATATTTTCATAGAAAAAGGTCTTTTTCCATCTTTAACTTTTTGGGATACAGACATAGTAATGGTTTTGAAAGGTCAATGAGTATACATAGTTTTACAGTCCTTCAAGCATAGTTCAAAATTGGTCTCCTGCATGATCGAATCAGATCTCACCTCTACCAGCAGTGTGCTAGTGTTCCAATTTTCCCACATACCTTCCAACAGTAATTATTTTCTTTTTCTGTCATACCGACCATTTTGACAGGTGTGAGGTAGTACTTGAGAGTTGTTATAATTTGCATTTTTCTAAGCAAGAGTAGTTTAGAGCATTTTTACACATGTCTATAGATGACTTTGATTTCAACTGAAAACTGCCTGTTCACATCTTTGACTATTAATTGGAGAATGACTTTTATTTTTTTATAAATTTGTCTTACTTCTTTTTATATTGGCAATATTAGTCTTAATCAGACTGTTGCAAAAATTTTTCCCAACTGTCTGCTTTCTTTCTAATCTTAATTGCATTTATTTTGTTTCTACAACTTTCTACAAAACCCTTTAAATTTAATATAAACAAAATTATCCAATTTTCATTTTACAAAACTTTGGTGTCTTGTTAAAAACATTAAAATTCATTTCATTCTTCCAGGAATTTTTTAAAAATAATTTTTAATTTTTTTCCATAAAGCACATTTGGACAATTTTTATGAATCATTTTCTGATGTTTTGTCATCCATGTTCTCTCCTTCATTCCTTCATATCATCTGCAAAGAGTGATAATTTTGTTTCTTTGTTGCTTATTCCAATTCCTTCAATTTTATTTTCTGCTCTTATTGTTATACCTACCATTTCTAGTACAATATTAAATAATAATGGTGATGATAGGCATCTTTGCTTTACCCCCACTTTTATTGAGAGGAGTTCTCTCCTGTATTTTTTTTTTGTTCATTTCTTTACTCATAATAACTTGGATGCAAAAAAGCATTTGATTCTGTAATGCAAAAATACAGTTCTAAAGGCTGTCCTCTAAAAACATATATCTCATTTAAATATAAGAGTATATTAAATTCCTTTATAGATGCCACTACAGAGATAATTTTTATTTATTCTCTGATTAGTATTATCAAGAAAGTTATAAATCAATATCAAGAAAGACACATTTTTGCCCAAATTACTACACCAATGTCATTGATGATGTTCTGTATGAAATCCATAGAGAAATAGCATTCTCCAGTTATATTTAAGTTCTCCAGATTCTTCTGTTTTAATTTGATATTTCAAGGATTTCAGTGAGATCTTTTACATGATAATACCTCTTACATAAAGTACATGAACTCTCAAAATGATTACTCTAGCAGTTCGCACAGAAAAAAAGTCAAGTGCCTACATTCTCTCTCTCTCTCTCTCTCTCTCTCTCTCTCTCTCTCTCTCTCTCTCTCTCTCTCTCTCTCTCTCTCTCTCTCTCTCTCTTTCCCACTCCCCTTCTCTCTTTGTCTTGTTCCCTCTCCCAATCCCCACCCATTCTCCTCTGAACCTTGACCTCCTGGGTAACTCATGCACTCTTTGTCCAAGTCTGAGTCCAAAATCCCTTCTATTTTACTTAATGTTAAGACTTCTGAGTGTATGCTATCTGCTGACTTAGGATAGTGTAATAGGTGGGTTAAAAGAAGGGTTCAAAACTAACTAACTAACTGACTGAATAACTAACTAACTAACTATATATATATGTATATATATATATATACATATATATAAACATGTTTATTTAGTTAAAAGGTAAAGGTAAAAAGGGAATTAGGGAATAACTAACTCTTAACTCAGAGATTAAAACTGTTATACCTTCTATAATTACTCTAAATCTCTAAATTAAATTCTTAAATTAGTAATTAAGGTTAAGGAGGTTTGTTAGGAACAAGGACCAGAGCCAAAGAATCTGACAACACAGGAGTCCTCTTTGAGTCAAGCAGTAGTCCCAGTAACAGTTCTTTTGAAGTCCACTTGACATCAGCAGCACTGTCAGCAACAGCAATCAGGAACAGGCAGAATATCAAGAAAGCCAAAGAAGAGGGAATCACTGTATCTCTGTGTCCACCCCAGAAATACCAAACAGAAACCCTCTTGACTCTCCTGACTTCTGGGGGGAAAAGCAGCAGTCTCTCTCTATTTCAGAGGAGTTCACCAACTGTGTCCAGCAACTTCCTGTGTGTTCAGTTCCCTAGATCTTGACAGTTCTGTGTGGAATGTTGCTTTGCAGGATCTCTTGCTTCTTGCCTTTGCTAACGCTAATCTTTACAACAGTTCCCCCCTTTGGACAAAGCCTAAATTGTGTTGAAAACACTATTTTGGCATTTGTGCACTAACAAACATATTTTCCTTAAACTAAGATTTCTACCCAAAATAACAAACAAACTACACTCAACTATCTTATTCTACATAATACTATCCTATTCTAGGGATTTAATCAAGGAAAGTAAAAAGGGAAAGTATACAATGAACAAGTACAAAGTTCAATATACAGATCAAATATATGCAAAAGCAAAACAAGCATCCATTTACATATGCATTTACATTTTTGCGTGTTATATGATGTTATATGTCATATGTATTATGTAATGTATGTTGTTATGTATGTTTCAAAGTATCTTATAGTTCAGTATCTTACCTTATCAACCTTAAACGCTAGTCTATCTGTAGCCCTATCTTCCTAAACTCTCCTAAAACTAATTTTATCTACCTACACTATTAACATTCTAAACTAAGTAGTTAACTATTTATGTTAGTAACTAACTACTTTATAACTAACTATAACATTGCTAGTATCTAACTATATGCATTGTTTCAATCTAGTGAGTAAATGTTATCTAACCATGTTTACATTTTGTCTATGTTTTTGTTATGTTGTTATTCATGTTGTTTTGTTAATGTTATGTCAGTGTTACTGTTGTGTTATTGTTGTGTTACTGTTGCATGCAATATACTTACCACAACTTCAGATTTTTATTCTTCTCATCTTGTTTAAATAATTCTTCCTCTCCAAAATTCAAGGTAGTAAAATGTATTGATGAATGCTTGTGAATATATGTTATGTTGTGTTGTGTTATATTACAATACCCAAATTCCTTAAAACCATTAGTTCATCAATCACTTGATCCTCTTCAAGGAAAATTCCCTTCAAAGTCTTTATCTGCTTAATATTTATAAGTCTTTTTACAATATCCATCAATTTTCTGAATCTTCCACTTCACCTGCAATGTCCTCTTCCATTTGAATGTCCTCTTACACTGGAATGGTCCTCTCCTTACTGATCCTTTTGACTGCAGACTCTATTTGACTGATGAATCTCAGCTTTCCAAGGACTCTTCTTCATTTTCTTCTTCAACAATTTCTACATTTCAATTATGAATTCCATGATCTAATTTAATATGTGAGCAATGACACTATGAATCTCTTCCTAATACTTTCATGGAAGATGGTGAAACTAACAGAATTTTATAAGGACCTACCCAACTTTCTTGAGTTGCTGATGTTTTTGAAAAAAAATTTCACACACACTATATCACCTGGTTGAAAATTATGAAGAGAATAATCCAATGGACCAGATTAGATCAATACTCCTATATCACGCAGTTCTCTAAGTCATTGTTGTAATGCACTTAAATATGAAGCAAGTTGACAATTTCCTCCTAAGAGAGATGTATAAACTGTCTTACAAGTTTTTGCCTGCAATGGAGAATATCCAAAGAGCATTTCATTTGAATAATTTCAAGGATAATGCTATAAATAAGGAAAACAATGAAGGAAATATTAATAAAATGTCTAGATTGGAAAGGGAGAATGCTGAATGTAATAAATACCAAGCATGATTATTTCCTCTATGGGATATACCTGTGGTTACACCAGATGAAGTATATAAGGTTAAAACACATAAATTGTTCACGCCTAAGGATTTGGAAACCATCAGATGTGGATCCCCATGATTTTCCAATGAACCTAATAAAGTGCTGAAGGAATTTCAAAGGGCAATAGAGATCTTTGACCTTGACTATGCTGATTTTTATTTATTAATGAAGTAATTATTAACCAAGAGAGAATGGAACCAATTCATAGAGGAAACTAGAAATGATCCATCTTTGACCTCATGGCCACAGGATTTTGAAGGTGTGGATATGAATTCATCCCCTGATTATATAAGGATGAAACAGGCTAGGAGGTTAATCATTGATGTAATGAAGAGGCATACCAAACACCCTAATCCTTGGTCCAAATTTGAGAACATTAAGCAGGAAGAAAATGAATCACCAACTAAATTTTTAGAGAGAATAACAGATGCTGCTGAAATAATTTTAGGCCTTGACATGTTAGCCAATGACACAATTGCACATATCAAAAAATGCATGTCCTAAGACAAAGTTATTTTTTACAAATAACTGCCCAGATTGGAAAGAGATGGGTTAGGAATAATTAAGGAGAAAAAAGAAATTAAGAGATACTTGTAAAGATTAAAATCAACTCTCCCCTAATTATAACAATGGAAATGCTTAACTTGCCCCTAATTCTGAAAATTAAGTTGTAACCAACCCCTGCCTATTTTTAGAACATGGTACTTAAAGTTGAGTAGGAGATCTGCCTATTTTTTAGATCTAATCACCAAAAGTGTAAACATCCCACTTAATCATTAAGTGGGAGTTTTGTGACCCACATGTGCGATAGTGAGTGACAAATCGGAATTGACTGACTGCCTTCTGAGCAGTCCTGAAGCAGACCATTACTGTGATCATCAACTACGATTGGTAGATGTAAAATTAGGGGAAGGCACAGGAAGTGACACAAGAGAAAATGCCTTTAAAATAGAAAGTGCTACACAGAGTTTTTGATTCTTGGAGTGAAGTTCAACTTGGACTTCCACTTCTGCTGGAGTTCAATTCTTCATGCTTTCAAGTTGAGGCTGGTGAGGAGGGTAGGAAAGATCTGCTGACTGGACTGATATGTGGTAAGTGAAAAGTTGACTTTTAACTTCTGGTTTTCTCTGAAGAGACTGGCTTCAGGAAAGACCTATTCCTCTTGAGAAACTTCCCAGTTCCTCAGCTTTGTCGAGGCCTGCTAAAACTAACTCTCCCTGGTGGGGGACAGGGGAGGGAGGGAAGGGAGAGATAAATTACTTGGTGCTCAGGGTAGATATCTTACCTTATTCTCTCTCTGATTTCTTGCTTCACTCTTTCTACATTTTGTAATAAAATGTAAATAAAATATCTTTGGAATTAATTAAATTTCTGGTGACCACAATCATAAAATATAAATTCCAACCCTTTTAAAATTAAACCCCTTTTCCCTCTTACATGCTGAAAGTAAAGCAATTGACAGTGGAATAAAGGAAATAAAGGCAGTGGCAGCACTTAGATCTGTGCAACCAAACAACCAGGATAGGCCAAGAGAAAGGAGATCTGGACCTCAAAGATGTTTCTTATGTAATTCTGTAGGACATTTTGTGAGGGAATGTATATTCAGAGGGCTCTTTTCTAGGCAATTGAATAGGAATAACTTATATAATATACAGTATAATAATAATTGGAATAACAATTTTTATCAGAGAAGAAATACTAATAATTGTCCCAATACTTGCTGTCAGGGAGCTCAAGCAACTGATTTGAACACTATGCAAGAGTGGGTAAAATCAGGAGCAAGATCCAAATATTGCCAAGTAGTTACTGGATATAAGGGTGATCAGAACAAAGGGGCATATTCATTATGAAGGTGTACCTGGAGTTCTCAAGTATTTGAAAAATCAAGGGAAACTGGATTGGAATTAAATGGAATTGAAGGTAATGGAGATAAGGCTAATGAATGTATAAATAATGTGATTGAAACAAAAGATAATGTAATTAGTGTTAATAATTGTGAGGAAAAAGAAAATTATAATGTAAAATTAGTTGAAAATTATAAAGATTGTGTAATAATGGAAAATAGTGAAGAATGTAAATTGGATAAAGATAAGGTGATTGTAAATGAGAACAATGATACCAAGGTGGAGATTATAAAGACCAATGAGAGTATTGAAAAAGCTGCTGGGGGGCAGCTGGGTAGCTCAGTGGATTGAGAGCCAGGCCTAGAGACAGGAGGTCCTAGGTTCAAATCTGGCCTCAGACACTTCCCAGTTGTGTGACCCTGGGCAAGTCACTTGACCCCCATTGCCTAGCCCTTGCCACTCTTCTGCCTTGGAGCCAATACACAGTATTGACTCCAAGATGGAAGGTAAGGGTTTAAAAAAAAAGAAAAGAAAAAGCTGATGATGATGCTAAATATGTGAAATCCTGGGAATATCATGCAATTCAAGAAAATGTAAAGTTGTATGGACAGAAAATGAATGAGTTTTGTACTGATGTTACTGTGCTTGCACCATTGTTGGAAACATTTCATCCACCAAATAGTATAGAATCACATGTGTCTCTAACTATTGGAGACCAGATTTATGATCTTCTGGTTGACACTGGAGTCAGTAAATCAATTGTGCAAACTTTTCCTAAGAATTGTAGATCTATTGGTACAATGGAAGTAATAGTTGCTAGTGGTAAACCATAGAGAGTAGCAAAATTACAACCAAAAATGATTACTTTAGGTCCATTATCAGTGGAGCATGCATTTCTTTGTGTGCTAGAATATCCAATGAATCTTTTAGGTAGAGATTTATTATGTAAATTAAGGGCAACTATACAATGTACTGATACTGGTGATATCTCATTACATCTACCAGAAGAATTTCTGAAAGCTTTTCCATTGCTATTCTTAGATTGTCAGTACAGAGGGTGACTTAGATTCAATCTATCCAATAACTGAATATATCCCTGAAGATCTTTGGTCAGAATCTTCCACAGATGAAGGTCTTTTGAAATCAGCTACTCCAGTCAAGGTGAGGAATAATGAAGGACCAGTTCCTTGTGTACCTCAATATCCATTGAATAATGAAGCACTTGAGGGTAGGAGACCAATAATTCAATCCTTAATCCAACAAGGGATCATAATACCTTGCTTCTCAGAAGATAATACTCCAATTCTTCCAATCAAAAAGTCAAAGTTAGATCAGAATGGCAAAGTTGTATATCTTTTTATACAGAATTTAAGAGCAGTCAATGATTATGTAATCAAGACTCATCCTGTTGTAACAAGTCCAGCTGCTATAACTCCTTCCATTCCAAGTCAGGCAAGTTATTTCACTGTGGTAGATTTATGCTCAGCTTTTTTATCAATTCCAATTCATGAGGATTCTCAAAAGATCTTTGCTTTTACCTGGGGATAAAATTCAATGAACCTGGACTCATTTGCCCCAGTGTTTTACTGATTCACCAAGCCAATTTTCACAAATTCTCAATAGAGATCTAAAAACTATAACATTCAAAGAAAGTAAATTGGTGCATTTTGTGGATGATATTCTTCTTGCATCCCCCAAATCTAAAATGTTTCTGAAAGATAGCAAGATTCTTTTGTTACAATTACATAAGCATGGGCATAAAATCTCCAAGGCAAAAGTACTATGGGTTTTGCCTCAAGTGCAATATCTTGGTTTTGTGTTATCAGAGGGTTCAAGAAGTATCACACAGAAAAGAACAGCAGATATCCAGAAACTGAGTGCTCCTGAGGCCAAAAAGCAACTCAGGGCTTTTCTGGAAACAACTGGATTCTGTAGACAATGGATACCTGGATATAGTGAATTAACAAAATATCTAATAGGTTTAACCAGGAATACAGAACCTGAACCTCTGAAACTAAAGTGTGAACATCTGCAAGTCTTAAGTAAGTTTTAAAAAGTCATTTTATCTGCTCCAGCTTTGAGAATCACAGACTATACAAAACCATTCCAACAATTTGTTAATAAAATTAAGGTATTGTTTCTGGGGTACTGACACAGACTTTAGGACAAAGTTATTGTCCAATTGGTTTTCATTGTTGTCAGCTTGATCCAATAGCTGCAGGAACAGTTCTTTGTCTAAGGGGTGTAGAAGCTGCAGCTATGTTAGTCCAGAAGTCAGCAGATTTAGTTTTGGGATATCCATTGACTGTATATTGCTCGCATCAAATAGAAGTACTAATGAGGAAATTTAATACTCGGGCTTATTCAGATCAAAAAATTTCTAAGTATGGAATTATTCTCCTGGGTAGTAAGAACATCCAGTTAAGGAGGTATAGTGTATTAAATCCAGCTACACTTCTTCCTGATTTGCCAAAAAATGGTAAACCATTACATGAGTGTGTAGAAGATGTAGATCTAGTAGATATGCCTAGGATGGATTTGAAAGACACTCCTATTGAAAATCCAGATGATGTTATTCATGTATGGTTCTTCATATTTGTGTGATGGAACTCTATATACTGATGCTGCAGTGGTCATAGAGTTTGAGACACTGTGGTATGACTCATTACCTAGCAATCTTAGTACTTAAGGAGAAGAGTTGGTGGCATTTGTGGAAAGGAAAACTGAAGCAAGTTTTGGGCTTTCTGCCACTCAGGTGGAACAAACAGCAGTTAGAATATTAGAGAGAAGATATTGACAAGAATGACAGTTGAGAGGATGGGAACTTTGAAAGTGACAGTTTGTCTTCTGACACTCTCTTTCCTGGCCCTCAGATTGGAATGAGCGCTCTCTCCCTGTCTCGGGATCCTTGGATTTCCCCAACTGTGTGCTCTACCTGGATTCCTGTTATTGTGTTATTGAACAAAGGGATGGAAGGGGAGTAGTTTGAACTGTAAGGCCAGTCTTTAGGGGCATCAACTCAAAGAGACAAATCTAACCAGCTCTGAAGGTCAGAACCTTGTCTTCCTTTTGCTGTCTATTACTAAAGACTTTGAACTTAAGAAAAATAGCACAGATTAGCATAGATAGGAATAAAAGAAACCATCCACCAGCCTGTGAGGCCTGGCCTCAGCTCAAAAGTTGAGAGAGACTCAAATAGAATCTAGGGAAATCCCAATACCCTCTTCCCTGATATCTTCCCAATCCAAACTTGTTATTAAAATTCATCTTGAGTTTAAATAACCCACAGTCAAATAAGAGGACTATCATTTTAGGGGGTTGAGAGGGAACTGAACCTAAGAACAGTGATTCAACCTTTAACGGTCCTTATTGGACCCCTGCTGGGTGACCTTGGTGTGGGAGGCAGCTTGTTCTTCAGGAGAGTCCATGCTTACCTGCTCTGGGGTATCGATCAGTAAAGAAGACATTTTCTGAGGGTATCATAGTTGGCCCATATATCTCACCAGCATCCATATTCTCTCTAGGCCTTCAACTTCTCCATCCCCTGTTATAAAAACTTTCTTATTCCCTGTGCCTCTTCAGTCATTAACAATTCCCATTAACTATTACATGTTGAAAGAAGCATGTCTTCTAGCTGATGGTAAAAGTGAAAATATTTATACAGACTCTTGTTATGCATATCCAGTATGTCATGCAACAGGGAAGATCTGGAAACAATGAAGTTTTATTATTGTATTGGGAAAACCAATTGCACATGCAGAAATAATAATTGAGTTGTTGGATGCTATCCAGAAAACTAAACAGCTAGCAGTGATCCATTGTAGAAGTCATACTTGTGGCAGAGATTCAGTCTCTAAAGGCAATCATAAAGCTGATATAATTGCTAAGTTTGCAGCCAGTAATGCTCCAGTGTCTGTAATGAATTTGTCAACTGAGTCTGATAATTTAGAAAGAGCTCATGTAGACTCAGAAATTCAGAAGCTGAAGGAGAAATTTGGAGCAAGGAAAGAACATGGCATATGGGTTGCAGACACAGGAAAACTGCTCTTACCAAAATATTTATATACCTATTTGTGTCAAGCCATTCACATAAAAGGTCATTTTGGTAGTGAAGTTGTAGTAGACTCTGTAAAAAGGCAATGGGTAGCACTGGGAATAAGTACTGTTGCAAATAAGATCTGTACTAGTTGTTCTGTTTGCCAAAAATTCAATCAAGGTGCATTCAGAAAGAAAAGTTTGGGTGGTAGACCTTTGGCATATTGTCCATTAGAGAGTTTGCAAATCAATTACATCATCATGCCAAAAGCTGTAAGATAAAAGTTTTTCTTGTAAATGTGGCTAGATTAACTAAATGACCTGAGCTTTTCCATCTAATACTAATACAGCTAGCTTTGTGGTGAAAGGAAATTGTTCCTAGGTTTGGTGAATTACCATAGATTCTGATAAAGGATCTCATTTTACACAAGATATCCTGAAAAGGGTCTATGAGCTTTGGGTATGAGGACCATTCTCTTGGACTTTTGTGGAGGCTTGTTACTATTGACTTGGTCTTAAATATGATGCAATGATCAACTTTAACTTTACTCTCCCTGATGATGGTTTATCTCTGAGATAAAAGGTTTAATCTATGCTTCTGCCCTAGATTGATGGATAGGTCTGTTTTTTTAATCTGTGGTCTATTCTAGGTCCTTAGCATATTTGTCTGGTTTATAACTCTGGGTGTTCTTCTGTGTTATTCATTGGTATTGGCTTGGGTCAGAGCTGAGTCTATGATCATCTCTGAATGTTTCTGGGCCCCTGACAGTCTTTGAAGATCTCCAGAGTAATGAATAAAAGACTGACATTAGATTCAGGAATACATGGGCCCAAGTCCTATCTCTAATATATATCATATTGTCATCATGGGGATGATTTCCAGAAAGTTTGATGATAATAATTCTTAATTACTATTCCTTTACATAGTTCAAAATTCATTTTTATCATTTATACTGTAAATGTGAAATCCCATACCCTCCATGATTCTGTATTATTCTATATAGTCTGTAAGAATATAGGAAATAGGCTAGGAAAAAATGAGCAATGACAAAAATAACAAAGAAACTGAATATAGAAGGATATTACAGTGACAAAGAAGATCAAAACAGCAACTCAGAAGAAGATGACAATGTTAAAACAACTATATGCAAAAATCTCAAATAAAAATGTGATTTGGTCTCAGTCCCATAGCCAAAATGAACAAAGGAATTCCTGGAAGACCTCAAAATAATTTCAAAAAGTAAATAAGACAGGTATAGGAAAAATTGGGGAAATACATGAGAATAATATAAGAAAATCATAAAAAGGACCCAATAGCTTGACAGAAGAGGAATTTTAAAATACACCAAAAAATAAAACCTTAAAAACAGAATATGCCAAATGATAAAAACACAAAAATCCACTGAAGATGATGGCTTAAAAAAATAGACTTGGCAAAAAAAATGATACTATATGTATAAAAGTTTACTGAGGAAAATAATACCTTAAAATTAGAAGTCTGTAAGTGCAAGTCAATGATTCCATGAGATATCAAAAAACAATGAAAAAAAATTAAAAGAAAGAAAAAATAGAAGAAAATATGAAATGTTTCATTGGAACATAATCTACTTAGAAAATTAATTGAGGAAAAATAGTTTAAGAATTATTAGACTACCTGAAAGCCCTGGGGTATGGGGAAGATGACCCTAAAAGATATGTTTCAAGACATTGAATCATATGTTAAAGAATCATAAGATTTAGGATATGTAGGAATAGGATTATAGAGAGTTGAATTTTGATAAGAGCAACTTTGAGAGGATTAGAATTTATCTCCAAAAATACTGGGTTCAAGCCAGGAACCCTGGAGAGAATTCTGGAATTCAGAGAGCTGAGAAGGAAGGAATTTGAGAGGGAAACTTCCACTTCCTGCTCCTGAGCTGGAAGAGGCCGGTGCAGATTTTGGGGCTAGCTTACCTTAACCTGTTTATGGAAGTTTGGAGGTTCTTTTTCAACTGGAGAGAATGTTATGGAAGATTTATTTATACCTGCTGTGTTTGCCAACTTGTTTGAAGTTTTTATATGAAGATCCTATCTGTTGGGCTTTGAGTTTTTCAGTGTTAGATTCAGCTTTGGGTGGAATTAGCCATCTTGAAGTAACTCAGTGGATTTTAGAGATAACTTCTTAGAGAAGTAACTAAACTAAAAATTGAGGATTATAGCCAGGTAGTTTAGCGAGCTTTAGGGGAAAACTTAGCTAGAAAGAGGGAGCTGGTAGCATAGCCAGAAGAACAGAAGCGTCCTTCCTGAGACCTAGAACACTATACAAAGTAAAAGAAATATTTTATCATGATCAACTGTGAATTTCTTAATTGTTCTCAGCAATAGAGTGACTGTACATGTTTAATTGATATCAAATTACTTACCTTTTCAAATAGATGGTGTGGGAAAGCAGAAGAGAATTTTAATCTTAACATTTTTTAAACAAATATAAAAATTGTTTTCACAAGTAATTGAACAAAAGAAAATATTTTAAAATATTTTAAGGGAGAATTAAGACAAGTTAAGATTATAAATATTCTCTTTTATAACACCTCATTCCAACTTTGCCTTTTAAATTAGAGTTAAATAAATGATTATTGGAAGTAAAACATTTGTTTTTGTGAATGGAGAGGGAAAAGCACTGAATTTTAAGTTAGAGAATTTAAGTTATAATCTTTCCTCTGATATTCACTGCCATTACCACCTAGGAGAATTCATTGAATCTCATTGGGTTTCTATTTCCTCATTTGCAAAATGAGGGAGATGGGGTAGATGACCCTTGAGATCCTTTC
The DNA here is from genome assembly GCF_027887165.1 of Monodelphis domestica. Lineage (NCBI taxonomy): Eukaryota > Metazoa > Chordata > Mammalia > Didelphimorphia > Didelphidae > Monodelphis > Monodelphis domestica. The sequence continues at coordinate 250,746,187 of NC_077233.1, forward strand.
TAATTTAGTTTTTTGCTGTTATAATCTTTGTGTGGAGGCATCATCTCTATTGCTTAGTCCTATCATAACAATTCCTTAATCTCTCATTACACCCTCTGTAACTCCTATTTTATTAATAAACTTGACATTTATATTAAAACCTTGTCTTCCCAATGGAAATTATTTTGTTAATATTTTGTATTTACTTACATGTATACCTATTGTTTTCCTCAGAAACAATCAAATTCATTGAGTCAGGTGCTATTTGGTTTTCTTTTCATATATCCAGTGACACACATGTAGTAAATAAATATTATTTAAAGTGAATTGAATTGAACTGAATTTGAGACTGGGTCTAGGATACTGTATAGCAATGAGGATCTTAACTTACTCAGTTTTATATGATGAAAATTTTACCCATGTAGTTGTGTAAATCCACCACAGAAAAGCCACTCAGACAGGATGTTTTAATTTTTCTCTAACTTTCTTGACTTATCATGGTAATCAAAAGACCATTTGGATCTATCAATTATCCCTTACTCTTTGTATATCACTAGTCAATATACTTCTTTGTTCATAAGAATTTATTAGGAGACTGGGATAGATAGAAACTGGACATGTGATTTCATTGGTGTTAGGAACAACTCACTAAATCAACATGAGTACAATGCAACTACTACTCTTAGAAAATTGCCTAGAAACATTGAGGTTTAAATGTCTTGCTCAAGATTATATAGTAGTAGTAGTAGTCTCTCGGTAACCAAGGATGATGATTGTCTTTGTGCATTTTCATCTATGATAGATGAGTGTGCACAAAGACACTTGTGCGTGAAGGAGATTTAAGTGGAAAAGTCGATGCACAGAGACAGTCCCACTCTCTCGGCGTTGGAAGCTGATATATAATACCTACAGAGGACCCTTGTACCTCAACTCAGTCTGGGTTCTTGCAGAGAGCAGTGAGCGATCTGTCCTTTCTCTGATCTCAATTTCTGAAGTTCTTATTTTTAGTTGAGCCACTTTTTCTTTTGAGATTTGAGTCCAGGGCTTTCTGATTCTCAGGACAGATCTCAGTCCACTAGATTATAATGTCTTCCATTTAATTAAATATTTCAGACAAACACATACACATAACGCTAAGTCTTGGACTGTAATATTTTTCTTGTATATAAATTTTGGTCAATTTTATTTTTAAAATGTCTTTTACTTATTTTATTTTAAAATTTACAATTATTTTGAGTTCAAAATTATCTCCCTCCCCCCTACCTCATTGAGAAGGCAAACAATAAGAATATAAATTACTTGTACATTTTCCTTAAAATTTTCAGAAATTATTGTTTCATATGTTTTGTATTGAATTTTATCTTCCCTTCCTAAGTCCCTTCCCCTCACAAAACTCATTTTTGTGTCCTAGAAGATATGGCAGTAGGTGTTAAAAAGAAAGAAGGACTTAATATCACTGTTGATTCAACAGTGATAACATTAATTTATGATGAGGACAAGATATGACAGATCTTCATATGTATGTAAATGTGTGTGTATGTATGTATACACACATAGAATTTTAGTCACTAAAGAGAAAGGCTTGTGGTGAAAATCAAAGATCCTCTAGACTGGTTCTAAGAAAGATCTGGAATCTCCAGGAAACAAGAAGTTTTGCAAAGTATCAGTTGAGTTATATCATGCTTCATTGTCCAGAAAAGTCTTGAAAATTTATTAGTTCTAAGACATTTTTCCCTTGCTGTCTATCTTAAAACACTGATGTGTTTGACTATTATGTTGAAGTGTGCAACCGTCAACATTTGGTTTAAGTTACCTTTCAATGCTGTGATTGGTTATCATCCAGAATTTAGGCATCAGTTGGATATGATTAAATGTTATTCAATTAATTCAGGAAATTGACTCACTTTTGACATTTTCTTAAACACTTCTATTTTTTTCTAGGTGGTTATATGTTGGTGGAACATTTGTTGTTAATGTTAACTTTGATTTGTTGGATGATCCTAAAACAGCTTTGGAATTTTTCTCACATTTATATGCTATGCATTTTTCTGTTATCTTTTTATATAAATGGATCATCTTCCAGTAATTTAAGTCTATGAAAGAGTTCAGAAGTATGATTTTGTTATTTTGAAATTAGTGGTTTATTTTTTTTTATTTTGTCAAATAAAAATTGAATGCAGTTATCCGAAATAGTATAAAAAAAGAATTTTCTGCAGACTTTTTTTAAAGAGCAAACCACATTGTCTTCACTGTCATATATGTCAGGTAGGGCAATATGATGGAAATTAATGAAGTATCATAAGAGAAATATGGTTCCTGAAAAATTCTGCATTTTGGAATATGATCTTAATAATTTGAAAAGCAAGGCACATTTCATGAAATTGTGTTCTGCATTTATGTCAGTTCTCTTTACCAAAATAAAATTTCACATGACCCTTTGAAAAAGCATTATAAATTTGTGAACAAAAATCAAATATTTAAAATTATTTTCTTCTGAGGATATTGATGTGTATTACATTTAAAGAAAATAATATTTTTAGCTTCAACTATATAATTAGACCTGTATTCCCCAGTATCCTTGCAAGAATTTTCTGAATCTTGCTCTTTAAAATCTTGATAGTTCATTACTTCAGTCATAATGAACCATTGTTAAATTGATTAAATTTTAACCATTGTTAAATTGAACCAATTGTTAAATTGATATTTTTTACCAAAAATTAGTCATGAAATAAAAAGCCATAATCTTTCCTCCAGTCTGCATAGCCTTTGTTTTTTTTCCTGTTGAAGATACTTCATCAGGGTCTACAGTGAAAGAAATATTCTAGTATTGATATTGGATATCCAGCTTTAATGGTCTTTGGGAAAGCATCTTGTGTCATGTTTTTTCTTCTAGATACTTCCGTTACTCCTCAGAACACATTTTTTTGCAACTTAAATAACAACATCCCACTAAAAGGATTGACCGAGGCAGCTAGGTCATATTTGTCCACCCACTCCTTCATTTTTTCTTAACCAATTGTTTTTTTTTTCTTGAATGTAGTCCTTTTTTGAAAAGTTAACAGAGACAATTGCTTTTGAAGTTAGAAACATGTTTATTCAACACTTTAATCTCTTTGTCATTCTAATCAGGTATAATGGTTTATTTTAATCTGTGGTATTTTCTCATAGTCACATTTTCTAGTTTATTATGGGTATAATTATTTCCTCATCTTTAAATCAAAGCTCTTCCTGTATTATTTCTACATTTTCTTCAATAAGAATGATGTCATCTTCAAATGATGGCATTAGATCAGACATTCTGTTTCAGGACTTATATGAGAAAAAAAAAATTCTTAGCTGCTGTCTAGCCTGAGCTTCTTTAAAGACCTGCAATATAGACTATATTCAAAAAATTAGAATTTGCTTAGGCTTTTGTGATATTGGCACAAAATTCAAATCTGTCACCTAGTACAGGTACTCACTTCTCATTAGGATCAATAGTGCTGAATATAAGGTTTTCTGTTTTTTTTTTCTAGCCTTTTGTTATAATATTAAAGAATGTAAATTTTCCACTCTTTGGTTTTCCAATAATACTAATTTTCAATAAGGTCCCAAATATTCAAATGTCTAAATGTTATTTAATTTAAACCAAATCCCTTTTGAGTTTAGCTATGACAAAGATCCCCATTGTGTTGGTAGATAGATCCTAACCTCACTAGGATGTAGGAAGAGAGTATTTATGGGCAAAAGCAATTTTTATTGACAATGAAGTAAGATATCTGAATGGTTCTGGGTAATAATAAAGAGGGTATCCCAATTCCTGAAACTACAGTTAAAATGCATTTTGCTCAGTTATGCTCAGTTATGCTCTCATGTTTTTATCCTTTTGGGTTGTCATACATCATACATCATAAAATACTAGATTATATCTGGAAGGGGCCTCAGGTGTCAAGTTCACCTACTGCATTTTATAAATAAAGAGAATGAGGCTCAGGGATATTAGGTAACTTGAACAAAGTCATGCAGCAAGTAAAGTATGAAAACTGACATTTGAAACCAGGTCTTTTTTTAAAGTTTACTTATTTAATTAATTAATTTAGAATATTTTTCCATGGTTGTGTGAATAATGCTTTTTCCCTCCTCTCCTCCCACCCCCCTCCCATAGTCAACAAGCAATTCCACTGGATTTTATTGTCATTGATCAAGACCTATTTCCATATTATTAGTATTTGTACTAGTGTGATTGTTTAGAGTCTACATCCCCAATCATATTCCCATCAAACCATGTGATCAAGGAATTGTTTTTCTTCTGTATTTCTACTCCCACAGTTCTTTCTCTAGATGTGGCTAGCACTCTTTCTCATAAGTCCCTCAGAATAGTTCAGGATCATTGTATTGCTGCTAGTAGGGAAGTCTATTATGTTCAATTGTGCCACAGGGTATCTGTCTCTACATATAATGTTCTCCTGGTTCTACTCCTTTCACTCTGCATCAATTCCTGGGGGTCATTCCAGTTCACATGAAATTCCTCCAGTTCATTATTCCTTTCAGCACAATAGTATTCCATAACCAACAGATACCACTTTTTCTTCAGCCATTCCCCAAACAAAGGGTATCTCCTCATTTTCCAATTTTTTGCCACCACAAAGAGTGTGGCTATGAATATTTGAATATGAATCAAATATAATAGACTTCCCTACTAGCAGCAATACAATGATCCTGGATTTATGAGAAAGAGCACTAGCCACAACCAGAGAAAGAACTGTGAGAGTAGAAATACAGAAGAAAAATAATTCCTTGGTCACATGATTTGATGGGAATATGATTGGGGATGTAGACTCTTGTAAATCTTGAAATCTCTCAGACTTGTGAATGTTAAAAATTTTCCCATCGGGGAATTCTTAATTGGAACAAATTCCCTACTGAGAAACATTCCCCATTTTGCCAAGGCTAAGGGTAGTGGTCCAGGACAGGGCAATCAGCCATGTGCCAGGTTAGATCAAGTAAACACTGAGAACAAAAACTTAGACCTAAGCCTAATGCTAGAATTTGAGCAGTTCCTGACTTGATCAAGCTCAAAGACCAAAAGCTTACTCCTAAGCCTGAGGCAAGTCTTAAAGCTATCAGCATCTCAAGGATTATTTGAATCAGCATCTGAGGTGGCTCTCAGAATTTTCAGCCCTCAGGCCATCATACCTCAAGAGAAAAACTGAAACTGGCAGAAACCCAGGGGAAAAAAAAGTTATGGGGAGTATCAAGAAAGGACTGAAGTTTAAGAGGATGACCTAACCTCCCAGAAAACAGAGCCTACCTATAAAGAGTTAGGAAAAATGAGCAAACAAAAAAGCACACAAATCTAAGAAATTTCAGAGGGAAAAATGACATTCAATAAGATAGAAGATTCCCAGCATTCCTGAGGAATAAGCCAGACCTAAACAAAAAAATTTGAAGTCTAAACATGAGAGCCATGAGAAGTCTTAAAAGGTAAATAAGAAAGAATATTTAGACTTCCGGTCAAGATGGCGGTGTAGAAGCAGCGAAAGTTCAGACCTCCGAAACCCTTCCCTACCGATCGCAAACAAAGTGCTCCTAGGCCACCGAAATTCAAGCTGAACAACAGGATAGACCTGGGGAAACCTCCTCCTGGACCTGGATCAAAAGGTACCGCACCCCAAAAGCCAGAACCCTAGATCACTCAGATCTAAGGGGTAGACAGAAAGAAGGTCCCAGGACCCATCCCCGCCAACCCAGAGTGCTGAGCCCAAGGCAGCAGCGGGAACCTCAGGGCTCTGAGGACTCACCTTGAAAGCAACCCGAGCCAGTCTCCGGAGCGCCCAACACAGACGGCAGGGAAGCATAGAGAGAAGGGGGAAGCCTGTGGCCTCCTGGCTGGGTTCTTCCCTCTGGGTCTCGGGGGAGGTCCCAGCTTCGGGGCACCAGCTGAGCCCAATCCCATCGGGAGCCCTCAGAGCTACTGAAAGGACAGAGGGCTCAGGGCTGGCAAAGGGGTGGCTCCGAAGAGCCTACCTTGAAAGTAACCCGGGCCAGTTTCCGGGCATTCAACACAGACTGTGGAAGAGGAGGTTGCTGCTTTTCTCTTTCTTCTTTTTTTTTGGCTCCGGGATCATTTGGCCCACACTACCTGAACCTAATCCCATCAGGAGCCATTAGAGTCCAGGCAAGCCACGACCCCCCCCCCCCCCTTAGAGAGCAGGGTCTTCTGAAAGAACCAGCTGAACCTAATCCCATCAGGAGCCCTCAGAGCTACTGAAAGGACAGAAAACTCAGGGCTGGCAAAGGGGTTGCTCCAAAGAGCTTTCCTTGAAAGTAACTCGGCCAGTCTCTGGGCACTCAACACAGGCTGTGGAAGAGGAGGTGGCTGCTTTTTTTTTTTCCCTTCCCTTTTTTGGCTCTGGGATCTTTCGGCCCACACCACCTGAACCTAATCTCATCAGGAGCCCTCAGAGTCCAGGCAAGCCACAACCCCTCCCCCCTTAGAGAGCTGGGTCTTCTGAAAAAACAGAAACCTAGAGGCGAAGTCAAGATGGCAGCCTAGAAGGAGCATAGACCTGGCAGCCTGGCTAGAGCTTTAGAGATCCTCCATATCTGCTCCAGCCGTCCAGGAAGTTTAAAACTCAGAATAAACCCATCCCAAATAAGCTGAACTCAATCCCATCAAAAGTCTCCAGAACACAGGGAAGCCCAGGCTCCCCATCCATCCTCACTGACTGCTGAACTTTAAGCCAATCAAAAGCCTCCAGAGGACAGGAAAGCTCAAACCCCCAACAACCCTCCCTCAGAGATTACACCAAGAGATCCTCTGTTAAAGCTCCAAGAGGGGAGACTGATAGAAGTCCCTAAAAAACAAAAAAAAAATGAGAGGAACAAGAGCACAGACAAATACAGGGAGGAAAGAAGGGGTGAATTTGAACAAACAACAGAAACAGAAGAAAGAAACTACAATAGACAGCTACTACTCACCAAATGGAACAGAGGGGGAGAGATCAGCAAACGATAAACCAGAAATCCCAGCGAATTGGATACAGGCTGTGGAAGAACTCAAAACACAGCTAAGAGAGGCTGAAGACAATTGGGAAAAGAACTTAAAAATTAAGATAAGTCATCTGGAAACAGAGGCACTTGAACTAAAACAAGAAAATAGTGTCCTGAAAGCCAAAATCATCCAGCTGGAAAATGAGGCAAAGGAGATGAAAGATGAAGCAAAGGAGATGAAAGACGAGATAAAGAGGATGAAAGACAATCTTCAAAGAAACTCAGACCAGAAGGAAAAAGACGACCAAAAAGCCAAAGATGAAATCCAATCTTTAAGAACCCGAGTAAAACAACTAGAATCAAGTGACCTCACAAGGCAGCAGGACACTATAAGACAAAACAAAAAGAATGAAAAAATTGAGGAAAATGTGAAGCATCTCATTCACAAAACAGACGATTTAGAAAATTGTTCAAGAAGAGACAATTTAAGAATAATTGGACTACCAGAAGACCACGACAAAAGAAAAAGCCTGGACATAATACTAGAGGAAATTATCCAGGAAAACTGTCCCGAAATCCTAGAACAAGAGGGGAAAGTAGAGATTGAAAGAATCCACAGATCACCCCCTGTTTTTAATCCCCAACTGACAACACCAAGAAATGTTATAGCCAAATTCAAAAACAATCAGATAAAAGAACAGGTATTACAAGCTGCCAAAAAGAAACCATTCAGATACCATGGAAACATGGTGAGGATAACACAGGATCTTTCTGCATCCACACTGAAGGACCGAAAGGCATGGAATACAATATTCCGGAAAGCAAGGGAACTAGGCCTACAGCCAAGAATAAAATACCCATCAAAACTGACTATATTCTTACAGGGGAAAGTATGGTCATTTAACACAACAGAGGAATTCCAAGCATTCATAAATAAAAGACCAGACCTGAACAGAAAATTTGAAGTCCAACCACAGAATTCAAGAGAATCATCAAAAGGTAATTAAAAAAGAGGGGAAAAACAACAACAACAACAAAGGTTTTTTTTTAAGAGACTCAATAAGTTAAAATGATATGTATCCCTATAAGAAAAGAGGTCATTGGCAACTCTTAAAAACTGTTGCTATCACCTAAGCAGCTAGAAGAACTATACTCAGAGGGAAGGGACAAACTGTATAGGATGAAAGGACAAGACATAAATAGGTATATAGAGATATGCATGCATAAATACATATACATGTGTATGTATATATATATATATATACATGACTAAAGCTAAAAAAGAAAAGAGGTTATGACTAAAAGAAATGGGAAAAGAAACAAATGGGGGTAAATTTATATGTCACAAAGAAGCTCATGGCGGGAGGGGGGAGAACATCGATACACTGGAAGGGTAAAGAGGTCGGAGATAGGAAATATTCAACTCTTACGTACTTTGAAACTGACCCAAAGAGGGAAGAACAATCCAATCCATTGGGGAAGAGAATAGATTTGCGCCCTATAGAGGAGTAGAAGGGTAAAAAACAGACTGGTGGGGAGGGAAGCAGTACAAGGGAGGGAGAGGGTGGGGGGGAATTTTTAAAAAGACTACAGGGGAAAATAAGGGAGGGAATTAGAAGGGAGGGGGGTAGAAAGGGAAATACAAGGGGGACTGATTTAAAGTAAATCACTGGACAAAAAGGTAGAGCTGAAGAAGAAAGGTTAGAATTAGGGAAGGATATCAAAATGCCAGGGAGTCCACAAGTGACAGTCATAACATTGAACGTGAATGGGATGAACTCACCCATAAAACGTAAACAAATAGAAGAATGGATTAGAATCCAAAACCCTACCATATGTTGTCTCCAAGAAACACACATGAGGCGGGTAGACACCCACAAGGTCAGAATTAAAGGATGGAGTAAGACCTTCTGGGCCTCAAGTGACAGAAAGAAGGCAGGAGTGGCAATCATGATATCTGATAAAGCCAAAGCAAAAATAGACCTGATCAAAAGGGATAGGGAAGGTTATTATATTTTGTTAAAAGGGACTTTAGATAATGAGGAAATATCACTAATCAACATATATGCACCAAATAATATAGCACCCAAATTTCTAATGGAGAAACTTGGAGAATTGAAGGAAGAAATAGACAGTAAAACCATATTAGTGGGAGACTTAAACCAACCATTATCAAATTTAGATAAATCAAATCAAAAAATAAATAAGAAAGAGGTAAAAGAAGTGAATGAAATCTTAGAAAAATTAGAATTAATAGACATATGGAGAAAAATAAATAGGGATAAAAAGGAATACACCTTCTTCTCAGCACCACATGGCACATTCACAAAGATTGACCATACATTAGGTCACAGAAACATGGCACACAAATGCAGAAAAGCAGAAATAATAAATGCAGCCTTTTCAGACCACAAGGCAATAAAAATAACGATCAGTAATGGTACATGGAAAACCAAATCAAAAACTAACTGGAAACTAAACAATATGATACTCCAAAATCTTTTAGTTAGAGAAGAAATCATAGAAACAATTAAAAATTTCATCGAGGAAAATGACAATGGCGAGACATCCTTTCAAACCTTTTGGGATGCAGCCAAAGCAGTAATCAGAGTAAACAGTAAATTCATATCCCTGAGTGCATATATTAACAAACTAGGGAGAGCAGAGATCAATCAATTGGAAATGCAAATAAAAAAACTCGAAAGTGACCAAATTAAAAACCCCCAGCAGAAAACCAAACTAGAAATCCTAAAAATTAAGGGAGAAATTAATAAAATTGAAAGTGATAGAACTATTGATTTAATAAATAAGACAAGAAGCTGGTACTTTGAAAAAACAAACAAAATAGACAAAGTACTGATCAATCTAAATAAAAAAAGGAAGGAAGAAAAGCAAATTAACAGCATCAAAGATGAAAAGGGGGACATCACCTCTGAGGAAGAGAAAATTAAGGCAATCATTAGAAATTACTTTGCCCAATTATATGGCAATAAATATACCAATTTTAGTGATATGGATGAATATATACAAAAATACAAACTGCCTAGACTAACAGAAGAGGAAATAGAATTCTTAAATAATCCCATATCAGAAAATGAAATCCACCAAGCCATCAAAGAACTTCCTAAGAAAAAATCCCCAGTGCCTGATGGATTCACCAGTGAATTCTATCAAACATTCAGAGAACAGTTAATCCCAATACTATACAAACTATTTGACATAATAAGCAAAGAGGGAGTTCTACCAAACTACTTTTATGACACAAACATGGTACTGATTCCAAAACCAGGCAGGTCAAAAACAGAGAAAGAAAACTATAGACCAATCTCCCTAATGAATATAGATGCAAAAATCTTAAATAGGATACTAGCAAAAAGACTCCAGCAAGTGATCAGAAGGGTCATCCACCATGATGAAGTAGGATTTATACCAGGGATGCAGGGCTGGTTCAATATTAGGAAAACCATCCACATAATTGACCACATTAACAAGCAAACCAACAAGAACCACATGATTATCTCAATAGATGCAGAAAAAGCCTTTGATAAAATACAACACCCATTCCTATTAAAAACACTAGAAAGCATAGGAATAGAAGGGTCATTCCTAAAAATAATAAACAGTATATATCTAAAACCATCAGCTAATATCATTTGCAATGGGGATAAACTAGATGCATTCCCAATAAGATCAGGAGTGAAACAAGGATGCCCATTATCACCTCTATTATTTGACATCGTACTAGAAACACTAGCAGTAGCAATTAGAGAAGAAAAAGAAATTGAAGGCATCAAAATAGGCAAGGAGGAGACCAAGTTATCACTTTTTGCAGATGACATGATGGTCTACTTAAAGAATCCTAGAGATTCAACCAAAAAGCTAATTGAAATAATCAACAACTTTAGCAAAGTTGCAGGATACAAAATAAACCCACATAAGTCATCAGCTTTTCTATATATCTCCAACACAGCTCAGCAGCAAAAACTAGAAAGAGAAATCCCATTCAAAATCACCTTAGACAAAATAAAATACCTAGGAATCTACCTCCCAAGACAAACACAGGAACTATATGAACACAACTACAAAACACTCGCCACACAACTAAAACTAGACTTGAGCAATTGGAAAAACATTAACTGCTCATGGGTAGGACGAGCCAACATAATAAAAATGACTATCCTGCCCAAACTTATTTATCTATTTAATGCCATACCCATGGAACTCCCAAAAAATTTCTTTACTGATTTGGAAAAAAGCATAACAAAGTTCATTTGGAATAACAAAAGATCAAGGATATCCAGGGAAATAATGAAAAAAAACACTAATGAGGGGGGCCTAGCAGTCCCAGACCTCAAACTATATTACAAAGCAGCAGTCATCAAAACAATTCGGTACTGGCTAAGAGACAGAAAGGAGGATCAGTGGAATAGACTGGGGGAAAGCGACCTCAGCCAGATAGTATACGATAAACCCAAAGATCCCAGGTCTTGGGACAAAAATTCACTATTTGATAAGAACTGCTGGGAAAATTGGAAGACAGTGTGGGAGAGATTAGGAATTGATCAACACCTCACACCCTACACCAAGATAAATTCAAAATGGGTGAGTGACTTAAACATAAAGAAGGAAACCATAAGTAAATTGGGTAAACACAGAATAGTATACATGTCAGACCTTTGGGAAGGGAAAGACTTTAAAACCAAGCAAGACATAGAGAGAATCACAAAATGTAAAATAAATAATTTCGACTACATCAAATTAAAAGGCTTTTGTACAAACAAAAGCAATGTAACTAAAATCAGAAGGAAAACAACAAGTTGGGAAAAAATCTTCATAAAAACCTGTGACAAAGGTTTAATTACTCAAATTTATAAAGAGCTAAATCAGTTGTACAAAAAATCAAGCCATTCTCCAATTGATAAATGGGCAAGGGACATGGATAGACAGTTTTCAGATAAAGAAATCAAAACTATTAATAAGCACATGAAGAAGTGCTCCACATCTCTTATAATCAGAGAGATGCAAATCAAAACAACTCTGAGGTATCACCTCACACCTAGCAGATTGGCTAACATGACAGTTATGGAAAGTAATGAATGCTGGAGGGGATGTGGCAAAGTAGGGACATTAATTCATTGCTGGTGGAGTTGTGAACTGATCCAGCCATTCTGGAGGGCAATTTGGAACTATGCACAAAGGGCAATAAAAGAATGTCTACCCTTTGATCCAGCCATAGCACTGCTGGGTTTGTACCCCAAAGAGATAATGGACAAAAAGACTTGTACAAGAATATTCATAGCTGCGCTCTTTGTGGTGGCCAAAAATTGGAAAATGAGGGGATGCCCATCAATTGGGGAATGGCTGAACAAATTGTGGTATATGTTGGTGATGGAATACTATTGTGCTCAAAGGAATAATAAAATGGAGGATTTCCATGTGAACTGGAACAACCTCCAGGAAGTGATGCAGAGCGAGAGGAGCAGAACCAGGAGAACATTGTACACAGAGACAAACACACTGTGGTATCATCGAACATAATGGACTTCTCCATTAGTGGTGGTGTAATGTCCCTGCACAATCTGCAGGGATCAAGGAGAAAAAAACACTATCCAAAAGCAGAGGACAAACTGAGGGAATAGAAACACCAAGGAAAAGCAACTGCCTGACTACAATGGCTGAGGGGACATGACAGAGGAAAGACTCGGAGCGAACACTCTGATGCAAATACTAACAACATGGCAATGGGTTCAAGTCAAGAACACATATGATACCAGTGGAATCACACGTCGGCCACGGGGGGTGGGAGGGAGGAAAAGAAAATGATCTTTGTCTTTAATGAAAAATGCATGGAAATGATCAAATAAAATACTATAAAATTAAAAAAAATTCAGAAAATTAAAAAAAAAAGAATATTTAAGGGACTCATTAAGGTTAAAATATTTCTATTTCTATATGTAAAGAGGATAGCTATAATTCTGAAGCATTACTTTTAGTAGTAGAGAAGATAGAAGGAATGTACTTAGAAAGACATTGTGGAAGTAAGCTGATTATGATGATATGATGTGTATGTATAAGTGACTATATGAAATGTGTATGTATGATATATGTAAAAAAAATCAAAGGGTGAAAAAGAGGATTGTATTGAGAGAAAAGGGAAGGGAGAGATAGATTGGGGTAAATTATATGACATAAAGAGGCATGAAAATGAAGAAACGCATGATAAAGTTAGTCTTATATGCACTCACACACACCTATACACTCACATATTTATATAGTAAAATATATTTCAGCCATATATGATACTATAATAGTTTATTTCTATATACATGTGTATATAAATGTGATTGAAGTATATTTTACTATATAAATATGAGTTCATATAATAAAATTATTATTGTTATATGTTTCATTCAGTGCAACTAATGAAAAGTGTTTTGGAAGTAATGTAATTAAATATTTTAGGCTTGTTGCACATGTAACATTTAGTGCTAAGGGAATATAATTTTTATTCTATTTTGCAATATCTGTAGATCAAACTGAAATAGTATGTATTAGGGAGACAAATATAGCATGCAATGTAGAAATAAAAGGAAAAGTAGATGCATGAATATTTTAGTTGTATGTTCTAAATATTAATACATTTAGTTGCATGTTCTTATCATCTAAAAGATATGAGAGATGTGATGAGGATGCAAAGTATTACTAATATAGAATTGAATGTGAGATTTATGAAGAGAAAAGAGTGTCGGTTAGTCACAAGAGAGTGAAGTAAAACTAATTCTTTATGACCAGAATATGTTAACTCAGTATCGAGAGATCTAAAAGAGACCTTTAGAACATTTGAAAGAAGGTTCTTTCCTATGAAAATATTATGGAAGAACATAAATAAGAGCCATAATGGATGGAGAAAAATGTGGAAGGGTTACAATCTTACCTAGTGGGGGGGGGGACACTGAAATTCCTGATATCATAGATTCCTTGAAGTTTTTGAATCATACAATTCTCTTTTTTCTTCCATCCAGATGGTCACTGAAATATCTTTAATAAACTTCATGTTCCTATGCTATCTGCAGTTCTATTATTACATCATCTTAAAATATCATTCAATAAGAACTGACAAATGAACTAAGAAAAGAATATTCATTTTTTAAAGTTCAATAGTCCATTGTTTTATATTTTATCAAATAGCCTTACTCTTACCATGGGGACTGAGAAATGGCTCACAGTCGCAAAAGTCCCTGAGTAAAAAGGAGAAAAATATGAAATAACAGTTAAAAATCTGGGCCAATTGTTCAAATGCTAGGAGGATCATATCCTTTTTAAATGCCTTTCAAAGACTCAGTTTTTTTTTTTTATCTAAAAGTATAATAATAATTCTCAGACATTCTCTTCCTTTATCCTCTTGAAAAAGCCAGGTCTACATGAATTTGCTTAGCATTTTACTATAGAGTGGAGACTTAAAACTTGACATCAAGTGCTTTAAAAATGCAATAGAAAAAGTTGAGCAAAATCGATAATGGTGTGAGGAATGACTTGAACAGCTTGTATTTTCACAGTGGTCATCAAAAAGTAATTTTATATCCAATAATTTGTATTGATTGTTTGTGAAACTATAATGTATTATGCCATAAGCCTGGTTTAGTGGTCATAAATATGTGTACCATTTTGTTGGACATTATTTTTTCTTACAGAGTTTCATTTTCTCCAAAAGGAATCTTATTTGTGGTGTTAATATGTGGGAGCAGGGAACAGAACCTTGACCATATTTCAATAAGCAGCTTCAACCTCACAATCAGACTCATTCCTTTGGGGAAAACAGTGTCAGACATAGTGAAACCTTCAAATACTGTTACTTGTAATACAGTTTGTGCTACGTTTATCAACTGTTTTCACTTTTTCTTCTCTCCATTGATTAAAGATTTGATTTGTAATCTCAAGGCAGCTAATTTATTACATACATTAGGGACTTGTGGTTATGGGACAAGTATAGACAAGGCAGATAATATGGCACATGTTCTGCTAAAAAAGCATATAAATGCATGTATACTCATTTATCTATCATCTATCTTTCTATCTATTCATCTATGCATATATGTATGTATCTATCCATCTATTAGAGACAAGTCAATGAAACACCAATCCTTAGGGCTTTTCTTATCAGATACACACACACACATACATATCCACACAATGTCCTAAATACTTGACTCTTATTGGTCAGTTACCACTTGTATACACTTAGAGTACAACAATAAATATATGAATAACATGTCTCTTAAGATTGGGCAGAAAAAAATGGAGCTTTCCTTCTTAACTACTAAAAATAATATAACTAAACATATTTGAGGGATGACACATGAACTGCATGTTCATGTATGTATATGTATATATACACACAAAAAGATACATACCATGATTACATTAAAAAAATTGATAAAATTAAGAGAAAAAACTATCCAAGTAAAACAAAGCAAAGAGAACTCAAAAGCAGAGAATGTTATATAGGCATACAAATATAATTTACATATTTTAAACTAATTGTAAGCAATGTGGAGTTGTGGTTATGGAAGTAATTTTTAAATGCTTTTGTTTAGTCATGGTGGTGGTTATTAAGTATATAATAAAAAGGGAAAAAAAGAAAGACAAAACAAATATGATAGCCTTCATAGTGAAATAAGAAAAAACAATAATGAATTATGCATACATTTCCAAATTCAATTGAAATTAAAAATCATTTATTAGATCCATGATAAATGCACCTATTCTAGGTGTTGGGGATACAAAGATAAAAAAAGAAAAAATCTTTATTCAAGAACTTTATGAAGTTTTTTTTTTTTTTTGGTCAGCCCTATATGTATACAGATAATTAATTGTGGATAATAATGTGCATAAATATTCATGATATTTCAGCACCTACTATGTGTAAGGGACTATGAGAATACAAAGTATTCAGTTATATCCTACTTTGATTCTTCATGAGCTTATTTGGTATTTTCTTCAGCAAAGACACTGAAGTGGTTGACCATTTCCTTCTCCAACTCATTTTGTAGAAGACAATTTTGAGATTAACCTAAATTTACACAGCTACTAAGTGCCTGAGACCAGATTTGAATTCATAGATAGAAGTCTTTCTGACACCAGTCCCAACACTCTATCCTCTGCCTCATTTAGCTATCCTTATATACAAAGCACTAAATAATTTCAATGGTAAAGAACATGAACAATTGGAGGGACAAGGAAAAGCCTTGCATAAAACAATACATAATTGGTACTTTGAAGGAAATTGATAATTCTAAGTCAGACAGGTGAGAAGGGAATGAATTAGAGATATGAGAGATCACTCATACAGAATCAAAATACCAGTTATAGTGTAAATACAAAATTTAAGTTGAATGAAATTTTCCATTTTCTTCCAAGTCACATATATGGAGAAATTGACTTAATATAGGAAATTTAATTTTTGTTACTAGAGATAACCAAATAGACTGAAAGTTTTGGGATATAAAATATTCTCCACCTTTTCTAAAGAATTTTTCCCCTTATGTTTAGATAATTAAAGTGCAGTTTCCTTAGATTGAATAACCCCTTTGTTGGTATTCACTATCCCATTTGAGGTCTTCTTTATTGATAAGATTTACTAGAAGGTTAGATAAGAAAGTCAAAGGAAATTGTAATTAAGAAATGGTTATTTTGACTTAAAAAAGTCTATAGTTTTGTAGATGGTATCCTGATTTTTAATTTGATCCTATTAGGAATGATTATTAATAGTGAATTTCAATAATTGCAAGGAGTCAGTGTCAATTCTTAGGACTTCTCCCCTCCTCCACCTTCATGGGTAGTCTTCCCAGAAATTGATTAAATATATTGATTGATTTTCTTTACCGAGCATATTCTACTTTTGGTCTATGCACGGGACCTCTCCTTTATAGAAATACTATACCTAGTCTTTTGGTTAAAACAAAGATTCATCTAATTAGAAGCCAGAAGTCAATGATATAAAATGATATAAATATCAACAGAATAGTGATGACTTATGTGACTGGGTTTTCTATGGTTATTTCCTAATTATAGAGTAAGATGATTCTATTCCAAGGGCTTCTATATGCATTTTTACTATGGCACTGTTATCTCCTCCAAAAAAAAAAGATTTATGGCTTTAGATCAAATATTCTGAGGTTTATTAGTTTCTCTCTGGCACTTTTCTTTATCTTCTGTGAATGTTCCCAAGAGATTAGACTAGAGGAATTGGGTAGCTCAGGTAGATGTGCTCTTGATAGTAAAAAGAAATTTATTATCTTAATATCCACACAATTTTTTATACTAATCCACATGGTATGATGCCCTGAAAAAATGTCTAGTATGGGGCCTGGCAAGTACTAAAAAGTTCAGGATGCATGGTGTTGATTGAATAGTTTTTTCATTTGTGAATAGATAGGATAACAGGAAGGATCTAAAGCAGATAGAGTTGGAAGTATGAAGTCATAGGTCAATGTTAGAGATGGGAGACATGGCTTGACAAGACAGAGTCATGAAGTGATGCCAGTAAGATAAGCATTATCTAAATGAGTAGTTTTCAGCAATATCTAGAAGTAAAGTTGGCATGAATTAAGGCTTGAGTTTTAGTCTGTAAGTCTTCTGGTCCAGAAGCAAGATACAATATTGAAATATATAAATGGAGTATATTTCAAGAGTGATTTAAGGTAAAAAAGGTATTATCCTTGTTTTTCAAAGCTCTATGTTGGCTGACCCTATTCTTCCTGAGTATCCAAAATGCCATCATCTGGAAAACTTAGAACCATAAATTAATTATGAAAATTAATTATCAAAATTAATTATAAAAATTAATTATCAAAAATTATCAGATATCACCAACCACTGTTCATCCAGCCTCTGACTAAAGAACTCAATGGAAGGGAAACTTCTTGTTTCTCAACCAACCAATAATACTTTAAAGAGCTCTGCTGTTAAAAATTGTCATTTCTTGAAAACTAAATCTTCCATTATGTAACTATTGCCCACTAATATTGGTTCTGTGTTCCAAGGCAATAATACAAGTCTAATTCCTCTTTTTGTGTTACATACTCTCTAACTATCGAAGATAGCTGTAATGTTCCCTCAAAATGTTCTATTCTCTATGCTAAACATAGTCTTGGAGAGGTTGTGTTTTACACTGCTGAACTCACTGCTTTTTCTTTTCCTCAAAATCCAATACATTTCTAACTTCCCCAATCCTTTGAAAAGCATCACTCTCTTTCCAGGCAGTCAGTGTGGCAGCCTTTGGTGTCATTTCTGAATGCATGCTTTTACTCATACCATATAACAAATCAGTTTCCAAATCTTAACATTTTAAAATTCACAATATTTCATATCTTTGCTCTCTCCAACTCCCATTCTTTATTCATAGGCCTGCCTCATTTCTCCCTAGGGCTTTTGAAATATTATTCCTTACTCAAGCTTCTCTCAAATATAATCTATCCTCCACACAACTGTCAGAGCGTATTTTTTGTTTCATTTTTTTTTACTAAATCAAGAGTCTCACTTTTATACTCAATAAGCTGTATTTTATTTATTCCCTATTAATTATATGATGAAATATGAATTCTTATTTTTAGTATTTAAAGCCCTTCATGACTTGAACTCAGACTTACAGTATGTTACTCTTCATTGTTCACTCTATGTTTCAACCAAACAGATTTTCTCACTTTTGATGTAGAATGGGTCTATATTAAAAACTTTATGCAAAGCTGAAATCAGAACCAATTTATTTTTGCTTGTTTTTGTAATATATATGGAGACAATTAAATGGAGAAAAGCATGATGCTTGCTTAAAAATTATGTTCACTGGCTATGTGAACTACTTTACTGTAATTATAATTTGTAACTTAAGAAGGTGCAGTATTTTTAATGTAATTAATTTTATAAGAAAACCAGCAAATAAAGATGTTTAAATTGGAAAATCTTTATAAATGTGATAGTGAGCTTGGAATGACAAAGAATGGTTTTTATAGATCACTTATTTAAGCATGGTAGCCAAGTGCTTGAAAGTTATTGAAATTAAGAAGAATTATACATTCTTTTAAAAATACATATTCAAAATTTCCTAACATTTACTGTGATGACAAGTGGATATCAGCTTTATGCTACCTGTAAGATATTTTTAATCCAAAAACATTTAAGTGGTCCCTTCAAAAAAAAGACAATGCTTTAATAATGACTTAAAAATAACATGTTCAAGAGAAAGTAATGTTATGGTCCGAGCATTTTGAAATTTTATATTTGGAAATGTTTCCATTGTTTTATGCAATCCTGTTTCTCAAAAAGATGTGTGATACCTATTAAAATTCACATCTGTTCATTAAAAAAAAACTAGTAAACAGAATTTTCTAACCCACTTAAAAATCTTCCCCCCAAAAAAGAGTTTAAGTAAGTTTGAACCTACTTGTAAGAAAAAAGAAAATCTAACATCTTCTAATTAGTTTGCTAGAACAAATATTTGACATTAGGAAAGATAGAGACTGGATCAATTTCAGCAATAACTTTTTTCATGACTAAAAAAAGCATTAAAAATATCATAATTTTATAAGTACAATCAATGATGTTCTAAAATGAATTTAGTTAGTCTTTTGAGTCACTATCACAAAGTGATGCTAACATTAAAAAATAATAAGCACATTCAGTTACATTTCCATCAATAAAATATAATATCCATTTTGATGATTTCTGATACTTTTCCCATATTCCTCATCTATATCCTCTTTTTATACCATTTGACTCTTCATCCATTAAAATCCATGATTTGTGGGTTTGCTAAGGTTCCATCAACTGCATAACTATTCAAACCAGCATTATTTTCATAAACCTCTACGAAATGTATAGGTTTCTAGACATAATTCTCCCCATTAGTGTGTCTCCTTGGTCATTGAATCCCGAGTTTGTTATGGTACCATTGAAGAAAAACCATTATTGATTATTAGAAGTTTAATTTAATATCCTACTTCACCCCGCCCCCAGTCTGTTTCCTTCAGTATTGTGGGCATTACCTACTTCCACAGGAATTAAGAATCTATTTAACTAGAATTTTTATGTCCTTTGATTGGGACTGGAGTGGTCATGAGTTTAGCAAGTATAGGATTATTATAAAAATAACATATATAAATGAACCTTAAGGTGACTATTCAAAGGCAAAGGTTGCTGTAGAAATTGAGGTACCAGATAAATATCCTGAACAGTCAGAAAAGCTCCTAATAATTTGATCTGCCAGGCACTTTGGAGATCAGTTTATTAAATTCATTGAGAATCTTTTAATTGAAAAGTTGTCAGAACCCATCTAAATCTGTCCCTCTACTCATAATGACTTTCCTGGGATTTTATGATCCTATGTTTACTTCTTTGGGTTTCTTATCTTGTGAGAAATATAACTTGTAATTTTGCCCTATACCATCCAGTTTCCCTGGATTATTGTCTATCACTGGTAGCTAAGTGAAGGCTCTAATTATAGGAAATAACTTAGGATAAAAGTCCCAGTTCAAGTGGAATGTTCAAGATGGAATTTTTTTAAAAAGAATTTCCAGTTGTCCTGATAGTAGAAAGTATCACAGTGCCAGCATTGGTCCAATATCTTTGTTGATTCTCTCTAGCTGGGGATGATAGATGATAGATAGATAGATAGATAGATAGATAGATAGATAGATAGATAGATAGATAGATAGATAGATAGATAGATAATAAAAAACTGAACCCCTAATCCAGAAAATGGTTAATAGGTGTGTATACAATATTAAAACTAACTTAATGGAAACTGACCATCTTATTTGGGGCTGGTTGAACTTTCTGGTTTTTCAGAAGTGTTCTAGGTTTTTTTTTGTTTTGGCCACATCATTAGGGAGACTAGGACCTCTCTATGTGAAGGGGCCAGGATATGAATGTTACATCATGGTTCACTGAGGTTTCCCCTAAATCACATTTCATTTCACTTTTAGAATATGGAAAACTTCTGTCAAAATATCTCAGGAGGGAGGTTAGGCTAAGACAGGGATACTACATGAATGTGTAAAGGTTCTTTGTGGTTTTAGGTGACATAATCTACCTTGCATGAGTCCATCTGTACCCCTCCCAATCCTGTCATATTTACCATAAGCTTAGTTCCATTTTTCTCCAGATTTTGTTCCTTACCTTAACAAAAATCCTTATTTTATTTCTTAGAATCAATACTAAGTATTGCTCCCAAAGGAGAGGAGTGTTAAGGGATAGGTAACTGGGGTTAAATGATTAGCTCAAGTTTACACAACTAGGAAGTGTCTGAGGCCAGATTTGACCCCAGGACTATTCTTAACATTCTAGTCTTGAACTTCCATCACCACATTCAACTCCATTTTATGTGTGGTCTTCTTCTACTTGAAGGTTGGGATTGAAATGTATTTGGAGAAAAAAATATGATCTACTTCCTTGGTCAACATGCTATTGGGGAGGAGGAGGAGATCATTATCCTATGATTTCTACCTGAATTTTTTTTCTAAAACCCAATGAAATACCAGGTCAGACAAAAGGAAAGAAGGAAAAAAATTATTAGTCACATACTAAATTACAGTGGTAGGCATGTAGATTCAAGAAGAGGCAAATTGGTTTGCTCTCTAGCAGAAATCTATTTCTTTTAAATCCCTTATGCATGTATCTGAGCATATCATTTTCTAGTGCCCAGACATCAAGAACTATCCAAATGTGTTTTCTGTGGATATTAAACTCATTTTGCTGGTCTTAGTTTGTGATAGAATTCTAGAAGACACTTGGGTTATTGGTGGCCAATCCACTTCAAATTCAGAGTTCTTTCTACTACTAATAACATAATGCTTTCTACCAGATTATAAGCAACTGAGTCAGTGAGCCCATGCCTTCTGACTCCTAATTAAATACTTTCCCCAGTATACTACATTATCCCTATTCAATGTCAGAGAAAGTATTTTAAATTGGGTCTTTCAAGACTATAAGGATCAGGGGAAGCTGGGGAAATCAATGGATTGAGAGCCAGGTCTAGAGATGGGAGGTCCTGGGTTCAAATTTGGCCTCAGACACTTTCCAGCTGTGTGACCCTAAGAAAATCACTTAACCTCCTTTGCCTAGTCCTTGCTGCTCTTATGCCTTGGATTGGTTCCAAGCCAGAAGGTAAGGATTTAAAAAAATACTTTAAGGATCTTTGAACTATATGACCATAACTGTCTCTATGGATCATATCTTGAAGATAATGACAACAAAGGGAGAATCTGTGCCTCCAGATTCAGCTATGACTTACTGCTGAAGAGAAGGTGCATAAGGTATCAGAAAAATATTCAAATTTTAATCCAAACACACTTACATAAGAAAAATCAAATTGGTGTCTGATTTTTTTAAATAAATGTAGATGAAAATAGTATAGTTGGAAATAGAAAAAAAATATCCTACACTGTGAGAGGAACAGTGAAAATGAAATTACAGTTGTACTTAGAAAAGGTGAATTTGAAGCCTGGCTACAACATTCAACTAATTGTGTGATCTTGTCATTTCATTTCTTCCCTAAGCCTCAGTCCCTCATCAGTAAAAATAGCTAATAATAATAATCTCTACGGCACCTTGGGCAAGTGAGTGAGAGAGCAGAAAGGACACTGGACTTGGACTCTGGAAAATCTAAATTAATATCTAGCCTCTGGTACTAACTGTATGTAACTGGGCAAGTCGCTTAGTTTTAGTTTGCCTTGGTTTCCTCTACTATAAAAGTGATAACAGCAATTACCTCATAGGGTTGTTGAATAAGAATCAAATGAGATATTTTTAAAGCACTTAGGTAAGTGTTTGACACATTGTAGACACTAAAGAAATGCTCATTTACCCCTTTTAGCAAGATTATCAGGAATGTCAAAATAGGAAATATGGGACATGACATATAGGAACATGTCTAGAGTGAAATAAGCAGAGCCAAGAAAAAAAACAACTTAATTATGACTGTGATATAATACAAATTGCACTAAAAGACAATTGAATCTTCATTAATGACCAATTGTTTGGTCCTAAAGAGTACTTTCTATAACATATTTTTTAAATACTTTGAATAACTAGAAGATAACAAGAAGAAACTCTTCTCTTAGAAGAAACTAGGAGACTATGAGTTTAGAATGCCATAATTAATGTAAGACTTGATTAATGAGTCTGGTAAGTTTTATTAATCATTTTTATCTTTTAAAAAGTTTGAGAGGGTTCACTGGATGGAGAATAAATAAAAACAAAAGACGACAATAAAAATTTAAAGTATAGTGATTTAGACTTGGACTCAAAATGACCTGGGTTCAGTTTCATACCAGATGCTTTTTAGCTATGTTCTCTTAATCAAGTCATTTTAATTTTACTTCTCTGGTGCTTTGTTTTCTGAATAATTAAATGAGACTGTTGAACTCAATGATAGCACTATCTATAATTCTATAATCCTATAATTTGATATGTAAATCATATTATTATTATCATTATAGTCATTCTTTTTTAGATGCATGATGCAATTATTAATTGTGAGAACATTGGTGCTTGAGAATGGTTTGTTCTTAGTTTATTTTGGAAAACAGAAAAGGTGCTCATCTAATTCAAGTGCTTAGCTTTAATAGCTCTGTAGAATTTTCTCTGTTTTGAAATAATTTGCACCAATGCTGGGAGCCTTCATGCAACAATGTCTTGACACAGTTACTTGTGGAGGCCAGAAGGTCACAAAGTGGCTCCTTGGCAGGATGAAATCATCCACTCAGTCCCCTCTGTATGTCTTCTCTCATCAACATCCCTTACTAATGGAATTGACATGATTATTGTCCTCTCCCTAGTCTCAAAAAAAGTAATATAAGAGCAAAATGCTTGTACACTATTTCC
Source organism: Monodelphis domestica (assembly GCF_027887165.1). NCBI lineage: Eukaryota > Metazoa > Chordata > Mammalia > Didelphimorphia > Didelphidae > Monodelphis > Monodelphis domestica. The sequence continues at coordinate 250,770,016 of NC_077233.1, forward strand.
CCAAAATATCACCAAAAGATCAGACTCACAAATCCAAACCCTAAAGACTATCATGGGTTACCTTTTGCTTAGTTATATAATTCCTAACAAAAACTGTGCTCCCAAAAGCCATGCCCAGAAATCCCCTACACCTATGCACAGAAACTGATTCTCCTAAACCACTACATAAATCATTCATAAGGAGAGGCCTTTAAAGTATGCCTTAGTAAACCATGCCTCAGTGACTTGATTTACCAATGAAAACCCTTCTTGGAAAACTCCCCAACAAACCCTGAAAAATGATTAGTCTGATATTAAATCTGAATTGTGTTTTTAGTACCCCTTTGGTCTCTCCACTTGATTACTATCATTATTGTCTCTAGAATTTCTGATTTACTATCTATTTTTATTTTATTTTATTTATTTATTTATTATCTATTTATATTATTAAAGGGATTAAGAAAAGAGATTTCATTGAAGAGTTAATATGAAGTTCTATTTCCTCATATTCCTTAATAAGTGATTTTCCTTGATTGTCTGTAAGCTCAAGCTCCTCTCAGCTTAATGAGAAAATTAAGCCACCTGTGACATAATCATTTATCTTGTACAAAACTTTTGTCTATCCTTTCAGAATCAATAGTTACAATATAAGTGTATAGAATGATCACAGAACGTTAATTATATGATTTGTCAAAAGTTAATATGTCACCCAATTATCTGCATTTGAAAATGCATATAAAAATAAAAACTAAACCTCAGCCAAGTGAAGCAGCCATTCCATGCACATACACAGCTGTCTTCCATCATTTATTTCTGCCTACGCCACTCCACCTACTGAGGATCCCTTGGAGACATGAGCAGGGCTGGACCCAAGCTCTCTGCACACCAACTCCATTTAAATGACCAATTCTACATTCTCAGAAGATACTTAATCTTACCTAGTAGCTCATCTAACTATTCCAACTAGTCTTTCTTTATTAGCAAGATAAACAAACAAGATACATTCCTTCATCAACTCCTATGAAGAAAAAAGTGGGATTCATGTGTAAGGGATTAAGAAAAGGGATTTCATTGAAGAGTTAATATGAAGTTCTGTTTCCTTATTCTCATTAGCCCTGGTTTAGTTGTCCCAAGGTATTTGTCATAACAGTGAATCTTTGTTTTCTTAAATAGTATCATACTGCTTGATATTTAGAGACAGAGAAAACTTCCAAAGCAGACTTACAGATCTAAGATTGCATTATTTATTTGATGCTCTTACACTCAAAAGTCACCTAACTACAAAGAAAAGAAATGAACAATTTAGTTAAAACCCATCAATGGACAAACCATCAACTACTTGTATAAATCTTGTGATTGTTTTGTATTTACATATTTTACATATATATATATTCATTTCTGCTTCAGCTAGACTATAAACTGCTACTTCAAATTTGTCTTTGAGTGATTGACTAAAATTTGTGTAAAGAAAATTTACTTTTATTATACACAGAAGACAAGCAAATCAAATATGGTAGGAAAATCTTCCAATGAGAAACTTTCTGGGAAAATACTATGGATTTCTCTCCTTGCTGTCCTGACATGTCAGCTTTGTTTCATAGATCTTTCTACCGTGGAGATATCCTTTCCCCCTTAGGTTCCTCTACCAACTGGAAAATTCCTGCCCAGAGCAACTATTATATTTATGTTCACTTTTCATCTAACTCCACTCCTTACTCTCTGAAAATTTCCCCAAACTTAACCCTTCCTGTCTTTGTTTTTCCCTTCTATCAGTTGTCATTTCCACACATTTCCTCAGTATTCTCTGTCTCTCTCTGATACTCTCTCATTATCATCATCATCATTTCCAATTTATCCTGCTAAATGATGGACCCATCACCACTTACCTTCTGTCCCTTCCACCAACCCACTTCTCATCCTTTTCTGGTTCTGGAATTGTAATGAGATCAATTCTGTCATATTCCTAGATAAAGTCAGTCAGTTTACTTCTATATCCATCATCCCTAGAATTTTCCAAACCAAAAAGTGCTTCCCAGGACAATGATACAATATATATGTTGTGCCCTCTTATTTTTAATATATGTGCCACTGAAGCAAGCACAGTCTCCTCTTATTAAAATATAAACTTCTTGAGGATAGAGAATGTTCTTAGCTTTTGGTTTTCTAACCCTAGGGCTTGGAAAAATGCTTGGCACAATGTAAACTCTAATCAGATTTTTTAATCCAGTTATACCTTTATTAATTCATTCATAATGATATCAAAAAAGAGAAAACTTATTTCATGTTTCTTTTATTTTAAATCAGAATCATAGTCAATAAACATTTAAGCACCAACTATGTTCCAGATACTGTACTGTACTATGAATCTGAAAAGAGCTTATAATCTTTTGGAGGAGATAACATCTAAAAATGTTTAAAAACTATTTACTATATTATAGGACATCTAAGCATTTTCAGAACTTTGCTTTAATTTTATGCTACATTAACTGGTTAAATAATAAATTTCATGGTTTTTTGTAAGTTGAAATGTTAATTTGTATACCATGTAAGTATTAATTAAATTTAATTTTGGAAAAAAATTTTTGAAATATTAAAAATTTAAATTTAAAAGTTATAGTGTTTTACAGTGTTTTACTTTATAGTGTTTTACTCTTATCCCTATACATATATGCCTAAAGTTAGGTCTTCCAGTTTGGGTATTTGATGGTCATAAAGGCATATTTTTTTTATTTAGGGGTTATGGGGTTTAGTGAATATAAACACAAATTTATTTTTAATATAAATTATTATTAATTATTCATGTGTACTCTCTCCATCTCAGGGGGTTTCTAGAGAAGATAAAGTCCAGGAATGCATCGGATGACTTATTGTCGCTACCAGAACAAATCCCTTCACTTCCTTGAATGTCAAAATCCACATTCATTCTATTTTAATATATTTTATTTTATATATATATATATTTATAAATATGTTTATATAATATATATTATAATATAATTAATTTGGTTTTTAACTTAAAAAAGGTGTGAACATAGCAAAAGTAGGTTTGTTTCCACTAGCATGTAGGTGAGAATAGAAACAGTAATCCTTGAACCAACAGTGTAAACTCAAGAAATATTCTGTCTCAAGAACACTGTGCAAGACATTAGAGAAGATACAGAACTTTTAAAAGGCATAGTATCTACCTTTCATGAAATTTGGACATAAAATATAAACAGAAAATCATAATATAAGTCAAGGAATGAGAAACACATTAAAAAAGAGACAAAACAAAATGCTATGTGAGATCCAAAACATTAAAGATCCAAAACCAAAAAGACTGCCTAACAGGCAGTCATGGAAACTTCATGGAAAAAATGGTGTTTGAATTGGGTTGTAAATATTTGTAAAATATTTAATTTGTAATTTTGTAAATTTGTAAAAATTTAATATGAGTACAAACAAAAAGCAACAGAACTTTTCTTACAAAAAATTACATATCTATATGTAGATGCTAAATGCATATATTTATGTAGGCATATGCATATATATGTATATCGATGCAATATACATATTTGTGTGGATATTCATATCTATACATATATAAATATACATATATAAATAAAATGAGTTTACTGAAATAAATAAATTTTGGGATACTTTGATTATGAGAGAAGAGGAAAAAAGTATAATAATGTATTTTTCCAGAATGACAGTTACTGATATCTGCAAATGGCTTTCACTAGAAGAAAGAAAACACACTGCTCCAATCAATAGGCAGATAGTCTGTAATGTAAAGATTAAGATCAGAATATTTAAAATTTAATACTTTGCCACTCCATATAGCACTTTCGAAGTCAATATCTTTGGAAACCTGGTCCGTTTTCCTGCTTTGAAAGCATTATATATTTAAGGTTTCTAAATAATTCATCTAGTCCACGCGATTAAAAATGAAAAACGTAAGTTCATCCATTATCTTCTGCAGCTTCTGTCTGGATATTAGTTTTTTCTAACTACTCAGGATTCTTTCTTCCTCTCTTTTATAGGGAGTTCAATAGATACATTAAAGGAAATGAGGAAAAAGCCCCACCTTCTCACTATTTACAGATGCTGCTACTTAGATAATATGCATAGGTAGCTGCTACACATGTACAATACAGACATTTTCATTGAATTATTACTTCTAGATCTCATAACAAATGCTGTGATTAAATGGCAAGAAGTATATCATGCCTTATTCTTTCCTCTGACCCATTCTGAGATTTAGTGAAGAACACGTCTACAATTCTGAATTATGATTCTGACTATATTTTGGGGGTAAAAAAAAAGCTTGAACCATCTTAATTTATCATAAATCAATCACATTTTGAACACTCAATCAATTTATTCAGCACATACTACATATGGGTCAGACACTGTGTTATGTGTCAAAGATACAGATACAAAAATGTAACAACTGTTACCCTAAAAGAGCATCTATGTTATTGAGAAAAACAATGTTAATAAAAGAGCCCCAAATATATATATACAGAATAAATACCAGATAATTTAGGAGGCACTAGTAGCTGGAAAGATCAGAAAAGAATGCAACTTTTGAATTGATCTATGAAAGAAGCTAAGGATTCTAAGCACCAGAGGTGAGGAGAGTGTACCTTTCAGACATGGGGGAAGAGAGGATCCAGGAGCAATGTCCTGTGTGAAGATAAGTGAAATAACTCAGTTTGGCTGGAACATAGGGTCTGTGAAGGATGACATGTGTTACTAGAATGGTAGAAAGGTTGGAGCCACCTTGTTAAATATTTGAATATCATACAGAGGGATTTGTGTTTTATCATAAAGGTGATGTGGTGGTGGTTGTTATTGAGTTGTTTGAACCATGTGGAGCCATTACTATTTATTGAGCAGGTGATGTAATATGGTCAGACCTTTGCTTTAGGGATTTCACTGTGATTACTTTGTGGAGAATGGGCTGTTCTTTCCTTTTGATATCAATTTGTCATCATAAACCAAACTGAAAGGGAAAGAAAACTAAGGACAACATAGGTATTAATTATATAAAAGATGTAATTGGGTAAATATTTCTCTCCACATACATTATTATCAGTGGACATTAACCTTGTCAAGGATGAATATTCTTGGTTTTTAAAAATATATTCCATTGATTTGTTTGAGAAAACAGTTTGACTTATAAAGGAAAATTTTCAAGTTGATTTTTAAATTTTTTTTTTTATTTGAGCATTTCCAAACATTATTCACTGGAGACAAAGATCATTTTCTTTTCCTCCCCCTCCCACCCCCACCTCTCCCACAGCAGACGCGCTATTCCACTGGGTATCACATGTGTTCTTGATTCGAACCCATTTCCATGTTGTTGGTATTTGCATTAGAGTGTTCATTTAGAGTCTCTCCTCAGACATGTCCCCTCCATCCCTGTAGTCAAGCAGTTGCTTTCCCTCGGTGTTTTTACTCCCACAGTTTGTCCTCTGCTTGTGGATAGTGTTTTTCTCCTTGATCCCTGCAGATTGTTCAGGATCACTGCATTGCCACTAAAGGAGAAGTCCATTACATTCGATTATACCACAGTGTATCAGTCTCTGTGTACAATGTTCTCCTGGTTCTGCTCCTCTTGCTCTGCATCATTTCCTGCAGGTTGTTCCAGTCTCCATGGAATTCCTCCACTTTAATATTCCTTTTAACACAATAGTATTCCATCACCAATATATACCACAATTTGCTCAGCCATTCCCCAATCAAAGGGCATCCCATCATTTTCCAATTTTTGGCCACCACAAAGAGAGCAGCTACGAATATTCTTGTACAAGTTTTTTTCCTTATTATCTCTTTGGGGGTACAAACCCAGCAGTGCTATGGCTGGATCAAAGGGCAGACAGTCTTTTATAGCCCTTTCATATAATAACATATGAAAGATATCAAATGAGCCATATCACTCAGTGGATAGAGAGCCAGGCCAAAAGAGAGGAGGTCCTAGACTCAAATATGACTTCAGGTACTTCCTATCTGTGTGACCCTGGGCAAATCACTTAGCCCTGATAGGGAAGATTTTACACAGAGTTGAAATGTAATGATGGAGAAGCAAGAGTGACAAACATGACAGTTGGAATGTTGAGGACAGAGACCGCTGGGAAGAGAGCCAACAGATGAGGGGTTTGGTTTTGAGCCTTGAATTGAAAGCAGCTCCCTTCGTATCTCAGGATTTGATACCTACCATTTTCTTGAGGATTTCCCAATTGTACCTGATGCCCACATCGACTGTGAATTGATCCTCTTTCTCTGCCATCTCATGACCTGTGTGGACTGACTGGACATGCCAGTCTGAGAGGGATAACCCGGTAGGGTAGACTGAATCAGTCCTGAAGACAGAAACATCTCTTTCTGTGTCAGCTATACATTTGTTGTTTCTTTTAACATTAGATTAAGGATAACCAGCATAAGAAATCAAGAAGACAGAAAAAGCTTCCAGGCTTGTCCTTTATACTGTCCCCCTAACCCTAAAAGACCCATCATCGGTCTGTGCTTTAGCTTGGGGAACTCCAGTTTGACTTCTTCCTTAATCCCATCATAGTTATCCTATCCCAAATAAATAGTGTTCCTTTATTCAGTAGCAGTAAGATCTTTAAACAAGAAGAAAGTTGATGGGTGGGCATTTAGTCTGGGAGGAAGATCTCTATCAGAACCAGGTAAAGTCCTGCTTCAGACATCATTGATCTTCCTCTGAAAAGAGGTTTTTACCACAGGGTCTCCCAGGAGGATTAGGGTTCGCAAAACTTCCTAATCACCCATCATTCTCCACTCCTGTGGTGTGCCCAAATCTGGTATAGACCTCTGCTTTTCCTGTGTCTTCATCTTATTAGGTTAAGGACAGAGGGCAAACTTCAGCTCTTTGTCTGGACAGGGAGCTAATACCCCTGGGGGAAGGTGTGTGGTTAGATCATCAACACAATCTGACCTACTTCTAAACCATCATCTGGTTCATTCACCTTTTCATTTAATAGCCCCTATTCCCTAGGCCTTAGCATTTTTCTGTCTTGGAACTGATGCTTGGTATTGATTCTAATACAGAAGTTAAGGCAGAAATATAAAAGGGAAAAAAAGGAAAGGAATGAAATGAAATGAAAAGGAGAGAAAAGGAAAGGAAAGGAAAGGAAAGGAAAGGAAAAGAAAGAAAAGAAAAGACTAGAAAACAAGACAAAAAAGAAAAGAAGAAATATCATTTAGAAAATGGTTAAAAAACATGATATGGAGTTAATGTACTAAAAATAGTTCTATTTATTGTCAGATGACTTTGGTTCAAGTCTGATTTCAGCTGTTTCCTATATTTCTCTCATCTTTAAAGAAACCTTTTAACCCCTCAGGTCTCCAGGTTTCTCATATGTGAAGAGGAAATTAGACTATATTACTTCTGCCTCTATATCTTTGATCCTGGATGTACTAAACATCTTATTTCTGACAGATTCTGGTCATATAATCCAAGATATGTTGCTCTAAAAACTCCCCAAAGACTATTAGTTTTTGATTTTCATAGATAGAGGAACTTTCATCACTGAAAGTGTCCCTACAGTAATTAAATCACATCTCAAAATTATATATATATTTATATATATACATATATATGTGTGTGTGTTTTTCAATTTTACATTCTAAAATTAGAAACTGGTTTACCATAGTAATGAAACATCTTCTTTTTACATTCCTCTATATTTTTTAATTTAAATTTTCTATGGGAGAAGAGGGGAAATAAAAGGGAACAGAGAATAAGGGAGGTAAGAAAGAGAGAAGAGAAGGAGGAAGGAGGTGGGGAAAGGGAAAATAGGAAGCAATAAAAAGGAAGGAAGGAAATAAAGGAGGGAAGAGAAGAAAAGAAAGGAAGGGAGGAAGAAGGAAAGAGGGAAGAAGTGAAGGAAGAATTAAAAGAAGGAAGGAAATAGAAAAGAAAGGAAGTGGGGAGAAGGAAGAAACGTTTAGAACTGGATTCTTATTCCACCACAAGATTAAAACTACTAAATACTGAATTCAATTCTAACATTTGTGGTGGCACAAAGTATATAGAAGTTATGGTGCTAGGCATTGAAAAAATACAAAGATAAACAAGATTTGGTTCTTTCTTTTGAGGAACTTATAAGGTTGTTGAGGCAATATTAAACAGTTACAAATAAAAATATACATGACATTATATGAAAGTACAGTAATTTGTACATTTAGAGTGATAAGGAAAAATAAATATTAATATCAGTTTTGGATCTCAGTTCTGCAACTAATAAACTATGTAAATTTGGTCAAGCTAATCACTTTTTTAGATCTCATTTTCATCACTTATATATGAACAGAATTTTAGAGGTCATTTCTAAGGTCATTTACAATCCCAACAACATATGTATTTCTAAGTGTTTAATTTTGATTCTATGAGTACAGAAAAAAATTTTTATAGGTAACATTTTAGGAAAGAATATAATTTATAAGTGGAGGAATAATGATGGTTTCATGGAAAATGTGCCAATTGTGTTAGTTCATAAAGGGCAAGAATTTAAATGAGTAGAGATTGGGGTGGAGAGGATTGTGGAAAGATGGAAGAGTAAGACATAAACCTTTCTAACTCTGCCAATGTGCTCAGCAAACAATCAAAAATAACTCCATGGGATCAGTGCTAAATGATTAAAAAACAAATTGAATCAGCAGTAAAGCTAAGCAGCCAAGGACAACTAGGAAGTTAGATCACTTACTTCTCTGGCATCATTCTCATTATATAGCACAAACACTCCTGAGCAAACAAGACAGATGCAACAAATGGCAAGTCCTAGGGATGGGAGTAGCAGTCTTACCTTGTCTACTGAACTGGGGAGTTTGCATTCTGGTGGCAGAGCCTGGAGAAGTCAGTGGATGGAGGTTCCTGGAGCTGGTTGAGACTAATTACTCATTCTGTAGCAAATACCACAGTATCAGTGGAGCCAGACCCTGAAAATGGAACCTGTGGCCTCTCATATCTGCTGGGCCTGAGAGCTTGCATTCCAGTGGCAGATACTGGTGGAATCAGCAAGCAGCAAGCAAGAATGGCTGTGTGGTCTGCAAATTTGGCCCCAGAAATCTCCACTCATCTCCAGCAGTGCTGATCAGAGAAGGATTTTGGAAACTCACCTTAACATTGTGAAAATTAAATGTAACTCTCCCCTGATTGTGAAAATGAAAATTGTAACCCCTGCCTATTTATAGATTTAATCACCAAAAGTGTAAATACCCTACTTAAAGTTGAGTGGGAAGATCTGCCCATTTTTAGACTTAATCTCCAAAGGTGTAAACACCCCATTTACAAGATAGTGAGTGACGAATCAGAATCAACTGACTGCCTCCTGGGCAGTCCTAAAGCAGGACTTCAACTGTACTTGGTAGACATTGAATTAGGGCAAGGCACAGAAAGTGACACAAGAGTCTTTAAAAAGGAGTGACAACTTCCTGAGTGCAGTTCTTCATTCTTTGAAGTGGAGGCTGGTGAAGAATGTGCTGACTGGACCTGGTACCCTGTTTCCTGGTAAGGCTGTTCTAAAATCCCTTCCTTTGAACTGACATGTGGTGAGTGAAAAAGCTGACTCTTAACTGCTGAATTTTTCTGAAGAGACTTCCCCAGGTCCTCAGTTTTGCTGAGGCCCAAGGACTAACTCTCCCTCCCTGAGGCTGGAAGTAAATTACTTAGTGCTTAAGCTAGATATCTTACCCTATCCTCTCTCTGATTTACTTATTTCACTCTTTCTACATTTTGTAAATAAATTGTAAATAAATCTCTTTGGAATAAATTAAATTGCTGTCTACCACACTCTTCAATAATTCAGTCCAAACTCTTTTAAAAATAATCCCCGTTTCCCCTTTGCAACATACCAGACACTTGCTTTATCTCAGGCTATGACATCTGGAGAGAAAAAGTGAGAAAGGAGCATAAGCCAGTGAATGTGACCGTCGAGGATCTAGGATCCTCTTGGCTGTGGTCAACCCCAGGAAAGTGGATTCCCTGGCTACTGCTATAAGGGGGAAGATGAGTTGTCTGCTTTCAGTGACCAAACTACTTGGGGACTCTGGGTGGAGCATGTGAGGTCAATCATAGACTGAGACTTGAGGAGGGGAGGAGACTAGAACTGATACTTGATCCCCAAATTATAGATTATATTATTAAATGGGAAGAACTAAATAAGGCCCAGGAAATAAACAAATACACAAAAACTCTGATACCTGAGGTTTCTTCCCTAATGCCCTAGGAACCCTGAGATACTAGCATAAAGCCTATTGGTCTGACCACAATTTTTTTTAATGAGTAAATAAAGGAGTGAGAACCCAACTATAGATAGGTATTATGAGGACAGAGAAGACCTAGGTACAGAGACAGGACAGTGAAGTTAAAACATATAATTTGAAGGAAAGAAAATAAAAAAAGTCACAAGCTCAAAAAGAATTGTTGGAAGAGGTTTAAAATACCTCAAAAACCAAATGAGAGAGGCTGAGGAAAAAAATAGAAAAGAATAACAATTGAAGAAAATAAAAAGAAATATGAAATAAATATCACACTAATGAGAAAAGAGATCCAGAAACTCACACAAGAAAGTAATGTATTAAGAATTCGAACTGGACAAGGAGAAGTTAATTACTCCCTAAGGTCACAAGAAATAATAAAACAAAATCAAAAGAATGAAATAAAAGAAGAAAATACAAAACATATTATTACAATTGACTTGGAAAAAGATCAAGGAAAGACAATATAAGACTTATTTTACTCCTAGAAAGTTATGATAAAAAAAGAGAGTTTAGACACCATACTCCAAGGAATCATCAAGACAAATTACACAGAAATTTTAGAAACAGAATAGAATTATATCTTGAGTTTTCACCAATCAAAATTCACAGACAAATCATTTCTAAGTTCAATATTTTGAAGAGCAAAGGAACTGGTCTACAGCCAAGAATATCATATTCACTAAAGTTGAGCATAATAACACAAGAAAACAGACAGATATTTAATGAACTAAAAGATTTTCAACTATTCTTTGGGAAAACTCCAAAATTCAGTAGAAAATTTTTATCTATCAGAAACATAAGAAGGCAAATATGAAAGACCAATTATAAGGTACCCAAAAAGTCAAATTAATTATTTATCATATGGGAAAAAGTCATTGATAATCCTTAAGAATGACATCATTACCTGGATACTTTGAAAGAATATTTATAAAGAGAAGATTTGAGGTCAAGTTGAATATAATGGAATTTTCTAAAAAGAAAAATAAAAAAGATCAGAGAGGAGGGAAATGTAGAAATTATCTCATATAAAAGAGGAATAAGTGGGAGAACTATCATAGTGAGGGAGGAATGGGGTAGAGGTCTGGTAGTAATAAACCCTACTTTTATCAGATTTGAGTTAAAGAGGGAACAACATATACAAATATAATGGTAAAGGTCAATGTACAGACAAACAATAGGGAAAGGAGATAATATAGTGGAGGGTCTAAGAATACCCTAAAGGGAATAAAGGACTAAAATAGATTAAGAGAAAAGAAGACCAAAGATAAGAAAAGTGAGGGATAAGTAAAAGTGAGTACATTTCAAGAAAAAGAGAGGGCAAATTGAGGTGATAAAGGAAGGACTTAACAAAGATAAGGAAGTTTTTTTTTTTTAAATCAACTCATAAAGAAATATATGGGCAGAAGGGGTTATAAGGAAAAAAACTTTTGGAAAGGTAGACAGAATAATAAATAAAAAGTAAGGGAGAATGATAGCAATAGCAATAAGAGAAGTAAAAGAAATCAAAAGAATGAGAATGGGCAAAGAGGTAAAACTTTCTCTTTTACAGACTACATTATGATATGGGAAGAAAATCCTAGAGATTCAACTATAAAGTAAGTTGAAACTATCAATAATTTTAGCAAAGTAGCAGGATACAAAATAAAACCACATAAATGAGCATCATTTTTATATATTAAGTACTGAAACAGATAGAAAGATATACCCCATTTATAATAACAACAGAAAGAGTAAACTACTTAGGAATATACCTGCTAAAACAAATTCAGGAACTACATGAATATAATTATAAATCAATTTTTTTTGCACAAATAAATTCAGATTTAAGGAACTAGAGAAACATTAATTGTTCCTATATAGGAAAAGGCAATATAATCAAAATTACAATATTATCTCAACTAATTGGCTTATTTCGTGCTATCCCAGTAAAATTACCAAAATTTTTTTTTTCTTAAGTGATAAAAAATAATAAAATTAGTTTGGAAGAACAAAAGATCAAGAATATCAAAAGAATTAATGAAAAAATGTGAAGGAAGGAGGTTTAGTAGTACTAGATTTTAAATTGTATTATATGATAGTAATTATAAAAACTATGGTATAGGCTAAGACAGAAAGGTAGATGAGTAAAAAGAACAGACATGCAACAGTAGTAAATGATTAAGAACATTGTTTTTGAAAAGATCATAGATCCATATTTTGAGGATACGAAGTCATAATTTGGCAAAAGTTGTTGACACAACTAGAAAGTAGATTAACAGAAACTAGGTACACAGTAACATTTGTACCATTTACTAAGAAAAAGATCAAAATGGATACATGATCTAGACATAAAAGGAAATATAAGTAAATTAGAATACCATGGAAAATATTACCTATCTTATATATAGGAGAAGAATTCATGAGTTAAGATATGGAGAGATTTGTGAGATATAAAATGGATAATTTTGAGCCCATTAAATTGAAAATTTTTTGTACAAATTTTTGTACAAATATAAAAATGCTACCAAAATTAGAAGAAAAGTAAAAATTTATTTTCAGATAGCCTCCAAGACAGAGATCTCATATCTAAAATATGTAGAAAACTTGGTCAAAGTTATAAGAATAAGAGTCATCCCCCAACTTACAAATTGGCAAAAGTTACAAATAGGCAATTTTTGTGTGAAGAAATCAGTTTTATATATAGGTAAATGAAAGAACACTCTAAAATACTATGAATTTAGAGAAATGAAAATGAAAATAATTTTGAAATATCTCAGACACATTGGATTGACTAAAACGACAAAAGGGCAAAGTGACACATTTCAGCAGGTGTGGAAAAATGTAGACACTAATACACTGTTGGTTGAGTTGTGAGTTGATCCAACTATTTTGAAAAGAAATTTGGATACAACCAGGGAATTACAAAACTGTGTATACCCATTGACTCTGCAATAAAATTGTCCAGGGAGATCAGGGAAAAATGAAAATGACCTTTATATTCCAAAATATTTTCAGGAGGTCTCTTTGTGCTGACAATGAACTGGAAATCGAGAGGATGCCCATCAATTGGAGAATAGCTAAACAAATTTTGATATATGATTGGGTTGGAACATTATTCCTCCATAAATAATGATCAACAGGCTAAGGTTTTCTTATTTTTTAATCTCAGAACTACATCAGAAAATGAAATACAAAATTAGTAGAACCAACGGAAGATTATACACAGCTACAGATTTAATACTTTAAGAATAACTTGTGAATATTTTTTCCAGATAATGAATTAAAATGGAAACAGGAAAAACATAACTTGTATATTTATATCTGGCTCCCAGATAATGCTTTCTATGATGCAGGGATGGGAGGAAGCCCTGAGACACTTGAAAATAAACTCTAATAATTAAAAAATTAGTTTGGAGACTGTATTACAGTTGTAGGGGATAGGAGGAGCAAAATCTTAGAGGTAGGAAAGAGAGATCTATGAATGAAAAATGATGAAAAATCAAATTTTAGTGGAAGGTTGATTATGTTATAGGAAATAGTTTGCAAAAAGCCTAAGTGTGATAGCAACAGGAATGAAGGAAAAGTGAATATATGTCAGAGGTATTCAAAAGGAAAAATTAAGGAAATGTAGGGCTGTGTCTTATGGGGGGAAAAAAGACTTCATTTCCCAAGAGACTGTGAGGCTTGGATTCAGATGCTTACATAATGAAGGTGATAGAAGAAGATAAACAAAACTTAAGCCATGCCTGGGGGTGTATGATTTGCTCATCAACTCAACATCAGTCAAATACAAGTTAGGAAGCCTCATGGATCTCTGTATTATCTACATGTGATTCACTTTTTTTAATTTGTTTTGTTTTAATTTTAAAAGTTTCCAAAATTCTTCAAAGAATATTGAGATTTGAATTTTTCCCTACCTGCCCCTCAATCCCCCTCCACATTTCTCAATCAAAAACATTGTCATCTTTTTATAGGACCATAACTTCCTATCATTCTATAATGGGGTTATGGCAAATGACTAAATCAATCAAGAGGCAGATACTCTGAATTTTAGTTTTATTTAACCCTGCTTAGTCTTTAGAATTCTAGCAACCAGAAATGTATACACCCCCACTTAAGGATTAAGTATTGGGGAGGAAGGCCTATGACCAGCATGTGGTAGCAAGTTACAAATCAGAAACTACTGGCTGAACCCCTGGGCTGTCCTAAGCCAAGATTAAGCCACCATTGGCACATGTGAGACATTGGAAGTAATGTAAAGAACTGCCTTTATATTTCGTGTCACTTCCTGTGAGGAGAGAGCTTTGGCAGAGTTGTCCCAGGAACTCAAGCCTGAAGGAGCTCCTCAGACTGCTGCCTTTTAGATGGTCACATGGTGAGTGAAAAGACTGACTTCCCTTTCCTTTGACTTTCTGGTGAGGCCCCTTGGCCAAGGCCTTTGAACTCCTACCTGGCTCAACTGGCCTGGAGCAGTTTTAATTCCCTTTCCACTTTCTTCCTCATTCTTAATTTCTTCCTTCTATTATCAATAAACCACCATAAAATTCCATTCTGACTTGAGTATTACATTAGGATTGGGAATTTAAATCCCTGGCGACCAACTAAAATGTATATTCAGTCTCAACCCTAAATTTACCCTTTACAGTCATGGGAATTTTACTCTTACAATACCCAAATGGGATGTGCAAGAGACCTGTTTCTGGGAGAACTGGTAAATGCCTGTATATTCTGCAAAGACCTCTTTCCATTGGCTTCATAGCAAGAGTTGCCCAAGCCTTAATATCAACTGGATCAAGTTGTAGTCATTTTCTCTCTTTATAGTGGTACCTGGGAAGGAAAGTCTTCTTTACCCTCAGGATGAGACCAAGACAGTACAGTGAGCACGGTTCCTCTTATGTAGCCCAATAAATTGGCTAATGGCTGTGCCCTTGTTTATATTTCATTTGTTCTTTTCAGTTCTAGTTGTAGTAAGTCCCCAGACTAGGGGCATCAAGCCCTGGGAATTTTAGAGATAAGAGCAACCAGCAAGAACACTGAATTTTAAATTTAAAGAGACTTATGATGTTTAAGAACTGAGATAAATAGTAAACCTATTCCCTTTCCCTTTCCAGAGACTGAGGAAATGTAGATAAAATTGTGATCCAAGATCTTGAGAAAATAAATATTAATATATTTTTTCTTGCTAAATCTTTGAAGTAATTATTCCTTTGTAAAATAAAACCTGATTTTTAAGTTGTTAAATGGAACTTGGATACCTGGACCCTAAAAATTTGGGGAACATTATTAGTAGAATTGAGCCAATAATAGAGATTAAAGTCCATCCCAATGATCTAAAAAATAAGACTACTCTGGGGAGGAGGAGGGGAAAGTAATGTACCTGTCTTTCAGGCAGTGAGAGTTTGGGGGAACAAAGTAGTCACTTGCAATTCCATCTGAATCTATTCTTCATCACTTCTAATAAAAAAATAGATGTAGCAAGTTTCCATTCATTCATTCTTCCACAAATTAGTACTTTCTAAAATCATTACCCACATTATGATTTACATTTATTTCATTCCAAATCAAACCTAGAAAGCAACCAGTTCAAATCTAGTCCTCTAATCTTGAATCCCTAGTACCCTTTTCCCATCACCATTTATGCCCTGCCTAAAACCAACCCAAGATTATTCCCAACTCTCTTTTTCTCCACTCCTACATATATGATGCTGAAATAAGTTGACTGAGTACACCTCACATTTCTATCATCTAAGTACAATTGGGCCATCACTGGATTAAGACAATCCTTGAATGCCTTTCTATAAATTCTGTTTCATTCCACATTGAAAATATTCCATACCTATTCTCTTTCCAAGCCTTCAACACCTTTCTGCCCGACCCTTTTCAGCTAAGGAGTTCACTTTTTACTTTCCTGATAAAATTAAGTCCATTTAATATAAATTTGCTTTTCTTTTATCTTCATTTCAAAGCCACATGACAACATTGTCCCACTTTCCTTCAATCTGTGATAATAGGTGATGTTTCTCTTTACCAGTATCAACCCCTCAGCATAATTTGGTTTCATCTTTTGTTTTTGGTTTTATCTCCACTGGTCTTTTATAGATGTCTGAAACTTCAATCATCTCTCCCTCCTTTTTTCGTCCCCGTTCTTTAAAATCTCTTTGTACTCTTTCCTTACTTCCTTTCAAGATGCCCAAGTCTGCCTTTCCCTTAAATTACCTTCACTAGACTATTATCCCTTCAACGTGCAAGATACAACTCTCCTTTCTTTTTCAGCAAAATTTCTAGAAAATTTTGTGCACATACATAGTTCTACTTCCTCTCCTGAGCTGACTTCCAAATACTGGATTCATAACTCAATGAAAACTACTCTATTATTTCAGATAAAGAAATCAAAACTATCAATAAGCATATGAAAATTGTTCTAAATCTCTTATAATCAAAGAAATACAAATCAAAACAAAACAAAATCACCTCACACCTAGCAGATTGGCAAATATGACAACAAAAGAAAGTAATGAATGTTGGAGGGGATGTGGCAAAATTGGGACATTAATGCACTGCTGGTGGAGTTGTGAATTGATCCAACCATTCTGGAGGACAATTTGGAACTATGCCCAAAGAGCATTAAAAGATTGCATACCCTTTGATCAGCCATACCCACTGCTGGGTTTATACCCAAAGAGATCATAATGCAAAAGACTTGTAACAAAATATTCATAGTCTCACTCTTTGTGGTGACAAAAAAAATGGAAAATGAGGGGATGCCCTTTGATTGGGGAATGGCTGATAAAATGGTGGTATTTGTTGGTTATGGATATTATTGTGCTAAAAGGAATAATGAACTGGAGCAATTCCATGTGAACTGGAACAAAGTCCAGGAAATGATGCAGAGTGAAAGGAGAATCTGAAAGAACAGAAAGAACATGATTCATGTAACTATGGAAAATATTCTAAATTAATTAATTAAATTGACTTAAAAATAAAATTACTCTATTAAAGTTATGAATAGTCTGTTTATTTTTAATTTTTTAATTACTGAGCAGTTATTTCCTCTCCTTACCATTCCTCAATTTAAAAAATCTTGAAACAAATATTCATAGTCAAATAAAACATATTCCCACATTGTCCATGTTCAAAAAAGTTTGCCTTATTCTTTCTCTTCAATTCATTTCTTCCAAATAAATAGGTGAATAATATAGGTCATCACCTGGAATTATAGTTAAGCATTACATTGACCATTTCTTAAATATTTCAAAGTTGTTTTCCTTTACCTGGCCAATCTCATCATGTTTTCTTAGATCCCAGCCTTTTTTACATTTTTTTTGCTTCATTTCACCTAATGAACATTCTCTTCCCTGAATTTTATGACACTACTTCCTTTTTGTCCTCCTCTGGAGTGTGACAGCTCCTCCAGATCCTTTGATGGATTGTCTTCCATATAGTCTACCTACCCCCAAATATTCCTATACTCCAAGGCCTTCTCCTTTCTTCTCTCTCTCTCTCTCTCTCTCTCTCTCTCTCTCTCTCTCTCTCTCTCTCTCTCTCTCTCTGTCTGTCTCTATCTCTCTGTCTTTGTCTCTGTCTCTCTCTCTATGTCTCTCTCTCATCTCTATTTCTCTAAATCTGTCTCTGTTAGACTATGTGTTTCTCTTTGTCTGTCTTTCTCTCACTACACTACAAATTCCATTAATATTCCAGGATAAGATTGACTACATATAGACATAAATTGGGCAACTGTAGATCTTTAGCAATTCTTCCCTTACCCATGACTCATAATAACTTGAATTTGGAAGATGATTTAAAGATCATATTGTTTACACCCTATCCCATAGAGATATCCTTTCTACAATAATATTGCCAAGTTTTTATGCATCCTGAGCTTATCCTCCTCAAAAATAAAATAAACATTGTCTCATGGACTAAAGCACAGACTTTTCAGAGAGTTCTGTTATGAAGTTCTTTGTTTTTAGTAAAGGTCTGCTTTCCTATATTATCTATTTGTTCTAATTCTTTCTTCCTGAGCAATATGTAATCAGACTATTTTCTCCCACATAATTGCTTTTAAAATATTTGATAGTGGCTATCTTAATCATATTAAGCATCCACTTCTCCAGACAGAACATGCTTACTTATCTAATAATCCTCATATAGCATGGTATACAGTCCCTTCATATAAAAAATCACTCACTTCAGTTTCCCTATAAAATGTGGTACCCCAAATAGATCATAGTACTCTAGATATTTTATTTTTTAACATTACCATTAATTACAATAACATCTAGCACTTACATATAAGTTTAAAGTCTACAAAGTACTTTTCATATTCTCATTTTTTCTCACAATTACCCTATTGGAAGAGAGTGGATTTATACCATTTATTATTATTATCCCAGTTTTACAAGTAAGGGAACTAAGAGAGAGAGAGAGAGAGAGAGAGAGAGAGAGAGAGAGAGAGAGAGAGAGAGAGAGAGAGAGAGAGAGAGAAGAGAGAGAGAGAGAGAGAGAGAGAGCAATTAAAAGACTTATCTAGGATCACACAGACAGTAAATGTCTGAGGCTTGCTGCCCCATAGAAGCCATATTGTGATTTGTCTTATTCTAGACACATTATCAGTTTTCATTATATAGCAGAAAGAGTCAGACTTGAAGTGAGGAAAAGTTGAATTCACATCATGTCTACAGAATTTACTAGCCAAATTATCATGGGCAAATTGTTTTAGTTCTCTATGCCTAAGTATCTTCATTTTGCAAATAGGCACAATAATACTTTTAGTGCCTTCTTCAGTGAATTGTTGTGAGGTCCAAGTGACATGATCCATGTAAAGTCAGCTTCCTAAAGATAAAATCACCATTTAAACGTCAACTCTTCATTTTTCCACTTGGTAAAGTTTTTGTGAGGATCAAATGTGATAAATAGATATATAAAGTACTTTGCAAACTTTAAGGCACTGCTTAAATGCTAATCTATCTCCCTTCCATCCCTTCTCTCTCTTCTCTCAGCTATCTGTGACTGTGTATATGTTCTTTCATTAACTAAAGATGCATATCCCCTGTGGGAAAGGATCATTGTTTGCTGAGGGAACAGAGATAGCATGTCTTCAAATTATAGATTGAGTTCCCAAAACTTGTGTATCTAAGCCCCTTATTTTACTGACAATTATTTAGCAGGGTGGCATCTATTTCATGCTTTTGACATATTCTTTTTGACTCTCAATCAGCAATAAGTATAAATATATATATATATATATTATGTATGTGTGTATAAATTTGTTAACAACTACCATGACAGTAGATAGAGCAATGAATTTATAATCTGGAGACCTAAATTCAAATGTAGACTCAGACATGTATTAGTTGTATGATCCTGGACAAATCATTTAATGATTTTTCAGCCTCGGTTTCCTTATATGTAAAATGTAGTTAATGGTAGCATTTACTTCCAAGGGGGATTATGAGGATAAATTGAGATAATATATAAAGCATTTAAATATGTCATCATTATTATTTAAATTTAGTAAGTATTCTCTATTCATTACCTGTGGAGCTTATTTTTAATCTAATTAAGTTGCTTTACATGTTATCATACTAAATTGTTACCTTACTAAATTTCATCTTATTAGATTTAATCTGTGATTCTGATCTAAAAAAGATCTTTGATGAAACTTGTTTCTCTGATTCTGAAGGAAACTGTAAGTAAGGGAAGTGTAAAGATGTTGCTAAACACATTTATTTCTAAAAAAATGCAAATAAAACACTAGTCTTAATAATCATGGCCCTTTCATCAAGGTTTTTATCTAATCTATTAATATGTAATATATATTAATATGTAAGATATACATTTCTAATCCTTTTTCCTCTTCCTATTTGCTATAGTTTCTAATGAGCACAGATATGGACATAAGGTATTGGAAAGAAAAGCATGAGGATCTCATAAACTTAACCGGAAAATTTGCTGATGAATAGTGGAAGATTGACTATGAGTCCCAAGCAGAAAATTGGGGTGGAGATACAATTGGCAAGGGGAAAGTGTTTCTTATTTTATCTCCATTGACTATGTTGGTTATTTTCAAGAATTATTTTCTAGATGGAAAACATGTGATTTATATATCTTGGCAAATGACTTCTATCAAAGACTTTGGGACATTGTATGAAATCATGTTATATTTTTCGGTACCTTCTATATCAACCATTTTTAATACAATAAGGAATTTAAACTTTCATGTCTTTTAGATAGGTGTCAAATAATAAAATAAATGACATCATCACAGATCTATTTGACTGGAAGAGAGGGTGGGCCACTAATGTGTCAATCATGAAAAATAACAGATTATTAGACTATTGTACTCATCTTTGAAATAACAGATGCAGAGAAAGCACTGCAGTTCATATAGAAGATTTAAAGAATAATATAGATAAGATGGGGTAACAATCTAAACCTTTAGATATACCCTTTTCACTGATGAAACTGTGACTGTGTCAAAATATTGATTGATCTAAATCATCTATATTCCTAGGAATGTTTGTTGTTGTTGTTTTGTTTTCCTCCATAATTGGAAAACTATTATTTCAAAATTGGGTTATAATTTTCTTGTGATCCTAATGAGTCTAATACACATGTCAAATCAAGGCTGTCAATGATGTTAAAAGCAACTATTGAAAAGTTTTGACTTTTTTTTTTACAAGTTTTTAAAATGAGTTGGAAAACTTGTCATTTCTGAATTTTAAAAAATAGTGAGAATTCTTCTTGCCTTATATATTGGGGTGTTGGAATTCCAAATGTCAATTCAATGACTAATTTGTAAGACTTCTTTTTCATTAATCACTTTTTCATGGAAAAAAATTTCCCTTTGGATCTTTAAGGAAAACTTTATTTTTATTTCACTCAGTCATTTTATACCAACACAGATTACAAAGATTAAGATTTGTTAAGCAGTAGATCTTGGTGATAACCATAACAAAAGCAGAAGCAGTTGTGGGAGCTCTTAGCCCAGGTAATGTAATGGACTATGGCAACTGGTCAAAAAGATTATAAAGTCCCCATTGCTGGCATTGAGTACAACTGGCACTGATTGAAAACTCTATTGTCCATAGCAGTTCCATGTGACACTTTTAGGGTGGAGAGGAGCACTTCTGATTGGTCATAAGGAAGGAAGAGTGCTAGTCACAGTTTCAGTGACAAGATTAACATTAGTTGCAGTCATACCAGATGAGAGCAGTAATGATAACTCTTCCTTGGAATCATTGAAAATTTATAGAAATCAAAGCTAGCTTTAACTAGCATGCGATGTTGAAAAATAGACTGGACAATGAGTAAAAAACAACAACAAATTGACCATAAAAATCTACTGTGGTGGCAAGTAAGAATATAAACATAACCATAGAATGAAGGATATTAATCATGATGTGAAAAGAGACATGAGCAAAGCTTCAAAGTAAAAGACTAACTGGTTCAAAGGTCAGGAAGAATTATTTCTTTTATTATGTTTTAAAGTTATTTAATTAATTAATCAATTTAGAATATTTTCCCATATTTAAATGATTCATGTTCTTTCCCACCCCTCCTACCCCCCCCCCATATCTAATGAGCCACTGGGTTTTACATGTATCATTAATCAAGACCTATTTCCATATTATTAATATTTGCAAGGGTAATCGTTTAGAATCTGCATCCCCAGTCATGTCCCCATTGAACCACGTGATCAGCCAAATGTTTTTCTTCTGTTTCTACTCCCACAATTCTTTCTCTGGATGTGGATAGTGTTCTTTCTCTTAAGTCCCTCAGAATTGTCCTGGATCATTGCGTTGCTGCTAGTAGAGAAGTCCATTATGGTCGATTATGCCGTACTGTATCAGTTTCTGTGTACACCATTCTCCTGGTTCTTCTCCTTCCAGGAAGAATTCTTATAAGAGTTAAAGAAAGAGATAAGATTGGTAAATGAAAAATGGGGGAAAATAAGAAAGATGAAAGAAAATTATGGAATGAGAAATAATAGCTTGGCAAGTTAGGAACAAAAGCCACTGAAGAAAATAACACCATAAAAATAGAATTCACCTAATCATAAAAGAGGCATTTAAATTCACTGAAAAAAAATAACTTCTTTAAGAGGAGAGTTAGCCAAATGGAAAGAGAAGAAGAAAAGTTAACTGAATAAAACATTCCTTAAAATTAGAATGGAATAAGTGGAAACTAATGACTCCATGATTGTCAAAATGATAAAAGAAATACATAAATGTGAGAAATCTCTTTGGAAAAACAACTACAGTAGAAAATAGGTCTAGGAGGGATAATTAAAAAAAATTGAGCTAAGTGAAAGCCATCATCTAAGAAAAAGAATCTAGAAATATTATCAAGGAAAACTGCCCTCTTATCTCAGATTCAGAGAGTAAAATAGAAATTGTAAGAATCTACCCATCATTTCCTAAAAGAGATCCCAAAATTTCAGGAATATTATAACCAAATTCTAGAACTCCCCAGGTCAAGAGAAAAAAATGCAAGTATCCAGATTATAACTATTCAAATATTGGAGAGCCACATTAAGGATCACAGAAGATTTAGCAGGTTCTAGGTGGAAGGAGTGGAAGACTTGGAATATGATATTCTAGAAAGCAAAGGAGCTAGGGTTATCATCATAAATAATAACCCTTCAAAAATTAATATAATTATTGAGGGGAAATTGATATTTGATTAAATATAAGACTTCCAATAAATCCTGATTTTTAAAAAGTAGCTGAATAGAAAATTTGACATTTAAGCAGAAAACTATAGTGAATCATAAAAAGTTAACTATGGAAGAGCAATAATAATAGATCAAAAAAGTTAAAGTATTTATATTCATATATGGGAAGATGCTGCATGTAATGCCTAAGAATTTTATTATTAGAGCAGTTAGAACGAAACTACGTAAGCAGAGGGAGCTGCTTTTGAATTGATTTTGTTGGGATGATCACAAAAATGTAGAGGTGATAAAGACGGATGCACTGGGAGAAGGAGGGAAGCGAGAGGTAGAATGGGGACAATTTTCTTACATAAAAGAAGTACATAAAAAAGTGCTTTTAAAGTGGAGGAGGAAAAGGGATGGTGGTGGTGAATGCTTGAACATCATTCTCACAGGAATTAGTTCAGAGGTAAGAATATGCATACCCATTCTTTCAGGTCATTATAAAAATCTATCTCAATAGGGAACGAGGAAGGGAATATCAGATATTGGTTAGGGGATGATAAAAAGGAGAGTGTGTTAAGGGAGGCAGGGTCTGAGTAAAACAGACTTTTGAGGAGGGACAGGTTAAAAAAGAAGGATAAATAGAATAAAATAGAATGGGACAAAATGCACAGTCATCATAACTGTGAATGTGAATAAGCTACTGTAAAAATAATGGAAATGGCACAGTACCTAGAAACTAGAATCTAACAATATGTTATGGGCAAGAGATACACTTGAAACAGACACAAATGGAGTTAAAATAAAGGTCAGAAGCAATCTATTGTGCTTCAATTGAAGTAAAATAAAGCTGGAATATTAGTCATGATCTCAGACAAAACAAAAGCAAAAATAGATCTAATTAAAAGAGATGATCAGGGAAACTACATTTTACTATAATTTACTATAGATATTATCAGTATTAGGTCTTGAAAAGAAGAGGAAAGGAAGACATAC
Source organism: Monodelphis domestica (assembly GCF_027887165.1). Taxonomy (NCBI): domain Eukaryota; kingdom Metazoa; phylum Chordata; class Mammalia; order Didelphimorphia; family Didelphidae; genus Monodelphis; species Monodelphis domestica. The sequence continues at coordinate 250,793,900 of NC_077233.1, forward strand.
ATAGAAATATATATTTATATTTGCTAATGATTATTATATATAAATATTTTATAAATATATTTATTTTTCATAAAACATATACATCTACATATTTATTTATATTTAATGTTTATATATTTTTGCTATTTATTAAATCAACAGTTTAAACTATATGTATACATATATTTAATAATGTAATATACTGGTAATGAATTGGGAACTAAAAACTGCTCTTTAATTGGGAATGAATGAACAAATATGATGTATGAAAATGATGGAATACCATTGTTTTTTTAAAAATAATAAAATTTCAGAGAAATTTGGGAAGACATATAAATGAACACAGAATAGGAGGCAGCTAATTGGGTCAGTGGATAGAATGAGAGACCTGGTGTCAGAAAGACTGCCTAAGACATACCAGCTCAATTACTCTCTGCAAGTCACTTAACCTTTCTTTGCCTTAATGCACTGGAGAAGAAAATGGCAAAACACTTCAATATCTTTGACAAGAAAAGCCCATGCACAGTATGGTTTGTGGATTAATGAAATGTTGGGCATGACTGAATGATTTAGTAACAACAAATTGAGCAAAAGCATTACATACATACAGTAATAAAAAAAATACTGCAAAGAATAATTTGAAAGGCTTAAGATCTTCATTTGATCCACCATGATTTCAAATGATTTCTCATGAAAGATACTGTCTGCTTCTTGATAGAGATCCCCAGGGAGCTGATTGACAGATTTCTTGAACATCACAAATGAGGGAATTGAGTTTACTTAATTTATTATGTATTCTTATTTTTAATTTTTTTAATTGGGAAGAAATGATGAAAGGAGAAATAATGCATTTTCCACATAAAAAATAATTAAATTTACTTCAAAAATTGATTTCTAGATCATTCTTTGGTTTAATTTTGTAACCCAATAAGTTCCTTTTCTTTTTTGTTCTTTTAATAGTTTGCAGAAATGTAATTTATTTAATTATTATTCTTAAGAGTTAGCATGTATTTATGTTTCTCACATTTCTGTTAGTTCATGAGTTTTCCAGTTCAATAATCTACTCATATCTGCTCTATTTTTATTCAGCAGCAATAAGGCCATTCATGGATTTTTCTATTAGTATTTTCTATTGTGAAATCTGAAATTCTGGATAGTTTTTCTTACATTGTTTCTTGTTTTGTGATGTTCAGGGTTTTTTTCTGGGGAATCTATAATCCTAAATTGCCACTTCACATCTTATTTTTGTGATCAATACCTTTTGAACTTATTATAATCATATTCTTTTAATGTTAATTATAAGCTTTTCTCAATTTGTTCTAAATTTATCTTTCACGATAGCAGTTTTTAATTTTTAGTGTTTTGCTCCCTATTTCACTAATTTGGCAAAATATTTCACTGTGGATCCAAATGTTTCTATTCTCCTATTTTTTATTCTATGTACGTCATAAGTTGTAATGTTGATGTATAGATTTTTCTTTTGGATTGTTATGGGAAATTCTACAGATTTTTCCCTGTGCTCTTTGGAATCCATAGCATTTTACGATTTATGAGGTATTGATTTAGTTTTTTAGTACTGAAAAATTTATAATTTTGTAATCTTTTGATGTTTTGATATTCAGTCACCCTTTTAATTTCAGTGTCTCTTCTATTGTTTTATGTTTGTACTTTACGTTAATTAAATTTTATTTCTTTTGAGATTTTTGCATAAATATTGACATTTTTAAAAAATCACATTCACCTGTCAATTACTTTCTGACTACTTTGCCTTTGAAAGTTGATGTATCCTTAAGACTGGCCTGCAAAGCAGTTCATCATCAGAAATAAATATGAATTACCATATGCTTTTTCACTGCTCGCTATGGATAATTTTCCTGAAAGCCCTGGGAGGATAGGAATCCCAGGATATGGAATGCCACCTTTAAGAAATTTTCACTTTTCAGAGACTAGCCAGAGGAATTTCCATATGGAGTAGGGGCTTGTAAATAAAGGGATGTGATGGCTGAATCAGAAGATCTAGAATGTATGGGACAAACTCTCAATACATTAATATCCTATGGGACTTGTGGCAGGTCCTCAGTGGATCACATCAAGCTTTTGGGAGAAAGAAGGGTTATGTGGATAAAATGATTTCTGTATTCTTACAGTTACTGAGAATTTGCTCAAAGATGTAAGGTGGAGAGGTATGACTATCGATCAATTCATGAGAGGATAAGAAGAGACTTAAAGAACAAAGAACTTGGGGGGGAAAAGTAAATACTCATTATTGGAAAATGGCTGAACAAATTGTATCAGTTGAATGTAATAGAATATTATTATTGTGCTATAAGAGACAAATAATTTTTCAAATTCAGAGATGAATGGGAAGACATAATCTGATAAGGAGTCAAGTAAATAGAAATGGGAAAATATACTTAATGAATACAATAATGTAAAATTAAAGAACAAAAAAATGGAACCGAACATTATGTATTTATAAGGTACAAGCTTTACTGTAAGATGTTGAGTAATTTTCTCTCTTTAGTAGAAAGTTACTGGGTGAGAGGGAAGAAAGAAGAGATGAGGACTATGGATTTTAAAATTTTAAATTCAGGAAAATGGATTATAAATAGAGAAAGAGAGAGACAGAAAGAGAGAGAGATTCACACATATGTAGGAACAATTGTGTTATGTAATAGATTTTTGTGATTTCTCTTCACATTTTTATTTTCATTAAATAATTTGCTAATTGACATGATCATTCGATGGTCTGAAAATATACACTACATTCAAAGGAGGTACAATCTCTTATGTATGTAATTAATTACCCATAGTGACCTGCACTGAACCTGTAGCTAATAAGGGGACTAGGATTTCAGGTGGTCTCCAGGTTATTCTTATAAGCGATCTCCCTCTTTGTAATATGAACATAAGATATTTAATATGATTGTATGACATGAAAAGTAGGGTTTATTCAAACAAAGGAAGCAGAGAAGAGGGATTTAAGTTCCTTATGTTGATTTCTTTACTGTCATGGCGATAGAAGACTTGAAACTGAAAGTACAGATGAGATGATTTTTCTCTCTCTGTGGTTCTGAATAACTGCCTTAAGAAATGGCATTTTATGAAATGTTTGATGTGAGTTTTTTTTAATACAGCTATAATTTAAATTTTGGCAAATGACTGTGAGGAGAAACATGCATTAACAGTATAAAATAATGAAACAATATTATGCTGAAAGTCTGACACATATTGCACTGTCTCCACCCACAGTTCAAGTGTGTGGAGCATAAAACAGAGGAGGCAATTACATTCACAGAACGAAAGCAAGTGTAATTTGGAGAACTCCTGCTCTCTCACTGCAGGTCTTTCTCAATAGCAAAAAAAGTAACTGGAGATTTAATAACTAGGGTTAGCCTGAGAGTATGTTTTAGGAATAAATTTAGATTCCCCAGCCCCCCGCCCAATCCATCTGCATCCTATACAAACGGAGCAGATTCCTGTCACTGGCTTCAAAGTAGATTGGCAGAAAGCTTACTCACCTTTTTAAACTCCAAAGGCACTTGCATATTTCTAGCACAGCTCTTTTATCCGTGATACAGAATAGCCCCTTTCCAAACAGACTCTATTTTCTTCACACTCTATTACTGAGCTATCTAGGTGTCAGGGAAATACAGGAAAGGAAATTTTATGGTTTCATGAGCTAGAGTTCATTTAATGGAGGAACAAGGAATATAAGCTGCAGTACTCTATAGAGAATGTCAATGGGGACAAGCAAAGAAAACATAAAGCAGGGATTATATTCCATTAGGGACACAAGGAACAATGAGTCATCAGTTTACAGAAATTCAATTCACAGGAGAATGTAAGCATTTTGAGAGCAGGGATAAGTCTGATAAATTGAATTAGAAATACTCAGTTAAGCACTATTTCCAGGAGGTCCCTCAATGCTATCATGCTTCTGTTGGTGGGGACATAAGTACAATTTAATTTTCCTCTGGGCCTGTATTGGACTTGGAATGTCACCTACCACACCCGTAATTTCTCCTTTGTGACAGACTGCTGTAGCTAAATCACAGAAACTGGGAGCAAAAATGGACTTTTATTCTATGTTTATGAAAGTCAAGTGGTACAGCGAAAAGGGAGCTGGACTTGATTTTGTTCAGTGCGTGATCCTAGAGCAATCACTTAGCCTCTTTCTCCCTTAGTTTCCTGATGTATAAAATTAGGATGATACTAACATCAATCTTACAGAGTTGGCTTGAGGAATATTATTGGTATACAGTCTGGTTTATAATAGGCACTTAATAGATGCTAATTCCATTCCTTTTAATCCATGTTTTATAAGAGAGAGTATAATCTCTCCACCTCACTTCTTTGAATGTTATTCTCTCTAAGCACTTGAAAACTATTTAAACAAGTCTGTTTTAGAGCTACCCAGCTGCTCTACTGATCCATGAGAATTGGAGGTGGTTAATTAAATGTCTCAGGGACAAATAGGAATTTATCCATCCTCCTACTACCTATATTTCCTCTACTTGACTTCAGTGGCATTGCTCTTTACCTATTTTGATATTTCTGCAACTAAAAAGTAATTAGTAGTTTTGATAAAAAAAAATAAGATTATTTGCTATTAAACTATTAATTCATTGAAGGGATTTTATTTTTTTTATTAATGGCACACCAAAATAGATTTCTTGAATCTATTACTAGTAATAATAATAATATTCTCATATAACAATATACTACTAATTACTACTACTAATAATAGTAACATCTACCTTGTAAGATTTTTGTGAGAATAAATTGAAATAACATTTGTAATGTATTTAGAATCATGTCTAGCATATGTAAATTATTCTTACCTTCTTGCTTTCCCTTTTAGAAACATATAACTTAATAGATCACAGAGAATCAGTCCTGAAACAAAAATATATAAAATTTCAAGTTTTTATGAGGAGAGAGTGTCGATGGTGACAAGAAGGTACCCATGTGCATCATTGGGTCTTTGTACTGAATTCTTGGGAAGAGAACAAGAGTAATTAGGTCAATGGCTAAGAAAGGAAAGAAGGTGTGCCAAAAACAAAAGCAGAAATGAAATACTTATTCTGAATTTTTTTCCCTCACCTGGTCTGGGTTCATAATCTCATGGGGTCTTACTATGGTCTTAAAATTGTTAAGAATAACTATTATAGAGCGTTTCATCTCTGATTATTTAATACTCACAAATACATGCTCAAGAACATTACTCTCTTGCTCATCATCATTCTTATGTTATTTATCCCTACTTTCTTTGCAGGAAGCACTGAATCAGTGATGAACAAGGACAGAAGAATTACTTGATTGTTTTTTGGCCCCTTTTGAACTTCCATAACTATGTAATGAGATTCCTGAATCATATTTCAATAATAGCTGTCGTAAAAGGTGGGTTATATTTTTTAGTATCACATTTGAGGGAAACCTAGTAAAGTTGAAAAATATAAATTTAAAATCATAAAACTATGCATAACATTTTACAGATTTAGCTACAACTCCTTTAATATAGGTCATACCATTTTGTGATACTATTTTTAAAAATTTATTTGCTTGGGTTTTGGGGGCTTTTTTAGTTCAGACCTGTGAATCAGATGTTGTAAAGAGCTCTACAAATAGAGATTTACCATATGTCTGTAACCAGTGTGAAGTGACAGCCAAAGTAACAAAAGTAGTATTTGACAGAAGCAGAATTTGATTTGTAAATTCTTAATCCTAATGCCTACTTCTATTGCTCTATAAACTATACCATGGTGTGTTTCATGTTATTTTGTTAATCTAAAGGGAAGTTACTTAAGTGTATATGCAGGCATTTAATCCTAAAACATAGCTTGAGAGTTTCAGACAGTGTAGACTGTAGTCAGCATTATTAATAATATGAAGAAATCAATTAGCTTGTTACATTTATAGTTTAATTGTAATTATTTCCTTCTTTTACTTGTGAGGTGTATCTTGGGTCAATTCCACATTTATATTTTTGACAATTTAATATATTCCCTTCTTCTTTACCCTGAAAACTGATAAAGCCTAAGAACAGAAGATCAAAATGTATGGGTTGTTGAAAGACAAAAGGCTTTTTTATGTAAAAAAATGTTTCTGATTTGCAAATGAGCCCAAAGGTTTAGCTATCTCTGGGCCCATAATGATGGATTTCAAAACAAAAACAAAAAACCAAAAAAAAAAACAGCAACATAAAATAAAAATAGAGCTAAAAGCTAAAGAATTTTCACAGCAGTTATTATTATGTGTTATTATTAGCAACAGCATGTGGTGACATTTCAAGCTCTAAATCCCCAGAAATATATCCTCTATCATAGATACTCCAGATGCTAGAGAAAACACTCACAAATACACACACATACACAGAAATTCTGCTCTCTAGCTTTCTATGAGGATTAAGAGGCAAAGCTGAAACAAGAAAGATGGTATTTTTTTAACATGAAGAATCATTTTGCTCTGTCATTTAGTTATTTGAGGTGTAACATGAACATCTCCTCAGTTTCTTGATCAATTGGAGGTCTGTATCACCAATAAACCATCTTTTAATAACATATGTAGATTAATTCTGAATCAGTTAAAAATGAGGATTAATTCAAAGCAAGGATTGTTAAGATATTACCTATTACAAAGCTATTATTTGTTGCTTAATAGGTAAACAAGATTTATCGTTACATGAATCTGAATATCAAGTTAAATTATGTACACAAAATATAACTAGAACAGGAATCATGTCTAAGGCACAGTGCCTTACACAAAATCGGTATTTAAGAAATGTTCATTGAATGAATATATAAGTAATAGGGATAGAGAACAAAGACTGAATCTATGGTTCAATTGATGGAAGGAATTCCTGATAGAATATTTTTAGTGCAAGATCACAGTCCTCTCTAAAACTTACAGTATTACAGATTTTCTTAGGCCATTTTTAAGTGACTTGCTGAATTTAAAATACATAATATATACCAGAGGCTCAACTTGAATGCAGGCCTTCTAGTCTTTATCCTTTTTCTGTGGTGATGTCCATATGAGAATATTAATGCAACAAGAGAAGCAATGCAGATAAATCAAAAGAATAGCAGTTGCTCAACCTCTTTCTACCAAATTCCAAAGTTCTGTGAAGGAAGTTTGATCTAAAATTGGCCCTATATTTAGCCAAATTGGCCCTATATTTAGCCAAAGCATGACATTACTTCTCAAAACTTTGAAATGCAATTTATTGGTGGGAGTTTCACATTTGGGTATGATGGCAGGGATCACAACATTAAATTTAAAAGGATTGAGTAGGTAGCTTAAAAGATAGAATGGCCGAAATTCTAAACTGGCTGGCTTTTTTTTTTTTTAATAATTTCATCATGGACCACTTCTTCAGTTTTATTTCCTATTTATCCCTATCTCAGTATCTTCTGAAAATCTGGGACACAGTAGCAACTCTCATGTAATCCCAGTGTAACTGCTGAAACTTCATGAAACATACACAGGAAATCTTTTAAATCAAGGATTAGAAAATATCCCCCTAAAAGTGCTGATTTGTTTAGCAAAATATGTTTCATGCTTTATTTTTTTAAAGAAAATCAATGAAACTGAGCCTAAAAGGTGTTGATCTAAATAATGCATAATAGATATCAACTATGACTTTATAATTCCTTCAAAAATTTGGAATCAGGAATGATTTAAAATTTGTTACTCTCATTAGCAAATTAGAAAAGAAAACTCTAGGCAAAAATCCATGAGTAAAATAGGAGGTTAGATTTTTAGGTGTTCTTAGTTATATAACATCTTTCAGGCTTAATCATTTATCCTGCCTCTAAATTTTGCAGACAGTAAGCATCGTCATTTGACCTACTTATGTAGTCTAAAGTTTTCTGGGCCAAACTTGCATACTTAGGGTTTCTGGGTTTTTTCATCTGCACTCTCCCTGAACTTTCTTTTAGGTTTTTTTTCCTGTTAATTAAGGTAAGTTCCATGAGATCACTGGTTATCTCAAATTTCTATTTGTATACTAATATTTACACAATTCTTGGAATATAATGATTAGTAAATTAGTGTTTTCCATTTTTTTCATTAATTCATTATTGTCCTATGAACAAAGAAGACAATGGAAGAGACCACACTGGCCATCCATAACATGCAAAATAGTAAATAAATATTTAAGATTATATAATTATTTCTAGAAAAAATTTTAATACTTTTTGGGGGGCAACAATGAGACCTTTAACTTTGTTGGTAAAAGGACATTCCCATGAGGAAACTCCTATATCAATGCATATCGGCACCTTCTATGAAACTTATAGAAAGATTTGCCAGGGTATTGAGAGGTTGAGACTTACCCAAAATCATTTAGCCAGGACGTGTAAGAAGTGAGGTTTGAACCTAGAACTTTTATGTCTCTGAAACCATCTTTCTCTATTCAAATACAACCTCATTTGATCTGGAAAATAGCTAGAGGGAAAAAAGAAAATAACTGGGATTTGATAATTAGTTTTTGGTTGACTTATTCCATCAAGTTAAATTAAAATATACAAAAATATACATTAAAATATAAAGATATGGTATAGTGGCAAGAGAAATGAATTTGGAATCAGAAGACATGATCAAATCGTACATATTAAATCTACTACCTAGGAAAACTTAGGTAATTGACAATATCTTTGGTTCTTAATTTATTCTTCTGTAATATGAGGAAGCTGGATTTGACTTTTATGAAATTCTCTTCCAACTAGAACTGAGGAATCAAGGAAAGGATGTGAGACTACCCAATTTCGTTTTTCTAATGAGTGAGATTCATTACATATAGCAAAATGATAATATATTATATATAGGAATATAATAATATAAATATTTTCTGTAAAACATAACAACTAGGTAGTTTAAAGTACTCTTTGTGTACTTTGTGCTATACCATAGACAAATGAGGCATTATTTATCTAGATCTTTCTCTGACATATATTGGCTGTGTGATACTGAGCAATCACTTAATGTCTCAGTGCTATAATTAACTCTCTAAGATTATAAAGTGGCAAAGGATGTACCAATATGCTTTGTTAGAGGGATTTTTTTTTCATATTCAAAGTTCCCTATAGCAGTGAAATCACAAGTGCCTGGCACATAGTAGGTGAATAATAAATTTTAATTATTTCTGGATATCTTTATATAAACCTTTTACATATCAGTCTCTTGCGTTAGTATTTGGATCCCCTCATTCTGTGATAGTGATTGATGGATTTTAAGCTTATTAGTATCCCCAGTGAGTTTTAATAACTCCAAATAATAGCTTTTTCTCATCTGTTTATTAGAATTTGTCATAAGTCAGTATAGAAAATGAATCATAATAACTGGAAGAAATGGAGACACAATTTACATTTAGAGGCTATCATTGTTCCTTCTAAGAAAGGACAATCTTTAATCATTATGACTCTTCATCACCCAATTTCCATAATATTTATTTTTTAAATGTGGTAACTGGTAAGATGGTGCTATTTGAAATATTTAATATGAAGTCAAGGACTTAATCCCAGACTTTTCACATTTACAAAAGATTGGAGAGTCAGAATGGGAATAGTGGGGAAAATATTGGATTGAGAGAATGAAGACTAGGATTTAAGCCCTCTCTTTGTCACTGATCAGGCATAGGAAATTGTACAAATTATGTTGGCTTTCCAGTCCTTATTTCTTTTATCTTAAATATGAAGAGGCTAGACTTTAGCAATTTTAAACTTAGGTTCTTAATCTATTTTATTTTATAAACAAATATCTGTCAGTTTGGTGAATCTATGAATCCCTTATCAGAGTATTTTTAAATGCACAAAACAACATATTTAGGATTATAAAGGAAACCTATTATTTTGAAACAGAGTTATCAAAATGAAGTTTTTAAATGTCTAAAGAACCTAGATCAATAATTGTAGGACTAAAAGGTATATTGTCCCTTCTAACACAAAGCTAGAATTATTCCCTACTTATGAAGCCCTAAAAGAAAAGAAAAGACCAGCATCTCTAGCCTGGTAATATTTGATTCTGATGATTTTTGAAAATGAAAGAAAACTGACAATGGGGATTAGAACAATCATTGTACTCTCAATGGGAAGCAAAGAAATAACAGTATTCTCAACTAAAGGCTGGTAAATTTTGACAATGCTTCTCTTGTCTTTTGAAAGGCTGAAAAATACTTTGCACATATGTTTAGCAAAAAAAAAATGTTATGTACTGCAGAAGGGCCCTTTTAAAGCCCATATACACGTAGGGGCTTTCTTAAGTAAAGAAGTGAATTAAGAAAAAATCAAGATCTTAAATACCTCAATTATGTATATTTTATGTATATTGACTCTCAAAACTGACTCATAATCAATTATTTTTAAAAAATGAATTAACATAAATAGCCTCAAAATTTTACCCAGTTTATTCCTTAGTAAAGCAGGGTCTCAATTAAATGATGAATTTAAGTAATGATATGACAATTTAGAGTGACCAAGGCATTTCTTTGCCCTCTTACCTATAAAATTACATTCCTTTTTGTTTGTTTGTTTGTTTCTCTTTTGTTTTTGAAGAGGACCAATGATGTAGTAGAGTGATGTCCTGACTTGTTCCTGAATTGAATTTTAGTGAGTCAGGGCTTCTCAAAGTCATTAGCTTCATCCTTTCTTTCAGTCATTGAAGTCCAGTGGCAAGACAAAATTCAAGAGGTCCAGTGATAGTCTGAGATGCAGCGGATGACCTTGACTTCTTCTATGTCTGACCAAGCCCTAAGGGCTCCATAAAGACTGCTTCATCCAGTGTCATGGCCCTTGGAACAAATTACTTTCATTTGTCTTCAAATGCTTAGAGCAGATATATTCCTAACTTCTAAACCCATAAAAGCATGGGTTTGAGGCCTGTCAGCTACCCTCAATCTTGTTTTGCCCATCTGGTGAGATGATTCTACTGCAATGTGACCATTTTTAATGCTACGACTTCTGGGAGCCATAGGTGAAAGTTGGGTGGAAGGCAGACACCAAAGGTGAATAAGTAGCCCTGAAAATAGTTCCATGAATCCTCATACCATAGATGCCAGTCCTCCCTGAACAAACTATACATCTTTCCTAATTTGTAGTAACTTTAACTGAAGAGATAGCTTTTAGAATGGCTGGTAAATTATCTTGTTAATTCCATTCCATTTATTTTATATTTTTTCTTATCCTAAATATGTACATATTCCTTTCTATAAAAGAATGTTTGTTCATGATAGGATCATGTTTATTTATATCTTTATATCCTCAGGATCAAGTGTAGTTCCTGGAATATAGTAGATGCATAATATATGCTTGCAGATTGACTGATTTGTGTGATGGGAATTTTCTTAATTTATGGATGTTTTCTGTCATTGTCTATGGGTTTGGCCTTAAGATTCCTGTACTATCTTTGTGAATATGGGCATAATTCAGTATAGAGAATATAGAAGAAAAAAACAAAATAATACATAAATATTAAAATGAAGCAGAGTATCCATAAAGAAAAGAAATTTTAAAATATCTTCCTTCTTTTGTGCAGAGACAGTGAAATTACTTCACATTCTTATTACTTGACTTCAATCATACCTTAGACAACCCAATAATGTTTAGCCACTTTAGTAAGCAGCTAAAATATATTTTTGAACAATTGAAAAAGCAAACAGCAATGACAAAAAAGGGGAGGAAGTAATCTACCATTAAGAAATAAACACAGAATTTCAAGTTCCTAAATTAGTTCAGGGAAAGGGATCATTAATATATAAACTAAAAATAAGAAAGAAAAACTATCAAACCCCTGACAGAATGAGTTGAAAGCCATCTAGAATTAAATTAAAAACATTTAATTTAATGCTTATCCCCTTTAAAATAATTCATGGAGGAATGAACTACATCAGAATCAGAAATACCAAGAGAACAATCAGAGACTGCTAAACAACTGAACAGAGATTTGGCAAGAGAGAAGATAAAATTCTCATAAATATATACAATGGACTTCACCATTAACTGCACCACAGATTGATTCTAACAGCCCAAAGAAATAAAAGCTCTACACATCAGGCAGATTCTATATTCATCATGGATTCTGATAGAAATGGAAGGAAAAAAAGGTAAATAGGAAAGTACAATATGGTAAAGGATAATAAAGGTTATCTAAAAGGTAAATAAAGATTATTTGATAATCGGAGATAAAGTCTGGATTACTTAAGTATTTGTAAATTTAAGACCACTGTATAAACATATGACCATTCATTGGTTGGCCAAAAATATTCCTCATGAAGTCAGTAAGAAAACTAATAATACTAGTTTTGAGAGTCAACAAAATTAGTCTTGTCCATTTCATTTTCAACTTATAATAGCATTTTGCCAATAAAATAGTAAAACAAAGATATTTTATTATATGTTAATTCTCTTATTGTTTAATTTGCCAAATTAGATATAATCCCAGCATACCTTAATGTCTAAAAGTTGGTTTTTAATATAAACAACATCTACAATAATTTGTATTAATTGTTTGTCTCTAGTGAAGATACTAGATTTCTTTTGTCTAGGAAATTACCTCTCTCAAGGTAGAATTGTCTAGAGATCTCGGTGACTTGCTCATAGTCACCAAATCAAGCAAGTCAAAGGCAAGACTTGTACCCAGGTCTTATGATGACAAGGCCAAGCACTCTATTCACTCTGCCACACTGACTCTCAATGAGCATATTAATGCCACAAGACTGACTAAAATGTTTTAACTCTTTATCTCATTGTTCATAGGATGATCTCCTTCAACCCTTTTATTTTAGTGCCTTCCCTTTGTTGTTTATTTCTAATTTATCTTGAATATATCTATTTTGTGCATAAGTTGTTTGCATGCTGTCTCTCCAGAGTACTATGAATTCCCTGAATTTGGGGATAATTTTTTTACCTTCCTTTTTACACCCAACATATAGCACAATACCTGGCATATAGCAGGCACTTAATGAATGTTTACTGACTGAATATTGAGAGATAAGTTTACTAACTTGAGGAATTAGCAAGGAACCTTCTTTCCTCCAGAGACAAGTAACAGGAATCCTTGCTGGGAAAGTATTGTTGAGCCTCAGGCTTCGGATAGAGCCTGTAAATTCATGCACAAGAAGGATGATTATTAGTGGTTACAATCCATTTCTAGCACCAGCAGCCATAATATTTGATAAGCAGCAAATAAGGCATGTGTTATCATGTGGATAAATGTATGCCCAGTGTCTTGGGGACATTTACCACTGAGCACAATGGCTGCTTTAGCATCTTAAAAGCCCAAACTAGGAAAGACTTCTCCCTGATTCAAAAGAAACCTTTGAATGTACAGAATCCTCTAAATCCTGTGGAGCCATGAATAACATAAAATCTGGGACATCTTTTATGACTCATTCCATCTGTGGGGGAAAAATATGGATAAAAAAGTGGAGAGTTTATTTAGGATACTTAACTCATGAAACATATTACAGAATCCAAACTATTTGGATAAATCCCTAAAGAGACAAAAGAAAGGAAGTAAAAGGTGGGGGAAAATGGCATTTAAAAGCCCTATAAAGTAACACTGCCAGTAGTATCCTAGCACTGGCATCTTGAAAAAGATAATTAACAAAGTATTAGAATATCTAGAGAAAAGGAAATGCAGATTTATATATTGTAATTCATTTATAAAAATAGATCTTGAATTAATTATATGAGTATTAGTTCTCTCAGTTCTTTACTTCATTTCATATACATTGACATTAATTTATTGATGAAGAAAAATCACCTATGAAATTAATACCTAATCTTATTTATGGCATTTGCATTCTTCCACCATATATTAATTAAATTTCATCTGCAAACAAATAAAATATGCTTCTACATAAGCACAAGTAAATTAGAAAATATTTAAACATTATGTCATTCAATTGATCAGCCCTTATATAAACAGTTAACAGGTAGGTCCAAGAAATCATGATCCCATCATTTACATACTGTTGTAAAGTACAAGTTGATATGACTGAGATTCATGTGGGTATCATGGGAATGACTTCAGATGAACTCACATTGGCAGCATCGTCTGGATATTACACTCTCTCAATTTTCCTCAAACTTTCTCTCTCTGGTCTGGGGCTGAGTCACTCACACAACCTGCACTTCTTGCAGGAAATCAGAATGGTCTCTTCAAAGGTGTGGCAATGCTATTACAATTTAACTCTCCCTCAAGGTACAGGGGATAACCTTAGGTGGATCAGGGTACACTCCTACTACTGTTGCAATAGGAAATAAGATTTAGGACTTGAGTGATTGACAGGGCATGGGATTAGAATTATCCCTGGAGCTGGTGGAATAGAATTCCAGAGAATTCCAGAGTTAAGCAACTGACACAATCTCTCTGAACCTGGATGAATGGAGCAGCTTGAGAAACCATCATTCAAATTACAAGCCTGGGGATGGCTTTGGCTGTGAAAAAGAAGGTGGTCTTCATTCTTCTGCTGGGCAGATAGAAGAAGCTGACCAGTCTGAGAACAGACCACCATTGGATATTTCTCTTGGGATTTTGGACTTTGCCCACAAAAAGACTCTGTTGTATGATTACTATTCCCTAAAGACTTTGCCTTTAATGTACTTAGAAATAAGATAGATTTAGTCAGATAGCTTATAATTTAGAGAAAGAATTAAGATCTCTCCCTTTCCCCTCCTTCCTTTTTTTACCTTCCCTTTCCTTGTTTAATAAAATCAAAATATTTATATGTTCCCTCTATCTTTCTTCCCACAAACCCCTTCAATCCTATTATAATATTTCTCTACTCACCACCATTGATTCTGAGCTTCCATGTCCACAAATTCAGTTACAATGATACCAATGATTGTTAAACATGAAATGTATATTAAATAATAACCCCTACAAAAAGCACAGAAAATTTCATAACATTTACTCATTAGGAGGTAAAACATGGAATACTTTCATTTATTATTGTTATTAGTCATTATACATTTATTTTAAAAATTATTTTAAAACACAGGAATATTTTCCTCTTTGTCCTAAATTCTTTCCTCTCTCTCTTTTCTCTCTACTCATTTAGAGGTCAAGAAAAAAACCAAAACTTGTTCTGAATATGTATAGTGATGTAAAATTCCACATCAGAGATTTTTTAAGACAAGAAAAGAAATGTAAAGAAAAAAATGCTTCAGTCTGTACTCTTGAGTCCATCACTTCTCTATCTGGAAGTGGATAACATGTTTCATCATGTGTTTTTTGGAATTTTGGTGTTGATCAGAAGTATTAAGTCTTTCATAGTTGATTATTTTTACAATATTGTTATTGCTATATTTATTGTTTTCCTGATTCCGTACACCCAATTCTTTGGATAAGTTAATACAGGTCTTCCCAAGTTTTATTGAAATCATTCCTATGACAGAAAAGTATTCCATTACAATCATATAGCATGACTTATTCATACCATTTCCAATTGATATTATATTGCTTGTCTTCTCAAGGGGTGGAGGAGGGGTGAGGATAGAAAAAATTTGGAACTCAAAATTTTAAATGCTAAATTTTTAAAATTTAATTGAGAAATACTTAATGAAATATATTTTAATATTTTTATAAAATAATACATACTTAAAATTAGCCACACTATGCCATTCACAACACAAAATGATGTTTCTTGCCTTTAATAGGAAAGTTCTTACTGTTTCCTCTACTTTACATCCCTTTCCTAATATTCTGTTCTTTTTCTCTGCATGTTTTAAGATCCAGCTCAAATATATTATAAAAGCATTTTTTAAAATTTTCTTAGATATTTTTGGTTTCTAAATCCAGTACTTAGAAAAGATTACCTTCCATCTTAAAATCAATATTAAATATTGATTCCAAGGCAGAAGTGTGGTAGGGGCTAGGCCAGTAATGGGAAACCTTTTAGAGAATTTAGAGATTGAGTGTCCAAATTGTAACCCTCACACCCACGTGAGTCCTCCCACCTTATCCCAGACAGAGTAGGGAGGAAATACTCCCATTGGGCTGCTGGCCAGAGGTCATTTTGAACCCACAACTTCCCATTTCTGGGCCCGACTCTCAATCCACTTAACCTAAAGTCAACAATTCTTAAACTTATTTATTTACTTTTTCATAATGTGTATAATTTTATTTCAATATTGTTGGTTGTATTTTATTTTACACATTTTAAAAACTTTATTCTGAAAGTGAGTTCAGAGGATTCACCATTTTACTACATGACTGGCTTAATTCAATTTATATTTTTAAATCTTTTCAGTGATATAGCTTATTATGTTATTTACGTGTAAGTCATTTATTCAAGCTATAGCCAATTTATACCTATTGGGTGTCTTTCCTTGGTCCACTGAGCTATTTGCAACTTTGAGATTATTACATTTCATAATTCAAAGCTCCATAGCATCATTTGGAGAATGGGATTCTGAAAGAAATTAATTTTTGCATCAATTTGAAATTTGGAAGAACTGTAAGAACTGTACAATATCCAAAATGTAACTCATATCCATATCTTCTTTCTCTTTTCTGATCCCAAATTATTAGCCATTTCTAAACATTTATCTGTGGCATGAACGTAGTAGTAAGTAGTAGTAGTAACAGTAGCAGCAGCAGCAGCAGTAGTAGTAGTAGTAGTAGTAGAGAAGAAGTAGCAACAGCTGTAGCAGCAACAGGAGTAGAAGTAATAATGTCATTATTTTATTTAGCAGTAATAATAGTACCAAAAATATTAGGATTCATTTTACATAATACTTTACAATCACAAAGTAGTATGACAAACAGATATTTATTGAATTTTATTGAATTTAGTTGACATGCGCAGACTTTAATTTTTTTAATGAAATTCTAAAGGTTGGATAGTGGATAGAGAAGTTTGTTCAGGATAGCTAAAGGGCCCAAAGAGTTATATAAATTCAGTTCTGTACCTAAGACCCCCCCAAAAAAAAACATTTATTAATCTTTTAAGATTCAAGAAATAAAATATGGTTTCCATTTCTATCTAGAATTATGTAAGATTTTCTCAGCCAGTACATACCCTTTAAAAAATAGAGACACTATCTATTTTGTAATGTTCCCTGTTAGCTTAAAATGTAAACTGCATGCAACCTTTCTCAACTCCTAATTTTCTGTGATCTCTTTTAGCTTCAATGTGGTCCCTTTGGGATTTCAATCCTACAATAATCTTATAGTGATTTATAATTTTTCAGTTATAAAGTCTTAAACTCTTTTTTTTAATATGATATATAAATAATTTGGTGAACTACAGTGACCTGTATACATCTTTACCTAAATAATTGTTCTCCCTTCAAATGGGCTCTCTTACTATACTAAGCAGTGGCAGTACTCTAGTCCTTAGAAGATTCTTTCTCATTAACATTTCATTTGAGACTGTATTTATTCACAATTTGATTTTTATTAATTTTCTTTAAACAGATGTTTATTTTTCTGAACCTTTCAACAAGTATTTTTTATATATATTTATTTAGGGATAAATATATATTTATATAGGGAAGACTCTAATACCTCCCCTGGCTTATTATTGAAACTCTTAATTTTACATTTTGATTTGGTTATTCCAAAACAGATTGTTTAGCTACCCAGAATTGTATATGGTCACCCAGCACGTCAGCCTGTGCCTAGCTGCTTTGCCAGGCAGTCTGTGACTGATCTGATGACTTCTCAATAGGATATATTATCTAGTGAAACTCCCTGAATGTAGAGAGAAAAACTACATAATGTGTACTCCAATACTCTTCTTTTTTGGATAATTACTATTTTCTATAAAAATTTCAAAACTTAGCTTCACCTTTCTTTTTGAGACATATTTAGGAATGCGATTAAATGACTCTATTTTAAAAACTGCTACAGAGAAAAGAAGTAGTAAAGTTTCATTTGGACTGTGAGGCATATAATGCTTTAGCAACCCATACTGCAAAATGTTCACATGTGGTCCTCCATAATGAATATAAAAATCTTATTAAGGTAATATATGGATTGACTTTAGGAGTTTCTTGAACATCTAGGAATGGAATATATCTGTGCTGTTAGAAACTGGGTTAAATGCTCTCCTAGCTGTTTAATCACTAAGAACAAAGTTTAAAGTAATAAATTGGTTTCACTTCACTTCTAATCATAAATCCTTTTAAGCAACATTTCCTTAAAGAGATCAGTTCATTTCTACCATGAAATATATTTATTTAAATGACATTACACTGATATTTTCTATTTTCTATAGTATATCTTAACTATTTTAATTAAAAAATTAAAAATTTTAGAGTTTTATTAGAGATATATTATATATATATATATAGAGAGAGAGAGAGAGAGAGAGAGATATTATCTAGAGGATAATATATGGAGATTAATATCAGAACATAGATATAGAGTTGAGAGAGACTTTCAAGGTCATCTAGATCAATTCTTTCATCCTACAGGAAATTGATACTAAGAAGGTAAAGTGATCTGCCCAAAGTCAAACAATTAAGAAGTGAAAGAACCAGAATTTGGACTGGGTCCTGTAAAAATGGAGATTTGAATCCTGGACTTCAATTCCCAGAAGTCCTTAGCCACTTCCCAAAATGCCTTGTAATCTCACCTGAATTCCCACCTGGGCCAAGAACAGAAATTGTATTTAGGCTGACTCTCCACCTACTTTGGGTCTCTCTCTCCCTGCTTCCACTTCCAAGGACAGGCATCTCCCAAGATGTAGTGAGTGAACGTGAATGGGCCTTTCAGCCCTCCTAGCCACATGCTTTCTATATTCATATTTTCTTTATTTCTTAATCTTTAATTAATCTTATAAAAATATAATACTTTTATCACTAGAAACTAAAAATTTTAATCTTAACAGTCCTACACCTCTAAATTTGTCATTCTTTTTGTGACAACCTACTTTCCATTTTGAAAATTCCATTTCCTATAGTGGATCAGATCTGATGCTAAATGTAAGGGAGAAAATAGATTAAAGTAGAGTTTGGGCCATAAAATTCTGCCTGCTGATTATAAAATGGAGCTGCAATGTTCTTATATACTTAAACATTATAGTCTCCTAACTTTTAAATGTGGACTGAATTACCACCTCTAGACTCAACCATGAATTATCTTTTCTTTTTTAAATAAAAAAAAAATTTTATTTTTTCAAATGTTTACAAATACAACAAAACAAGCATTTCCATATATAAATAAAAGAAGATATTACGCAAACAAAATTGTAAGTCTGTGTTTAACTTACTTTTCTTCATATCTACATAATAAATATCATATCTTTTCATCTTTGCATAACTCTTACCCTTCCTAAATCACATAGGATACCATCATGTAGGCCAACATATTCATATGAATTAAGCCTTTCATGTTTTATCTTTCTTTTAATTTTCTAGTGGCAAAATTATTAGTTTATTCTTCTATCATGAGTTAGGTAGTTAATGTAAGGTTTAAAATATGGTATTGTATCTTCTTTTAGTCTCTGTTTTTGTTGCTGTTAAAAACAGTTAACTGCCAGCAGAGTTTGAGCTAAGGATAAGTTTTGGGCCGACTTGAGGAAGACTGATTGATACTTCTTGGAGGCAGATTGTACAAAACCAAACTTCTATTTAATAAGCTTTAAAAGTTTAAGGAAAGGTAAGGATAGCTAAACACAAAAAGAGAATAGGATCCCTAAATCTAAAAGGGTGTAAGCTTTTTTTCCTAATTCCCCTCTGATTCATGAGAATTTGCTTCTTACTTAGTTTTCCCTGAGTCTAACTTAAAACTCCTTATCACTGAAATAAATTCCTAGAATCTATGCTAAATAGGATCCTTATATGTAATTAAAAATTCACTACCTCCCTGTATTCCTTCAGATCACTCTGTTAACTACCAGTATTTTCTTTCTCAGCCTACTCAGGCTAGGTCATGCTTCTGGGCTTTGGTAGGAGCCACACAGAGGTAGAAAAACACAATCTCTCTTTTTCTTTCTCTTGATCTTCACCACAACTTATTTCTGGCACTCCAACCTGCTTCCTCCTTCAATTGTCACTCTTGGTTTTCCATTTTTCCAAAGTAGATTCAAAGAGTAGGTTCTGACCAGCCTCTCAAAGAAAATCTTCCCTCCAAGAGACCCTTGGCAGTTGGAAGTCCAATCCCTTCAAGCTTCTCAGCATTCCCTGCAGGAACTTTGCCCAAGATTCCATGCTGGGCCTCAAAAGGAATCTGACACTCTCTTCACTTTGTCCTTAGCTTACTAAATGCCAATTTAACCCCAAATCTATTTAATCCTAATAGTAAATATGTTTTCCTGGTTCCACTTATTTCACTGTTGATCATCTCATATAACTTTTTTCAGGTTTAAAAAAATGTTTGTTCATAATTTCTTTTACCACAGTAATATTTCATCACCATCATACACCACAATTTGTTTAGCCATTACTCAATTGATGGACATCCCTTCAGGAATGGTTGGACACTTTCCCTAATCTTATGAAATATACCCATAAGGATATATTCAGTTTTATAAGTCTTGGGGTATAATTACAAATTGTTCCCCAAAATGATTGGATTAATTCACAGCTCCACCAATGGTACTTTAGTATCCCTGATTTTCTACATTCCCTCCAACATTGGTCCCTTTGTCCTTTTCTCATTTTAGTCAGTCTGGTGGGTGTAAAGTGATATTGCGGAATTGTTTTGGTTTACATTTCCCTAATCAGTACTTATCTAGAGCATTTCTTCATATATCTTTATATGATTTTGATTTACTCATCAGAAAATTGTCTGTTTATATGTCTCTTCCCCATTTATCAACTGAGGGATGGCTGTTATCCTAATAAATCTAAAAATGTTCACTCTATATTTTACATATGAGGGCTGTATCTGAGGAACTATCTAAAAAGTTTCCCCCAATTTTTTTGCTTTCCTTTTAATCTTGGCAGCATTTATTTTATTTGTACCAAAATTTTTCTATTTAATATATTCAAAATCATCCATTTTACATTTCACAATGCTCTCCATCTGTTGTTGACTCATAAAATTTCTCTCCTACATATAAATCTGATAGGTAGTATGTTCCCTGTTCTCCTAATTTACTTATGGTAACTTCTTTTATGTCTAGATCATGTATCCATTTTGATTTTATCTTAGTGAATGGTGTAAAATATTAGTGTATACATAATTTTAGCCAAAACAGTTTCAATTTAATCTAAAACATTTTTCAAAAAGTGATTTTTTTTATCCCCCAAAGTTATAAAGCATTTATTGAGCAACAAAAAAGGCACCAGATGCTATGCTATGCTATGTACAAAGGATATAAGAACAAAGAAAGAAACAATCTAATCTCAAGGAGATTTTTTTTTGATCTGAGAAAAGATCAAGTACATCTGTAAATGAAATTGGAATGAACAAAAAATATATAGATACAAAACAATTAAATAAAAAGTAGTTGAAAAAGAGAGAACTGATAATTATCTGGCTAGGGTGAACATAAGGAAGGGATAATCATGAAAGTTTTGATGAAATACTTGGTGCCTGAAGTGCATCTTAGGAAAAAGTATTAATGAGAGGACATAAAGATAGAATGCCTATCAAGATAAGAAATGACTACTATAAAGAGATGGGGATGAGAGGCAGAGAACGGTGTGAGGGATAGGGAAGTTTAGATGTGCAGATGGAGGATACACCAACTGAAGATGGAAATATAAATTGATGACACATTGCAATGTACTAAGAAAAATAAATAAATAAAATGATTTAAATTTAATTCCAGAGATAATAGAAATCACTGGAATTAATTGAACTGAGGAGTGTTACAGTAAGATTCTCATTTACGGAAAATTACTTGCTAACTAACTAAATAACTAACTAGATAGATAGATAGGTAGGTAGGTAGATAGATAGATAGATAGATATAACACAGCATGAAATAAGGAGAGACTTGAAGTACAGAAAGCAATTAAGAGAGCATTGTAATCATATTGGAAAAATTAGATGAGTACCTAAACTAAGGTTGCCAAAATGAAAAGGAGAGATGTAATAGATGTATAAGTGAAAATGGCAATATTGTTTAGCAAATTACATATATCTGGTAAGGGAAAATAAAAACTTTCACTCTGCATCAGTTCCTGTAAATCTTTTCAGCCTTTTCTGAAATCATCTTGCTTATCATTTCTTATAGCACAAGAGTATTCCATAATCAACATGTATCACAATTTGTTTAGCCATTCCCCAATTGATGGACTTCCCCTAAATTTCCAAAATCTTTGTCACCACAATAAAAACTACAAATATCTTTGTACATTTATTTCCTCTTTTTTTATTATCTCTTTGGGATAGAGACCCAGTAGTGGCAAAATTGGATCAAAGAATATGCACAGTTTTATAGCCCTTTGGGTATAGTTCCAAATTGTCTTCCAGAATGGTTGGATCAGTTCACAACTCCACCAACAATGCATTTATATCCCAATTTTGCCTCATCCCCTCCAACATTTGTCTCTATCCTTAACTGCCATATTGGCCAATCTGATAGGTGTGAGGTGGTACTTCAGAATTGTTTTAATTTGCATTGCTCTAATCAAAAGTGATTTTAAACATTTTACTACGAATCATCAGAAAATATCATCTGCAATGGGGATAAATTAGAAACCTTCACAATAAGATCAGGAGTAAAGCAAGGATGCCCATTATCATCACTATTATTTAATATTGTACTAGAAATGCTAGCAGTAGCAATTAGGGAAGAAAAAGAAATTGAAGGGATTATAGTAGGCAATGAGGAGACCAAACTCTCACTCTTTGTAGATGATATGATGGGCTACTTAAAGAATCCTAGAGAATCAACTAAAAAGCTAGTGGAAATGATCAACAACTTTACCAAAGTTGCAGGATACAAAATAAACTCACGTAAGTCATTAGCATTTCTATATATTTCCAAAAAAGACTCAGCAGCAAGAATTAGAAAGAGAAACTCCATTTAAAATCACTGTAGAAAATATAAAATATTTGAGAATCTACCAAGACAAATATAGGAATAACATGAACTCAATTATAAAACCCTTCCCACACAAATAAAATTACTTATAAACAAGTAGAAAAAACATTAATTGCTCATGGTAAGGAAGAGCTAATATAATAAAAATGACAATCTTACCTAAATTAATTTACTAATTCAATGCCATACCTATCAAACTACCAAAAAAATAACCTTTTTTAAAGAACTAGAAAAATTATAAACAAAGTTCATCTGGAAGAACAAAAGGTCATGAATATCAACCTAACTAATGAAAAAAATGTGATGAATGGTGGCCTAGCAGTTCCAGATTTTAAACTGTGCTGTAAAGAAGTAATCATTAAAACAATCTAGTCCTGGGTAAGAAGTAGAAGGGTGGACCAATGGAATAGGCTAGGGGTAAATGACCTCACCAATCTTGTGTTCAGTAAACCTCAAGATCCCAACTTTTGAGATAAGGATTTACTATTTGACAAAAACTGCTAGGAAAACTGCAAAACAGTATGGCAAAATTTAGATTTAGTTTAATATCTCATAGTCTATACCAAGAGAAGTTAAACATGGATATATAATTTAAAAATAAAAGGGGATATTATAAGTAAATTAGGTGAATGTAGAATAGTATACCTGTAAGATTTAGGGAGAAGGGAAAATTTTAAGACCGAACAAGAGATAGAGAGCATTTCAAGATTTAATATGAATAATTATTATTATATTAGATTTAATTAATGCCACCAAAATTAGAAGGGAAGCAACAAACTGGGGGGAAATGTATAACTAATTTCTCTGAGAACGGTCTAATTTCTCAAATATATAAAGAACTAAGTCAAATTTATGAGTCCAAGTTTCCCCAATTGATAAATGGTCAGAGGGTATGAATAGGCAGTTTTTCAAATAAGGTAATCAAAGCTATCATGCTGATGGAGTTGCGAATTGTTTCAAACATTCTGGAGGGCAATTTGGAACTATGTCCAAAGTGCTATAAAAGAATGCCTACCCTTTGACCCAGACATACCACTTCTGGGTTTACACCCCAAAGAGATAATCGGGAAAAAGACTTGTACAAAAATATTTATAGCTGTGCTCTTTGTGTTGGCCAAAAAAAAAAAAAGGAAAATGACAGGGTGTCCAACCAATAGTTGAACAAATTGTGGTATCCAAAGGTGATGGAATATTATTGTGTGGAAAGGAATAATGAACTGAAGGAATTCCATTTGAACTGGAAAGATCTTTATTAATTGGTGCAGAGTGAAAGAAGCAGAACCAGGAGAATATTGTACACAGAGACTACTGATACATTATGGCACAAACGAATGTAACGGACTTTTCTACTAGCCAGCAAAGCAATGACCCAGGACAATCCAGAGGAATTTATGAAAAAGAATGCTATTCACATTCAGAGAATGAACTATGGGAACAGAAATGCAGAAAAAAATAGTATGATCAATTACATATTCCAACAGGGATATTATCAGGGTTCTAATGTTAAAAGATCATTCTAGTGCAAATAGCAATAACATGAAAATAGGTTTTGAACAATGATACATGTATAACCCAGTAAAATTGCTTTGTAGTTCCAGGAAGTGGGGAGGGAAAAATGGGGAGGGAAATTATGAATCGTGTAACTATGGAAAAATATTCTAAATAAAAAAGAAAAAGAAAAATGAAAAGTAGAAAAAATGTAAACTCCTCTTGATTAGAGAAAGGCAAATCAAAAACAAGTGAGGTACTACCTTACACCAAACTGAATGACAATAAAAGGAAAATAATAAAATGTTGGAGGGAATGTGGCAAAATTAGAACACTAATGCATTGCTGGCAGAGTTGTGGATTGATCCAACCATTCTGGAAGGCAATTTGGAATTTAAGGACTTTAAAGGAATGTATGCCTTTTATCCAAAAATATTTAAAAATGGGAAAGGTCTTTGTACAAAACTATGTAAAGCTTCACTTTTTGTGGTGGCAAAGAATTGGAAACTAGAGTGATGTCCCTCAATATGGGAATGGTTGCACAAAATATAGTATATAAAGTTGATGGGATACTATTTTGCTCTAAGGAATGATGAATAGAATAGTTTCAGAAAGAACTAGAAAGACCTATGTGAACTTATACAGAGTAAAATAAGCAGGACCAGAAAAACATTACAGTAACTGAAATGTTGTGGGAAGATCAAATGTGATCAAATGTGACTTTGCTACTAACAACCATACAATGATCTAGGACAATTATGAGGGACTTTTGAAAAATAATGCCATTCTTATCTAGAGGAATGCTCATAGATTTCTGTTGGAATGGAAAAAAAAATTGGAACTGTTGGAATAGAAATGCAAATGAAAACTTACAATTTTTCACTTGTTTATTTGGGTATATGATTTAGGGTTTTGGTTTTATTAGATTATTCTCTTACAAAAATAAATAATATGGAAATATATTTTGAGTGATAGTGCATGTATAACCCAGTGGAATTGCTTGTCAACTCCAGGAGTGGGGATGGAAGAAGGGAGGGAAACAGCATAAATCATGTAACTTTGGAAAACTTACATGTGAATTTGTTATTGGAATAAAACAAAGACAAACTTTTTTAAAAATCCTCATCAAGCTTTTTTTTTTTGAGAAACTCATTAAACAATGATTGAACCTTGAATATTGTTATAGTTAAAAGAGTGGTTGCTTTAAACTGTGACCACAAAAATATGGTTTCAAGACTTTGAATTGCCAAAACTGTAAAGATAATTTTTTGTGTCTTGATTTTATATTAAAAATAAAGTGGTCGCCATGGGAAAATTCCCAAATATTAAATATACCCAAGTCAGCTGGGTTTATTGGAGATTTTAATTAATACAAATAGGGAATTAAGGAAAGGGAGAGAAAGAGGAAATAATGAAAAAAGGGCTAGGCCAGCCTAGGCCAGCCTAGGCTTGAACCTTAAGAGAGAGATCAGTCAGTCTTTTATCAACTCACCACAAGATCCTTCCAAGCAAAACTCTAATGTTCAGAGAGACCCTCCAATATAGCTCAGGAAGCTGAACTAAGTTCAGCCACCGAGAGAGAGACCAGCCTCCAATTCAGCTCCAAAGCTAAATTCCGTTCAGAGGCCTTCTGACCTCCTTTTAAAGAGAATTTTCTCCTATGTCACCTCCCCCTAAGTTTTCACATCTACCAATCACATTACACATTTTCATAGGACTGACCATTCTTAATTCACACCTGAGTAGACTAAACTTTTGAGTAATTCACACCTGAGTAGACTAAAATCTCACACCTCTTGCTAAGCTTGCTTGAACTTTTAGAGATTAATTTGACCTTCATAGGTACTTAGCACCTTTTTGTATTAGATCTAAAATAGACCTAGCTTAAGGGCTTTTGCCTCACTATAAATATGGGTTAAGTACTTTTCATTGTTCAGTAAGGAGTTTACAACTTTATCTTCCCCTAAAGTATGCTTAAGTATGGGTGGAGTAATGTTAGAGTTCTCACATTCCTGATCAAGTACCTTCATTGTTTAAAATGGGGAATGGTCTTAACCAAATGTTCTAAGGTAGAGTCTGAGAATTTTTAACATTCACAAGTCTGAGAAATTTTAAGATTCACAATACACAAGATAAAACTACACAGAATCTGGAAAATTCATTCTATATTCCACATTTCCTACTTAAACCTGAAAAAAATGTATACCAATAATAGGAAAGAAAAGTCCCTATACAAATTAGATCCAAGAAAACATATGATATTAGAAATACTAGGTTTCAAAATGGAAAAATATTGATAATTAAAAAATGACAATGCATCAAAATGAAGACTTTTAGGAAGAAAACATGTAAAGCTATATATTTATTTGTATTATACTTATTGTAATTGAACTATTAGGGTACTTTATTGAAAGGCAGTAGAACAAGCCCAGAATCTATATTTTTAAAATTTATAAATGTTAGTTATAATAGTTGTATATGAGATTTAAGTTCCCAAGAAACTTAGCTCTGATAGATTGATTTAATGAAGCAAACTATACATTCTGATTAAATGAAGATATACTATATTTTTTCATAATGATTCCCCAAATTGCCACAGTATGGAATTAAACTAAAAAAATTAAAACATTAATAACTGAACCTCTATATATTTATGGGAACACCTATATTATGAGAGAAATTTTATTGAAATAGTTAGCTTAATATAGTTACTATATTACTTGATTTTAAAGTGGGAAAGCTCACTATCATTTTCTGTTCTGGCCTTAAACTTTCTTTTTTAATACCATTTTTTTCCAGATTACAAGTCAAAAATTTTTCAAATAATTATTTCATTATAATGTAATTTGTAATTTTCCCTGCATAAATTACACATAAAGAAAACTAAATTCAAATGGAAAAAATGAAGAATAGTAAAGGAATATAACTGTTCTAGGTGAGGCATTCCTTTTACTTCCTTCAAATAAAATGTTAGCTAATCTCATTAGAATTTTACTTAAACCAAAATTGAAGGAATCCCTAGGAACAATATGGAAAAAAATAAAAAGGAATTAAAAATTATTTTGCTAAATAGAATCTTGTCTTCATGAGGCTATACTTTTGGAAGAGCTTTAGACTTAGGGCTCTGTCCAATGCATTAATGGTTCTCTCCTTGAGTAGAAAAAAATGGAAAAAGTACAGGGTTTATCACAGCATTAGCAACAGCCTAGAATGATTTCCTTTATTTGA
Source organism: Monodelphis domestica (assembly GCF_027887165.1). Lineage (NCBI taxonomy): Eukaryota > Metazoa > Chordata > Mammalia > Didelphimorphia > Didelphidae > Monodelphis > Monodelphis domestica. Next base: position 250,821,546 of record NC_077233.1, read on the forward strand.
GCAAGATTCCTTAATCAGAGGATATTTTTCTTTTGAAGGACCCTTTTCTCTAGACACTTTTTTCCTCTCATGGTTTCCTGTATTCTTCATCTGGTTTTAAGATAGAGTCTGAATAGGCTGTGATATCTCCACGGATTGCTTTTCAACTGAACAGTCACAGTTTATAAAAGACATTCATTCAGAAGTCAAACAATCCACTCAGCTTCTAGTCTGATTTTTGTGGCAGACACAACTGTGCCATCGTATGGAAGCATTAAATAGTCAATTTCCCCAGCATATACTTCCCAATTCAATGTATAGAAATCCAGATAGAGCATATAGACACAGTTTCAGTGTATTTCTAAGTAGCGCTAAAAGTGTCTGTTTAAAAGACAAAAAAGAAACTGTGGATCAAGGGATAATAGCATTTTGATTCTTCTATTAATTCTAATTCCATGTTTCCTCCCACTTTGGAGAAAGAGAAAACAATCACGAGAAATCTCTTCTTTCTTCAATTTCCTCCTCCTTTAGCTTCTTGAAAATTTATCCCTTTTAAAGTTTTTTTTCAGTTTATAGATTTAAAGCTGGAAGAGATATTCCGAGATTTTATAGTATAAATCTGCACTTTAGAAATTAGGAAAACTAGTCTTAGGGAAGCAAGTGACTTGTTCCTGTTCACTTAGGCAATAAGTAGTAGTGACATTCTTAAGATACAGATTCACAAGGGATCATGATTTGAGGAGGAGGCAACATAAGAAATGGAAAAGATCCTCTTCTTTTATTTTCCAATTTTCCCTTTCTAGTTGGGCCTAGATTGTGAGGGACCTTACAATAAGAAAAAGAATTGTCTATAGAAAACAATAATTGACTTTTAGGGGAAATCTTAATATTAAAAGTATCTTCCCTATTAAGTGTATAGAATTAAAGATTTTTAAAGCTGTAGTTAGTCTGATCCACTGTTCTTATTTTATAGATGACTTTCACAAGGTCATACAACTGCTGGATAAAATCTAGGGGACATAGAGAAATAGATTCACAAATTTCAGAGCTTATCTCATCCAAACCATACTTTTCTAGTAATCTTTTTTCAAGCATCTCCTAAATGTGTCCACTTCCCTCTGATTCATGTTTTCTCTTGAATTTTGGTCCTCTGCTATTTTTCCTATACCATAGGCATTTACCCTGTGATTTAGGAAATTTGATAGCTAGAAAATGGCAGGAGTTGAACTTACAGTTTACTTTTTAATGACATGTGAGGCTACAGTTCAGTAGAATTTCTGATTCCTGTTGAAATAGATTCATATCCTCAAAATCAGCTGACCAGATAGAATTTGACCATGCTGGTTGGGATGGGGTTCAATCAAAGTTAATGACATCCAGTTGAAGACAAAAATAAATTTAAAAAGGGGACTGGGATTTTGAAAATCCTCAAAACATAAATGCAGTGAGACCTTTAAATCTCATGCCATTTTCTAAAGTATTTTGATTGTTAACTGGAAATGAAGGAACGAAGATGGAAATAAGAAAAAAGGAAGGAGAAAAAAACATTTATTAGGCACTTACTACATGACAGGTACTGTTGCCAAAGAGTAAATAAGAAGCTGAGGCCAGATTTGAACTTGAGTCTTTCTGACTCCAAGCCCAATCTATGCCACCTAGTTGATCAAGTGGAGAATAATATAAGGCAAATGGTCACAGTGTAAGAAGAAATAGGAAATAATAGAAGCTACATTTAAAAGTTTCCCATTTCTAGTTTGCACCAAGGTCATATAGATTGTGTGCAATCAATGATGAAGATTTGAATTGCCTTTTTCCCCAAAATAGAAAAAAAAGCATAAAAGAGTACTGCATTGAAGTTATATGGTTACACTATATTGATTTCAAGTGTAAGGAAGACATTATCAAGCTATTCAAAGGTGAAACAAAATGAGAAAAAGGTTCATTGCTTCTCTTTAAGGAAGAGTAACTATTGATCTCACTCACTGGATACCTGAAAAGGATGAATAGATCAATAGTTTGGTGATGGAATTTAATTAATATTCCATAGATGATGATAGAAACAGTAATGTGATTATTGGATTTTTTATTCAAGGACTTTCATGTTAATGGTAAATTTAATTTTACTATACAAATTTGAAAAAAATATAAAAATGTTGTTTCAAATAAATGAAACCAGTAATTTAGGATGACACACTCCTAATAGATTGTTATTTAAAGACATAGTAAGCCTTTGTTTACATTGTCAGAATAAAAATGAGAGCTGAGGGAACTGACAGATATATCAAAGTAAAAGCTAAAATTATTCACTTTGTCTAGAACTGACCTTAATATGTTACTAGGGTTTTAGAAAAATATATATATTTGAAATAAAATTCAAGGAAATCTTAAACTAAATCTCAAAATTTAGAATACTTTTACACATAGGTTTCATTGTTCTGCTACTGATCTGCTATGCACCCCTGACCACTGTTTTTCTTCTACCATAAATGGTTTCTTAATGCCATCATGTTCTCTCTCTCTCTCTCTCTAGGATAATTGAAAACCAGGTTTGCTTACAAAGAAGACATACATATTTATAGTACTCTCTTTGTATAATTCATTTCTATACTTCCTCTGAATACTCTTTATCAATATAATATGACAGAAATAATAATCATAGTATATTTTCTATTTATTATAATTTTACTTTACCAGGTCATTAATTATATTATTATTCTTTGAATAACTCATTTTTAAATATGTTTTTATAAAGTATATATTAAGGTATGCATTTTAATTATTTTTTCTTATCTACTTATATAAACTACTTTTGTTATTACATTGTTATTTATAAAACATATGCTCAGAAGGAACTATTTCATGCTGAAAAATACTTATATTCACTTATCTTCCCACTGAGAAAGATGTCTGAAGTTGCTCCTCACTTTGTCTAGTTCTGAGTTTTCCATTTTTGTTTATGTTAATATTATATTTGTTCATCTCTGAAAGTGGAATGTTGAAGTCTCCTACTATCATTTTGTTATTACATATATAAGGTATTCTTTTTTTTTTTTAAATATATTTTATTTGATCATTTCCAAGCATTATTCGTTAAAGACATAGATCATTTTCTTTTCCTCCCCCCCACCCCCCATAGCCGACGCGTATGTCCACTGGGCATTAGATGTTTTCTTGATTTGAACCCATTGCTTTGTTGATAGTATTTGCATTAGAGTGTTCATTTAGAGTCTCTCCTCTGTCATGTCCCCTCAACCTCTGTATTCAGGCAGTTGCTTTTTCTCGGTGTTTCCACTCCCATAGTTTATCCTTTGCTTATGAATGGTGTTTTTTTCTCCTGGATCCCTGCAAGTTGTTCAGGGACATTACACCGCCACTAATGGAGAAGTCCATTACGTTCGATTATACCACAGTGTATTAGTCTCTGTGTACAATGTTCTCCTGGTTCTGCTCCTCTCGCTCTGCATCACTTCCTGGAGGTTGTTCCAGTCTCCATGGAACTTCTCCACTTTATTATTCCTTTTAGCACAATAGTACTCCATCACCAACATATACCACAGTTTGTTCAGCCATTCCCCAATTGATGGGCATCCCCTCTTTTTCCAGTTTTGGGCCACCACAAAGAGCGCAGCTATGAATATTTTTGTACAAGTCTTTGTGTCCATTATCTCTTTGGGGTACAGACCCAGCAGTGCTATGGCTGGGTCAAAGGGTAGATATTCTTTTGTCGCCCTTTGGGCATAGTTCCAAATTGCCCTCCAGAATGGTTGGATCAATTCACAACTCCACCAGCAATGAATTAATGTCCCTACGTTGCCACATCCCCTCCAGCATTCATTACTTTCCTTTGCTGTTATGTTAGCCAATCTGCTAGGTGTGAGGTGATACCTCAGAGTTGTTTTGATTTGCATCTCTCTGATTATAAGAGATGTAGAACACTTCTTCATGTGCTTGTTGATAGTTTTGATTTCTTTATCTGAGAACTGCCTATCCATTTCCCTTGCCCATTTATCAATTGGAGGATGGCTTGATTTTTTGTACAATTGATTTAGCTCATTATAAATATGAGTAATTAAACCTTTGTCAGAGGTTTCTATGAAGATTTTTTCCCAATTTGTTGTTTCCCTTCTGATTTTAGTTATATTGGTTTTGTTTGTACAAAAGCTTTTTAGTTTGGTGTAGTCAAAATTATTTATTTTACATTTTGTGATTCTTTCTATATCTTGCTTGGTTTTAAAGCCTTTCCCCTCCCAAAGGTCTGACATGTATACTATTCTGTGTTTACCCAATTTACTTATGGTTTCCTTCTTTATGTTTAAGTCACTCACCCATTTTGAATTTATCTTGGTGTAGGGTGTGAGGTGTTGATCTATTCCTAGTCTCTCCCACACTGTCTTCCAATTTTCCCAGCAGTTTTTATCGAATAGTGGATTTTTGTCCCAAAAGCTGGGATCTTTGGGTTTATCGTATACTGTCTTGCTGAGGTCGCTTTCCCCCAGTCTATTCCACTGATCTTCCTTTCTGTTTCTTAGCCAGTACCAAATTGTTTTGATGATTGCTGCTTTGTAATATAGTTTTAGGTCAGGGACTGCAAGGCCCCCATCATATGTGTTTTTTTTCATTATTTCCCTGGATATCCTTGATCTTTTGTTCTTCCAAATGAACTTTGTTATGGTTTTTTCTAAATCAGTGAAGAAGTATTTTGGTAGTTCAATGGGTATGGCACTAAATAGATAAATAAGTTTGGGTAGGATGGTCATTTTTATTATATTGGCTCGTCCTATCCATGAGCAGTTAATGTTTTTCCATTTGTTCAAGTCTAGTTTTAGTTGTGTGGCGAGTGTTTTGTAGTTGTGTTCATATAGTTCCTGTGTTTGTCTTGGGAGATAGATTCCTAGGTATTTTATTTTGTCTAAGGTGATTTTGAATGGGATTTCTCTTTCTAGTTCTTGCTGCTGAGCTGTGTTGGAGATATATAGAAAAGCTGATGATTTATGTGGGTTTATTTTGTATCCTGCAACTTTGCTAAAGTTGTTGATTATTTCAATTAGCTTTTTGGTTGAATCTCTAGGATTCTTTAAGTAGACCATCATGTCATCCGCAAAGAGTGATAACTTAGTCTCCTCCTTGCCTATTTTGATGCCTTCAATTCCTTTATCTTCTCTAATTGCTACTGCTAGTGTTTCTAGTACAATGTCAAATAGTAGAGGTGATAATGGGCATCCTTGTTTCACTCCTGATCTTATTGGGAATGCATCTAGTTTATCCCCATTGCAGATGATATTAGCTGTTGGTTTTAGATATATACTGTTTATTATTTTTAGGAATGACCCTTCTATTCCTATGCTTTCTAGTGTTTTTAATAGGAATGGGTGTTGTATTTTATCAAAGGCTTTTTCTGCATCTATTGAAATAATCATGTGGTTCTTGCTAGTTTGCTTGTTGATGTGGTCAATTATGTGGATGGTTTTTCTAATGTTGAACCAGCCCTGCATCCCTGGTATGAATCCTACTTGATCATGGTGAATGATCCTTCTGATCACTTGCTGGAGTCTTTTTGCTAGTATCCTATTTAAGATTTTTGCATCTATATTCATTAGGGAGATTGGCCTATAGTTTTCTTTCTCTGTTTTTGACCTGCCTGGTTTTGGAATCAGTACCATGCTTGTGTCGTAAAAGGAGTTTGGTAGAACTCCCTCTTTGCTTATTATGTCAAATAGTTTGTATAGTATTGGGATTAACTGTTCTCTGAATGTTTGATAGAATTCACAGGTGAATCCATCAGGCCCTGGGGATTTTTTCTTAGGAAGTTCTTTGATGGCTTGATGGATTTCAATTTCTGATATGGGATTATTTAAGAATTCTATTTCTTCTTCTGTTAGTCTAGGCAGTTTGTATTTTTGTATATATTCATCCATATCGCCTAGATTGCTGTATTTATTGCCATATAATTGGGCAAAGTAATTTCTAATGATTGCCTTAATTTCCTCCTCATTGGAGGTGCTGTCCCCCTTTTCATCTTTAATGCTGTGAATTTGCTTTTCTTCCTTCCTTTTTTTAATTAGATTGACCAGTGCTTTGTCTATTTTGTTTGTTTTTTCAAAGTACCAGCTTCTTGTCTTATTTATTAAATCAATAGTTCTATCACTTTCGATTTTATTAATTTCTCCCTTAATTTTTAGGATTTCTAATTTGGTTTTCTGCTGGGGGGTTTTAATTTGATCGCTTTCGAGTTTTTTCAATTGCATTTCCAATTGATTGATCTCTGCTCTCCCTTGTTTGTTAATATATAAGGTATTCTTAACCATTTTTTTTGTTTATTTCATGGGCCCCCTTTGTCATTCTGTTGAAATCTGTAAACTCCTTCTCAGAATAACATCTTAATAGTAGGAAATAAAAGGTTTAGAATGACAAGAAACCAAATATATTGAAATACTTCTGTCAAAAAGATAGAAAAAATTGCAGATCCTATAATAAAGTTGCTGCTATATGTGTATACATATACATATAATTACAATTTCTTTATTTTGGCCTATTTGAACTTTTTTCACATTCCTTCTATTTTTTGAGTCACTTTTTTATTTTTAAAATATATAATACAATATAACATATAACAGAATAATAATGTAACATATAATTTATTATAAATATGTAAGAAATTATAGGACATTTGCTTATCCAAGAGAAACTAATTCTCATATTTACTATATACAAAAATCTATCTCGTATTCTTTTTTTCCCTTCTCTCCCCAAGAAGGCAGGTAATATAGTATATACTTTACATATATACATATATATCATTGATTACCATATTGTGAAACAAAATACATATTACTTAGAGTAGAGAAAAACCCATGGAGGAAATGAAGCTCAGAATGATATGCTTCAGTCTGCATTCGGATTCCAATTCTGTGGAAAGGAAAATTAAAGCATGTTCTGGACTTTCTACCACTGAGCTGGAATGTTGGAATGTTAGAGAGAAAATATTGACAAGACTGACAATTGGTGGGGGAAGGGGCAACTGGGAGCTGCAGTTGGTCTTATGACACCGACTTCCTTCCTGGCCCTGGAACTGGAAGGAGCTCTCTCCCTGTCTCTGGATAGAAGTGCTTCTATTCCTGAATTTCTAAACTGTGTGCTCTACCTGGATCCCTGTGATCATGTTCATTGGACAAAAAAACTTAAGGGAAGCAATTTGGAATGTAAGGCTGGTCTTTAGGGGCATCAACCCAAAGAGACAGGCCCAACCAGCTCTGAAAGTCAGAATTTTATTCCTCTTGCTATCTACTGCTAAAGACTTTGAACTTAAGAAAGCTAGTATTAGCAAAGACAGGAAAAACAGAAAACCTCCACCAGTCTGTGAGGCCTTCCCTCAGCTCAAAAGCTGAGAGAGACTCAAACCTCATCTAGGGAAATCCCTCTTCCCTCCTCCCTGATCCCTCTCCAATTCAAACTTGTTATTAAAATTTATCTTTATTTGAATATTGCAGTCAGATAAGAGGACTAACATTTCAGGGGACATAGAGTGAGCTAAACGTCAGAACAACCAGTCAACTATAAACAGTCATTATTGGACCCCTGCTCGGTGACTAAGTCTGGGGGGAGGTTTGTCCTTCAGGAGGGTCTGTGCTTGCCTGCTCTGGGGTATCTGCAAAATCACTCTATAGAGAAGACATCCCCTCAGGCTATCATAAGTGGCCCATTTCTCAGGAACCCCATTTTTTAAAATATAGCCTCTGGGCAGTAGAGCATCTCTCTCCTTTTACTTCAACAGCAGCCATATATATTCCCTCTCTCCCTTCGACTCCTCCTTTCCATTCTACAAAACCTTCTGTATTCCCTGTTCCTCAATCCAACCCATTTTTCCCCTATCAATATTACAGTTCCTTCTATGGCAGTAAATAGCTTTTGTTATTAGGAATCGTTTGAAATTGTACTGGATCCTTGCCTATCAATAACTATTGATAATAGTTATATCATTCACAATTGATCATCATGTGTTAGTGCATGTACAACATTGTCTTGGTTCTGTTCCCTTCACTTTGCATCACTTCATATAAATGTTTTCATTTTGTGTGTGTGTGTGATCATCATTACAATCATACCACAACTTTTTCAGCCATTCTCCAATTGAGAAATATCCTTTAGTTTCTGGTTCTTTGCTACTTCAGAAGGAGTTGCTATAAATATTTTAGAACATATAGTATTTTTTCCTTTATTCATGATCTCCTTAGGAAATAAAACCTAATAGTAGTTTTATTGGATTACAATTATTGAGTTACAAGACAATTTTATATTTTTAAGTATAATTCCACATTGCTCTCCAAAGTGGTTGGATCAGTTTTCAGTTCTACCAACAATGTATTAGTATTCTTATTTTTCCATATCCTCTACAACATTTCTCTCTTTGCTCTTTTATCATTTTAGACAAATTGATAGTTGTGAGATAATATTAAAGAGTTGTTTTTACTTTCATTTCTCTAATCTATAATGATTTAGAGCATTTTTTTTAGAAATGCATATGATTTCTTCATTGAAAAACTGTAAGTTCATATATGTTGATCCTTTATCAATTAGCTAGTCTCATATTCTTACATCTTTGTCTTATCTTTGTCAAACACAAGTTAGTATAATTTTATGACTGTTATATCTTTATTCTATTCCACTGTAAAATCTTTATAATTATTAGCCAATACAAGGTAATTTTTATAATTACTATTTTAAAATATTGTTTGAAATCCAGTCCTGCTAGCTCTCCTTAACTTATTTGTTTATTATTTCCAATGATGCCCTAGATTTTTTGTTGTTTCAAATCAATTTTATTATTTTTTCTAGTTCAATTAAATAATTTTTAATAACTTATTTGGGTTGGCATTGAATAAGTACCTTGAATAAGATTGTTATTTTAGTAATATTGCTCTGTATACTCATGGACAATTAAAATTTCCCCAGATATTTCAATCAGATCTCATTTGTATGAAATATATTTATTATAATGTTAAAATAATTTCTGGATTTCTTTTGGAAGATATATTCCTAGGCATTTTATTCTACCTATTATAAATTTAAATAGGTTATCTCTTAATATTTTTTTCTTGCAGGACTTTGTTAGTGATATAAAGAAATACTGATGTAAATTAATGTAGAGTTATTTTATAATGCTACTTTGCTAAAATTATTAATAGTTTCAATTAATTTTTATCACTATGATTTTTTACATATATATGTATGTATGTTTCATTATGTCCTCTAAAAAACAAGAAATAGTTTTATTACCTCTTTGGCCATTCTGGTATCTTCAATTTCTTTTTCTTCTATTATTACTATTCTTAACAATTCTAATACAATGTTAAATAATATTGGTGATAATGGGCATCATTGTTTTATTCCTGATCCTCTAGAGAGGCTTCTAACTTATCCCCAATAAAAATAATCTTCTCTAAAAGTTTTAAATATATACTTCTAATTAATCTAAGGAAAAATCCATTTATACTTGTTTTCATGTATTTGAAATAAAAGGGAGTTATATTTTTTTAAAAGTGTTTTTTTTTTCCTACATCTATTGAGATTGTAGCAAGGGAAGGAAAAGTAGCAAGAGGATGACTGACAGGCCTGGATTCTGACAGCCACTGGAGCAGGTTCTAAGCTATTGAAAGGAGCAGGTTTCTAACAGTCACCCTGGAGCTGAAAGTGAAGCCTGGGAGGTGAAGATCTGATCTCTCCTGGACTACCTTGGACAGATAGCAAGCAGCCTCTTTGAATTCCACCAAACAAGGGTGAGAAGACATCTCCGTACACTCTGGTGGATGGAATAAAACTTGGAGAACACCTCTTTTGCCTAGGACAACTGAGGACTCAACTGGATCCCTGTACATGACCCACCAAGGACTCTCTGTGTGTGAGAAATCTGGTTCCCTACTGGACTTACCCTTAGGAAACTTGGGTATTTAGATTATATTATTTAGATAGTGCGTATAATGACCAGATTAATTGTCAGATGTTAACATTTTCCTCTCATTCCCCAAATCTTTCCCTTACTTGTAATAAATTCAGTTTTTATTTATATGTGCATTCTCCCTCTGTGTAACCTTTTACCTCAGCTTTCCTAAAATTATTCTTTTTTCCTCCATTTGAATAAGTTTATTTAGTCAATTTAGAACATTATTCCTTGGCTACAATAATCATATTATTTCCTTCCCACCCCTCCACCCACTCTTCCCTCAGCCAATGTTCAATTTCATTGTGTATTACTTGTGTCCTAGATCAGGACCTATTTCCATGTTGTTGTTTATACTAGGATATTCATTTTGAGTCTACATCCCCAACCTTAACCCTTTGACCCATGTATTCAAGCAGTTGTATTTCTTCAGTGTTTATATTCACAGTGTTTCCTCTGGGTGTGGATAGTGGTTTTTCTCCTAGGATCCTCCAAGTTGTTCAGGGTTTTGCCACTAATGGGGAAGTCCATTAGGCTCAATTGTACCACAGTGTATCAGTTTTTGTGTTCGATGTTTTCCTGGTTCTGCTCCTTTCACTCTGCATCAATTCCTGGAGGTTGCTCCAGTCCCCATGGAATTCCTCCACTTTATTATTCCTTTTAGCACAATAGTATTCCATCACCAACATATACCACAATTTGTTCAGTCATTCCCCAACTGATGGGCATCCCCTCATTTTCTAATTTTTGGCCACCACAAAGAGCGCAGCTATGAATATTCTTGTACAAGTCTTTTTCCTAATTATCTCTTAATTTTGATTATATTGATTTGGTTTTCTTCTTTCTTATTTTTAATCATATTAACCAATGGTTTATCTACTTTCCTGTTTTTTGTTTTTTCACAAAACTCATTCATTTTTATTTACAAATTAAATGGTTATGTTGCATTCAGTTTCATTAATCTTACTTTATATTTTTTAGGATTTTTAAATGTGTTTCTTGTAAGCAAGATATTATTGGGTTTGGATTTTAATCCATTATGCTATTGGTTTCCACTTTATCAGAGAATTCATCCTATTCACATTCAGAATTATATTCATTAGGGGTATATTTCCCTCCATTCTATTTTTCTGCAGTGATTTTTTTCTTCCTTCTCTCTTTTATCTTATTTTTTTTCTCAGAAATATAATTCCCTTCAACTACTACCTCCTTAAACCCCATCTCTTCTTCAGATCTCACCTTTTTTTCTCTCACCTTTCTAAGATTCTATCCCTTTTCTCCTCTTTTTACTCTCTTAATTATAAATCTATTTACCTTTATATGATTATTTGTTATATCAATGACTTCTGTATTTCTTCTATAATTTCCACTATAATGACATCCCTTGTCTTATTCTTTTATTCTCTTTGATCTTAATATGTATGTTCTTCTAATATTCCCTCCTTTTTACTTTATCTCTCCATCCTCTTATCCATATAAATTAAGAAAAAATTTAACCTTACATATGTTTGTATTGTTTACTGTTTTACTCAGATCAAATGAGAATAAGGTACAAAAATTACGACCCCTTGATCCACTCCTTTCCTTCATTTTAACATTTCTTTCATTTATGACTCTTTTATTTTTATTTTTTTCCATTTGAATTAGTTTGTTTAGTCAATTTAGAATATTATTTCTTGGTTACAATAATCACATTATTTCCCTACCTCCCCTCCACCTACTCTTCCCACAGCCCACATGCAATTTCATTGGGTATTACATGTGTCCTTGATCAGAACCTATTTCCATGATGTTGATGTTTGCACTAGGATGTTCATTTAGTATACATCCCCAACCATATCCCTTCAATCTATATATTCAAGCAATTGTTTTTCTTTGGTGTTTTTGCTCCCACAGTGTTTCCTCTGAACGTGGATAGTGAGTGTTCTTTCTCATAGATCTCTCCAGGTTGTTCAGGATCACTGCATTGCCACTAATGGAGAAGTCCATCACCATTTATGACTCTTTTAAATGAAATAGTTATTCCAATTTATCCCTTCACATCCATTTTTATTTTATTTTTAACTCATTCTATTATACAATTCAACCTCAATGATTCTATCTACAAATACTCCTTCCAAATATCTTAATTAATGATACCATTCTGAAAATTTAAACATACCATTTTCCTATATGAGAAGTCAACCTTTTAAACTTAACCATTTGTAACTGGTCTTTCATGTTATCTTATGTTTCTTCTCATTCTTTTATATCAAATATTACATTTAGTTCTTCTTTGTTTCAAGAATATTTGAAAGTCTTTTATTTTTTAAATAACCTTTTTTTATTGTTTAATGATACTCAATTTTTGCTGAAAAGTTAATTTTTGGTTGTATACCCAGCTTCTTTGCTTTTTGAAATGTTGCATTACAAGACCTTCATTGTTTTACTGTAGAAGATGCTAAATTTTGTTATATTTATTTTATCTCCATAGTATTAAAACTGTTGCTTTTTAGTAATTTGTAGTATTTTCTCCTTAACCTGGCAGTTATAAAACTTAACTATAATGTTCATGTGAGTTTTCCTTTTAGGATCTCTTGTAATCAATTAATTCTTTCAACTTCTAGTTTATCTCCCAGTCTAATTGTGGGTTAACTTTTTTGAAAAATTTTAGCTAGTCCAGAAATTTATATATTATCTCTTCTCATTCTGTTCTCTAGTTTTGTTGCTTTTGTAATGTTACTTGTCTTTTTCCATTTTTAAATTTAGTTCATTATTTCTAGTTGTACTAAGAAGTTATCAGCTTCCTCTTGCACAATTATAATTTTTAATTATTTTTTTCCTTGATGGGTTTCTGAATTTTTCCAATTTTTTTATCTTTCATAACTTTTTTATATTCTTATATTGTTTTTATCCTTTCTAGCTTTTCTTCAACCTCTCTGATTTCATTTTTGAAGTAATTTTTATGATCTTTCAAAAACTCTTAATGAACTTGTATCCATTTGCATTTTTCTTTAAAATTTTAAAAGGGCATGCTTTAATTTTGCTGGTTTCTGAATTTAAATTCTGATCATCTTTACTTCCAAAGAAATTATCTGGGTTTGGTTTTCCCCTTTTGCTTACTCATTTAATTCCCTTTTCTATCTTTAAAGGTCTATTTCTTGTCAATTTTATGCGTGTTGGGTTCTTTTCCCCTTGTGGGTCTCAATGTTTTCTTTGTTGTTGCTCTTATTGTTGTTCTTTGAATTCTGTAGGTATCTTTCTTCTCTTAGTACTTTTAATTTCTTTGCTACAGAGTCCCCAGCAAGACTATGACTTCCATCATTCTTACCTCTGCAATTTCTAATGATGATATAGGCATCTTCTTACCTCTCTCTCCTGGAACCTCAATAAAGAACTCCATTCTCTCAGGGTTTTTACTCACTTGTGTGAATTTGCAACTCGACTGAAGCTACATTTTGATACAGTATCTAGTCAGTACATCTAGGCCTCATGATCTTCTTTTAGTCAGCCACCCACACACTCAGTTGGTTGAAGCTGAAGCTTCAGTCTTCACAGCCGCTTAAAGTCCCTGCTGTATCTTTATTTGGTCATTAGGTAGCCATCTAGAACACTCCCAACTTCTTCTTAATTGTCCCATGTTGGACAATTATTTATCACTGATTCTGAACCACTTTTTCTGCTTTAAATGTCACTCAGTGGCACTATTTTTCAATATTTGTGGGGTAATTTGGAGAATTAAGTATTTTTCTGACCTATTCTGCCATCTTCCCAGAATTCAATTTAAATTTATATGCCATGCTATTAGGTGTAGAAATGCTTGGATTTAATCTTATATCACTATCTGTTTCCTTTAAGCAAAATCTAGTTTCCTTGACTAGTTGCATTTTTAAATTTGCTTCACGATGATATTAATGTCATTTTTACTCTTTTTAAATTGTCTTATGCGAAGTACATTTTGTTAGAATGTTTTTCAAGGAACAAATTGTTAGATTTTGCTTTCTTGTCCATTCTGTCACTTTCATTTTATTGGTTTATTTAATCCATTCATTTTTAAAGCTTGATTGTTGGGCTTATGCTACCTTTCATCTTGTCCCTCTCTCTCTCTCTTTTTTTAGTTACTACTTCATCCTTTCAAGGAGCTCTGCTTAAACTATTTTAATGCTAATCCATTTCTATAGTCTCTCTTCCCTTTCCCTACATCTCTTTTCCTACTCCTTTACCTGGTTAAATATTTCTCTTTCTCCTTTCCCCTAAAAGCAAATGATTAGTTTTAAAGAAATTAAAAGCTTCAGTTATCTCCTCCCCTCCAGCTTTGTTTGCAAGAAATGATGGCAAGTACATTAAATTAGGATTCAGAGGTTTAGAGTGCTACTAGCTAACTCTCTAAACTAGGACAACACATTTAATTTCTTTACTTCTCAGTTTTCTCATTTTCAAAATGAAAAGATAACATAACCTCTATATTCTATTTCAACTCTAATCTATTATCTACTAAAAAAAACTAGGATCCACAGCCTTTTCCATTACCATATTAGCTAGAAGTGATTTATGTTTGTCCTTTTTGCATTATTAGTCTCAATTTCTCATAAATTGATTCCCAATTTCTTCTTTTATGAATTTGTTTAGCATTTCCAAAATTGTGAGCTTTTTCTTTTCTTTTTGTTTTAACTTCCTATCTGGGTAATCTACAGGATTAGGTCCATTATCAGGTATTGATTTAAATTCTTTTTATTATAGTACTTGTTAAGAAAGTTTTGTATATATTTTGAAATTTAACTTTTTTTTTCCTTTTTGTTTTTTAGTAGCTTCTCTGATGATTTGTGTGTGTGTGCGTGTGTGTGTGTGTGTGTGTGTGTGTGCAGGACTTTTATCAAAGAAATTTCTCCCAGGAATCTTGAGTTTTCCATCTCTATTGGATTACAATTAATTATTTTCTATATTCTCCATTTTGTTTTTCAGTGTTCTTACAAGGATAGAATAAAAGGATAACTCTGGGATGTATGGTTTACTGATTTACATTCTGCCCAGAGGGACTACACTGGTATCAACTGGTTTTCAGTCCCCTTTGCTTCAGGGCCAATGCAGCTGCACTTGATGACTCTTTACATGATTCTAGGTTCTTTCTTCTACCTTTATATTTTTTTAGTTAACATTTTCATTAAAATACTGTGCATTTCATAAGGTTCCAATTTTCTCCTAAACTTTTTTTCTTTTTTAAAAAATTATTTATTTAGTCAATTTAGAACATTATTCCTTGGTTGCAAGATTCACATTCCCCCCCCATCCCCCTCACCCAACCCTTCCCATAGCCAATGCACAATTTCATTGGGTATTATAGGTGTCCTTGATCAAAACCTATTTCCATGTTGTTGGTGTTTGCATTAGGGTGTTCATTTAGAGTCTATATCCCCAGCCATATCCCCTCAACCCATGTATTCAAGCAGTTGTTTTTCTTCTGTTTTTCTACTCCCACAGTTTTTCCTCTAAATGTGGATAATGTTTTTTTTTCCCCGTAGATTCCTCTAAGTTGTTCAAGATCACTGCATTGCCACTAATGGAAAAGTTCATTAAAATAGATTGTACCACAGTGTATCAGTCTCTGTGTACAATGTTCTCCTGGTCATCCTCCTTTCACTCTGCATCACTTCCTGGAGGTTGTTCCAGGTCTCATGGAATTCCTCCACTTTATTATTCCTTTGAGCACAATAATATTCCATCACCAACATATACCACAATTTATTCAGCCATTCCTCAATTGAAGGTCATCCTCTTATTTTCCAATTTTTTGCCACCACAAATAGCACAGCTACGAATATTTTGTATATGTCTTTTTCCTTATTATCTCTTTGGGATACAAACCCAGCAATACTATGACTGGATCAAAGGGCAGACAGTCTTTTATCGCCATTTGGGGATAGTTCCAAATTGCCCTCCAGAATGGTTGGATCAGTTCAAAATTCCACCATCAATGAATTAATGTTCCAATTTTGCCACATCCACTCCAGCATTCATTAGTTTCCATTGCTGTCATGTTAGCCAATCTTCTAGGTGTGAGGTGATACCTCAGAGTTTGGCTTTGCATTTTTCTGATGACAAGAGATTTAGAACACTTCTTCATGTGTTTATTAATAGTTTTGATATCTTTATCTGAAAATTGCCGATTCAGGTCCCTTACCCATTTTTCAATTGGAGAATGACTTCATTTTTTGTTCAATTGGTTTAGTTCTTTATAAATTTGAGTAATAGACCTTTGTTAGAGGTTTTTGTTATGAAGATTGTTTCCCATTTTGTTGCTTCCCTTCTAATTTTGGTTGCATTAAACAAAACCTTTTTAATTTGATGTAATCAAAATTATTGATTTTACATTTTGTGATTTTTTTCTAGCTCTTGCTTGATTTTAAAGTTTTAAAGAGAAACACATTTTTTTTATTTTGATGTCTCAAGGAGTACAAGTAACTGGTTGTTCTTAAAATGGATAAGCTAGTGTATGAGACTTACAGAAATAGGACCAAATCAGTAATCCTCACGACTCAGAAGACAGTACGAGAAAAGGACAGGATACAATCTTCTTTCCATTCTCAGGACATGGTGAAATATCTCTCCTCCTGGAACATAATGACATGGGAAAAGTTGGAACATGATCCTTTTTTTTTATTTCTGAATCACACAATAAATTGAAGTTATTTAAAATGATGTTTAAATAACAGCTTAAAAATCACTGGGGAAAAACAAATGAAAATAAATGAGCATTTCAGTTTTTATTAAAGTGACCTAGAATCCATTGTAGCTGAACCCATCAATATTCTCTCCAGTAAAAGTTTAAACAAATAAATAATAAAAAGGCAATTCTGTCATATTGAGAGTTAAATTCCTCAACCACTCCCATTGGTCTTCTGCCTTCTGTTGTTAGATGAATGTAGCTCTAGTAGATTGGCAAGGACAATGATATCTACATCTTGCAAATCTTGAATATGATTTAGAAAGGTTATAGGATTGATAGCTAAGATACTATCGCTCTTAGTATTCAATAATTTTCACTGTAAAGTATTTTTCTCTCTTTTTATTATAGTATAAACACACATGAGAAGATACTGGAGAAGAGGTAAAATTAAAAACCTTAGAACCACTTAGGTACTGTGGTTGGAAAAATTATATTGCTACTCAAAAGGAGAAGCAGAAATCATACACCAACATGAAATATTCTTTGTATATAGCCTCCATTTTCCATGTCCAAGGGCAACACAAAGTGGAATGTCTTTTGCATACTCAGAGAAGACCCAAAGGTCCTCATGGCTCAAACTTGACAAATAACCAGTAAAACAGCAATATAAAACTATCCTATTATCTATAATAATAATAGATAGCATTTATGTAGCACTTAATATATGGTAAGTGCTTTACAAATATTTAATTTGATTATCACAAGAATCCTGGAAGAAAGGTGTTATTATAAAGCTCATTTTACAGATAATTAACCTGAGACAGAGAGGTAAAGTGATTTGCCCAAAGTCATAGGGCTAATAAGTGTCCAAAGCTTTATCTGAATTCAGATCTTCCAGATTCCAAGCTTAGCTCCCTATCCAATCATCCACTACTTTAGCTCTTAATGTATAGCTCAGAACAGTGTTAGGTCAGAAGTCAGAAAGATTCATCTTCCTGAGTTCCAATCTGTTTCAGATACTAGCTATGTGACGCTGAGTTGTTAACTTCATTCTATTTGCTTCAGTTTCTTCATCTATAAAATAAACAGAAAAATTAAATGGCAAACCACTCCAATATTTTTGCGAGGAAAATTTCAAGTAAGGTCATGAAGAGTCAGACACAACTGAAACAACTAAACAAGAAGTCCAGTGAGATGGTGTTGTTCATCCCTTGTATTTAAAGAGGAACAATGACATCCCAGGGTACTATCTTGATTTATGTGTGTTTGGATTTTAGCAAGGCTTTTCCAGGATCATCAAAGATAAATGGCAAGGCCAAAGTCAGGATGACTAGTGAGAGTCCAGGGTGCAGTGGATGAACTTGGCATCTTTCATATCTGGACAAGCTCCAGGCACTTCTTAGTGACTGCTTCAGCTGCCTTTCTGGATCTTGGAACAAATGGTTCTCATGCACCATTCCACCAGGAGAAGATTTCATATCCTTGGTGAAGACACTGCCTTAACTCAACAATGGGTTCGAGGCCTCTAGATTTCCCTTGTTAACCTGGAAAAAACACAGAACCACCAAAACAGTTACAAAGAAGAGGTCTTTAATAAGGACAAGGGAGACAATGCTCTTATGGTCACCATACAGAGTCATGCATACACATAACATCACACCAAGCTAAGCTCAATGTCTCTAGGAAAATTCACCATGAATGGGAATTTTCATTGAACTGAAGAACCTGGGGGTCTTATATGTACTTTAGGAATTATACAAAATTAACAAAAACTGTTTGGCTACATGGAAGCTAGGAAATGAAGATTCTAGCCAGGGCTGGAACATCTCTGAGTAGCCTTGATACAATAAAAGAAACTTTGAAGACAAAAGGGTATCTAAGACTTGATTATATCTGCTAATTCTATCTAAAGAATCAAGGGGTTGTTGAGTGTTTTATGGTTCAGTTTGGGGCAAAGGATTAGTAAAGGGTTTTTTTAAAGACAGTCTGCTAAGGACAATTGTCAATTTGGAGATTCATAAAACCAGGTCATCACCCTCAACTTGATTTAGCTTGCCACCAAGACGGATAAACCATGGAGTCACAATTGAGAATTAGTTAAAAGACAGGCACCAAAGGAGTATGAATAGCCCTGAGAAGGGTTCAGCTAGCTTTCACACAAGAGGTGTTAGCCTTCCCTGAACACTTCAATTTTCCAAGTTGTCAAATACAGTAATGAAAGATGAGACAGGGATAGAGTATACTTAGCTCTAACTTCTTTCCATCAATAGTTGGGAGTGTAAAGATTAAAATTAGGGAATATGGGGAGACTGAGGCAGGTAGAAATTAGTTTCTCTCTGCAAGGAGTATTATAATTTTTAGAGGTTTATTAAGGATTAAGGATTAAAGAATATACAAGTAAGAAATATGTGCCTAGGCCAGAGGCCTAGACAAAATAACCTCACATCATGGAAGAGACGCCTCTGCTCCAAAACGGAAGTCCAAAAAAAGAGCACCCCAAAAACCTTTGCAACCAGCTTAAATCCTTCCTCGATCTCGGCCCACCTCAGAATTCCCCTGAAATTACAAAGCATTTTGGGGAAGTGGAGCAAAGGCCTGTGGGGATTGTAGTGCTGTATTTGAGTCTATTTTTTACAGGAGAAAAGATGATAATGCCTATTCTCTGGATTTCTAATCAATACCATACATATATACTGTGGGTTGGAGGTATACCCATTAAATTGGTTTTCACTTATTCAGAGATAGTAGGTCATAGTGGAAAGCTAACATTGATTCAGCAAGACCTAGATTCAAGTTGTGACTCTGGCACATACTTTCTCTGGAACATTACAGTTCTCAGTCCCCTGAAAAATCTAAGTTGATTATAAATTGCAGAAAAGTTAATGATTTGAAATGTATGTGGAGAGTTTCCTCAAAGGAGTTCTCTCTTATTGAAATCACAAGTTTCAACAAAAATAAATAAATGGGCACTTAAGATATCTTCTGAACTATGTATTTATTCATTGACTTGATGCAGATATATCTCAATGTATTCCTAAAACATATTAAATGAAAGGGATAAATTTTCACTTTTTCATATACTTCAAACATTTATCCATGAAAAGATCACTTAAATGTGTGGCATAAATATAGTAGTTGTCTATTTTTTTTTTCAATCTTTGAGTCAGAAGAGACTTTAGAGATAATTTTACCTTATCATCTTATTCTTTATCAAGTGTATGGAGATAACTATTTCATATATTAAAATTTCAGTAAAATAAATATGCTTGGGGGAAATAAAGACGCTATTACTATAGTTTGGCAAATTTACCTTTACATAAACCTCTTTTTTTTTTCATAACCCTTTTTAAAGATTTTTTTCTATAAATTTTTTCCCAAAGAGAATAATTTAAATTATTTCTACCTATAATTTAAACATTCTATTTCCTCATCTTCTTGCCTTTCATCATCCCCATATTTAGATTTTTACTCTATCTGCGTGTGTATTTTAATTAGATATTGGAAAATAGATTCAAGTTAATAGATTTACCCAGAAGAAAGCCATTCTTTGGATTAAAAAAAAAAAGCCCACAAAAACACACTAAAAAAAAAAACACTTAAAATAGTTGTTCTTGATTAAACACTAGAGAGAACTTTTAAAAATTTAAATGATTTGTTTATGTGAAAAATTGTTAAAAAATAAAAAAAATATTCCATTAATTCTACCTGAGTATGCAGGGCTAAAGGGCCAAGAATTTATAGAGTCAGATAACCTGGGCTTGAACCCTAACTAAACTACCTATATGATGTTGGGCTAGTCCTTTAAATTCTGTGTTTACTCCCTTACCTATGAAATGAGGAGATGGAACTATATAACTATCCCACTTTTAAATCTGTGGTAGACTTATTTCACCCTAGGGATGGATTAATTAAATTAAGACAGTCAGATGGCTACATGATATGGTTTGTCAAGTACTGATGGGTCTAACTATCTTAAAGCATTAGCTCCCATTATTCAGCTACAGGATCTGAGATTAGTATTCTTTGGGTTAGACATTGTGTCTCCAATAGAACCTTGTTAAAATGTGCATATAATAACCAGTTATAGGGAGTCATTTTCATTCATTAACCAATTTATTTCACCAACCTTATGTGAAAGCGATTAAACACAAACATACACATATGTATATGCCAATATTTAAATATACTTCCATATCCATAATATTGGATTTGTATTTCCCTGGAAGATAATTTTAAATTTATACACAGAAAATTATATAGACATCTTGACCTTAATTAATTAATTAACTAAAATGTATTTGTTTGTTACATTAAAAAATTTTAAAAAATAAAAAAATTTAGGGCCTCAAGCAATATGAGAAAAGATGAAAGTTTTGTGGAAAGAAGGAAACAGACAAGGTCCTAGGTAGAGAACACTGGGGTAGATCCATCAGAGTTTTGAGATGACCAAAGCAATAGCATGAGTTCAGGAGAAATGGGATACAAAGAGTAAAAGGAGGAAATAATAGAGACAATCTTCAGATTATAGTTTTGATTTGGATTGGATCTACTCTACCTGTGCCTCCTTCCACTGCCTGTTCTAACTTTTCCAACCTTTACTACTCTAAACATTTATCTCTTCAACTATTTCATATTTTATGACCACACTTTTTCCTTACATCTGCCACCACTTGCTTCTTATATTGGCTAAGTAGTGTTTCATTCTATTTCCTGCCTACCACCAGTCTTTGTGAATCTCATGCCCCCTTTGCTTCTTCCTTTGCTCAATATTGTCCATTTATTCTGAAACACATTGTCTATTGTTTTACCTCTTATCTTCAGTTTATCCTTATTTCAGTTCAGTTTTTCAGTCATGAGAAAAGGAAGTATGATATAGTAAAAGTAAATAATGAAAACAATTACACAATGCCATGTTATCTTGGTGTTTTCTCTTCCTTTGTCCTCACTTGCTTTCCAGAAGAATTTACCAGGGGAAATAGCAATTGTTTTAGGAATCTTAGAACAAGAATGCATCATGACATAGAATAGACTTACTACAACTTAGAGAATTTGTAAATAGCAGAGATCACTAAAAGCCTTGGTTGACTTGAAAAATATAACATCAGCTTTGAAGACTGAAAGATGTTCTGCTTTGTTGGTACTGGACACGTGAGTCTCATTAGGAATGCCATTTTTTTTCTATTTTAACATGGATTTTGAAACTCAGCATGAATTCTTGATAGCTATTTGCTAGGACAATTTGCTCTATTGTTCAAAGTCTTAGTTTTTCTGCCTGTAAAATAGGGATGTTGTTTCTCCTACACACCTCCTAGCTTTGTTTTCAAGCTCAAATGGTATAATTCTTTTTAAGTGCTTGGTAATCTTTATAATGCTACAAAAAGTTAGCCATCAGCAAAGTGGATGGTGGTGTTTTTTGGGAGGAGAGGGCATAGAAACAGGAAACAAAAACCTTTAATATTTTAAGCTCAAAGAGACCATTAAGATTTTTTTTGTTATATAATTTAAGCCTGTCTATTTAAGGGTAAGGAGACAGAAGCCTAGATAGTGTAGGTAATTTGCCCAGGCCCATACGAACAATAAATGACAGAATAAGAATTGTGACACAGTTACTCCGACTCCAAATACAAGAAGCAGCTTTTACATGGGTATGTATTGTTTTGGAGTCATGATCTGAATTTGGTGTTTGTGATAGGGTCCAATACGAAATACAAAAATAGAGTTTATTCTGGAAGAAGACACTGTATGATGGAAGGTGACAGAATAGCCTCAGTGTGAAGGCACCTCTTGCCTAGTATTGAATCATTAGAGCTATAACATCCTGAAGAGGAAGAACGAAGTCTTGTCAGATATAACGTAACCATGTAATGTAGGTAATATTAACATGGGCATAAATAAAAAGTTTAACTAACTTGACATACTTCTATATATATTTATGAACATTCTTGCATGAATTTAGTCAAGAAACAAGGGAAAAGTAGAAAAAAAAATGAACCAGTAAATCAATGTTATGCTGGACAATTCATTTAACCATTATCTCCTTCAATTTCCTTATCTGAAAAATGAGGATAACAATAATACCTAATTCTTAGGGTCGTTGTACATTTAAAATGAGATAATATTTGTAAAATGCTTTACAGGTCTTAAAATACTTTATTTAAACTAGTTATTACTACTACTACTACTACTACTACTACTACTACTACTACTATCACAAAGTCCACAAAAACATGATCTATTGGAATAGACATGTACCCTTACAATGTATAATTAAAACTGGAAAGGATATGATGATCAAAAGAGTTTCAACTTATAAATCAATAAATGGAGAGTTGTCAAACATACTCAGCCCAGGTCCTACAACACTCCTTTATTTGGAAGCACATTAAAATGCACTTGGGAAATATTTCACAAAATAAATTTAAAAATTTTAAAAGACAGAAATAACATTACATTTTAAAACAGTCAATAAATGAACTGAAGTGATTCTCATTTGTGAATTAGTGTATCGATGTCTGCTTGAGTTTGACATTGTTCCTGTGGATAATGAATAAAAATATTGATATTTTGTTGACATATTTAAATAGTTTATTTCTATCTTTCTCCTTATAACATTCAATTATTCCCTTTGTTTTATTTTCTCTTTTACTTTCCCAGAAAGGACTTCCTTATGCCAAATGAATGTGCAAAACAATAAATTAAAAGGGATAATAAAAAGAAAAGGATCAAAACTACTATATTATACATTTTAAAAGCTGAAAGTATAAACTATACTACAACATCTTTAAAGGATCAGGGAAGATAATTATGAAGAGTTCTTCTTTGGGGCCAAGCTTATTCTTTAGAATTTTTTTTAATTTTTTTTTTTAAATTTTAAAACCCTTACCTTCCGTCTTGGAGTCAAAATACTGTGTATTGGTTCCAAGTCAGAAGAGTGGTCAGGGCTAGGCAATGGGGGTTAAGGGACTTGCCCAGGGTCACACAGCTGGAAAGTGTCTGAGGCCAGATTTGAACCTAGGACCTCCTGTCTTTAGGTCTGACTTGCCATCCACTGAGCCACCCAGCTGCCCCCTTATTCTTTAGAATTTTGAAACATTCATTTTCAGTTGTTTGGTATTTACTATTCTTTCCACCAACATTGTTCTAATCCTTGCTTCTATTGTTGTCCCTGACTCCATTCATCATATTTTGCATCAATTCATGTAGATCTTTCCATGATTCTTTTTTTCTATCATTTTTGTTGTTTTTTTGAGCACAGTAATAATATTCTCTTATATTTATGTAATGCAACTTATTTAACCATTCTCTGATAAATGCACATTTGCTTTGTTTCCAATTCTTTTCTATCACAAAAAGCAGCACTATAAATATTTTACTGTTTTACTATTTTACATTTTGTGTATATGGATTATATAAAGTATCTTTCTAAATAAGCTATGATGTTATACTTGATGATTTTAGGGCAAAGGTAGGCAAAATGGGGAAAAATCAAAAAATGGTATTTAGGGTCTCATTAGAAACTTATTTGAAAAGAATCATGGCTTATTTATATTTTTATCCCTGGTATTTAACATAGCCTAGAATAAAGTAATTGTGTATACATATATATATACTTGTATACACACATACACACATATATTTATCTAAACATATATACATACATATTTGCATTCAGTCAATGAGAAAGAAGTGGAAATGAGAACTACTGCATAAAATTCAACAACAAATTTATTATATTTCAACCTACAAGAGATAATTAGTTATTGACAATGGATTCATTTAAGAATTAGTGGTCTATGTTTAGGTATATCATCAATTGTTTAGAATAAAATCATTAATTAAATGAAAAGAATTAAATTAAAAGAAATGATAAAGATAGGATCGCAGCAACTCTAACATAACCTAATTAAAGAAGCTATTGAATGTAAGAAACAGAAAATTAATAAAAATAAGGAAGTTGTTTTCATTTATTATCATTTCTTAAAAGATTAAGTCTAAAGATAAAAGATATAAAGCAATCACAAAGATAAGGAAGTCTAAAAAAATTCAGAAATCACTTCACCTGTGGAAAAGGAAGAGGAAATTTACCTACTATGTGCCAGGTATTTTAATCAGAATTGTACAAATATAATCTCATATTATCCTTATAACAACTGTAAAATAAATTTTATTGTTATCATCCCTGTTTTGTAGATGAGGAAACTGAAGCAGGCAATTTATCTGGGTTTTGCACAGCTAGTGGGTGTCTAAGGTTGAATGTGAACTCATTTTTTTTTAATTGAGATTTGTCAATATCAACTTAGCCATCTAGTTGCCTCAGAGAATTTTTATTTATTTATTTGGCCAAGGAGAAAAACATCATTAGCAGTTTAGAGTACAAAGCCATTTTTGAAACATTACGGAGGAGAAAGATACAAGATTATGAGCCATATGATCTCACAGAAGAAAAAGGAAACTGAAGAAGGTGTGATGTGACTCCTAATGATGACTCATTTTATGAGCATTAATGGATAAAACAGTAAGGAATATGATCAATGAAATCAAGATTGTATAACTCTACTATTATTTTCCATTGAGTGAGTGAAGACTGTGAAAAAGATTCAGGAGAGAGACTCATGACAAAAAAAAAAAAAGATATCCACTTCTTTAGAAGGAATAGATGGAGACCAAATGCAAATTGAAACATATCATTATTTTATTGCCTCCATGCTATTTTCTTTAGTGAAAGCAATATTTTTCTTTCAAACATGACATATATGGAAATATATATTATATGATAATTATATATATATGACCTGTCTCATATTACCTGCCTTCTTTGGGAGGGAGAGAATGAACATGGATTGTAAAATATGAGAAAATGAAAATTAAAAAATTGTATTGACAGGTAATATAGAAAAAAATAAAATTTACAATAATAAAAAAGAGAGAACAAAGGAAGTTGGATGGATAGTCCAATGTCAATAGTTCCCATAAAATTGTAAATGTCTCAGAGGAATACCTAAAGAAGTTGGTATGTTGAAAATAAAAGTTCTCTTCTACAGGAGGTTGGCAAGAACTTTTGTGAATTATTTTATTGATGTAAACAAGAATATAATAATAATAATACTGTCTAACATTTACACAGTGTGTATTATTTGCCATGTACTATATTGGGTCCTTTAGAATTATCTCATTTGATCTTCACAACAAACTTGGGAGTTTATTCCCATTTTGCATATGAGGAAACTGAGAAAAACAGAGGTTCACTGACTTACCCAAGGTCACATTATTAGTGTCTGAGACTACATTTGATTTCTTGTTTGCCTAATTCCAGACCTGCAACTCTATTCACTGTATCTCTGGAATATCACAAGTTGAGAAGATATCATTAAGTTATTTTCTAGCTAAGTGGGGAAAATACTCAAACCCAAAAATTGGCACCATTCATATAGGTGGAGAGTACCTTCTGAGCAGGTGATATCTAAAATGTGAATATTGGGGGCAGCTGATTTGCTCAGCGGATTGAGAGTCAGGCCTAGAGGTCCTAGGTTCAAATCTTACTTTAGACATTTCCTAGCTGTGTGACCCTGGACAAGTCACTAAACCCCCATTGCCTAGTCCTTACTGCTCTTCTGCCTTAGAAACAATACATAGAATTGATTCTAAGACAGAATGTAAGAGTTGTGAAAAAATAAAATAAAATCTGAAAATAAAGGTGTTAAGAAAAAACAGGAAATTAAATTGGAAAGAGAATTGATTTCAAAAATATGTTAAAGGTTATCATTTGTAACTTAAAATAAAAGCTACTAGTTAATAGAAAAAGGAGAGTATAGTACTTAAATCTTGCCAGCTATCTTTATAGTCAGGGACAATGAAATATAGTGTAAAGGGTTAGGATAAGGGTTAACCCTTGGCAATTTTAATGTCTAACCAAGCTCTAACTGTTCCACAGTGCCTGATTCAGTTGCCTTCATGGGTATTGGAGAAAAAATATCCTCATTTGACCATTCCCATAGGGGAAGTTCACATGCTATGGGTAGACATCCTTCAACTCACCAATGAGTTTGTGACCAATCAGTTACTCTTAATCTGGCTTAGTCCATCTGCTGATGTGATTTCCTAGAGTATGGCCACTACATATGCTCTAGCTTCTTGGAATAAAGTGTTAAGTGTCAGATGGACACCAAAAGTGGGATGAACAGCACTGAAATGGTTTGGAACATCCACACACCCTGGTTAATATGGTACATGTTGTTAGAAAGGTCATTGTTTCATTTGTTTTTGCTTAACTATATTTTTTTTTCTGGTAAAAAGGACTTGAATACAGTGCAGGAGGAAAGATTTTTTTCAATAACTATAGATAAAAATACATAAATAGAACTATTTAAAAATATATGCTACTACTGACCATTGGACTAAAATATCATATTGTTTAAAAATAGTTTCCATGATAGAGTTGATCATAATTTTATTCGTATATTGTAGTTGAATAAGAAAGATACATCAAAGTGAAATGCATTCCCATGTGTTAGGACACTCAAAGGGGAAATCTGAGTTTTATTAGAGATGAAAGAAGAGATATGTGGGATGATACTTTTTAACTTAAAGAAATGTATACTGTTGATTTTATTGAAAGGAAAATTTAAAAAATCAATAAATGATATTTGGAGTCACTCTTTGTTTTACTCCCCAACCTAGTTCTAAAAAATAATTATTTTTGTTGTATCTCATATGTATAAGTATCTAAACAGGTTGTTCAATAAAGAAAGCAAATATTAACCAATCAAAACAAGTTCTAACATCTTTGATTAGCAGATATTCCCAATAACTCATATCTTTAAATTCTACGATTATATGCTTGTGTGTGTGTTAACAGAGAGAGAGAGAGAGAGAGAGAGAGAAAGAGAGAGAGAGAAAGAGAGAGAGAGAGAGAGAGAGAGAGAGAGAGAGAGAGAGAGAGAGAGAGAGATTTTTATTTTTCCTACCGGTTTTCTATTTTCTTTCATACTGTAGGTTTAGCGCTTGCATCCTAATTTCCTAACCTTGAATGCTGGGACTTCCATATATTTAATGAAATCTGCTAATAAATCTCCAATTCTCCTCGAGTAAGCAATCCTCTTGCAGACTCAGCTCTCTCTCCTTTGACTTTACTAGAAACCAAATAAGATTTGTGCTCTGACAGGGTAAGCGTTTACTTTATCAGAAAGCATATTAGTGTGGGCATGTCTCAGCATAATGTACACCAAAAGCAGAGAGTATGACTAATTTGTTCTGCTATTAAGTGGATAATAAAATGATTTAGGCATGTAGATATGGGGCAGTGGGCACTTTAGGAATTACATGTAGCATATCTCATCCTGAGTCTGTCAAAGTCAGAGAACCTTTTATGTATTAAATGACATTTATAGGAAAGAAGACTTTGCCCAGAACTTAGCAATGTTTACCTAAGATGAGATAAGATAACAAGAACTATGAATCTCCTTAGGATGGCTTCCCTGGTATCAGTTCTGTGCACTTAACATGAATTTTGACATATGCCAGGTAAGCTTTAGCCAAGTTTCTTCCATGCAAAAATAAAAATTAATAAAAAATAACAACAAAAAAGGAAAGCCAGGTAATACATTCAAATCAAAGTGGTTTGAGGTATCATTGTCACATTGAACAAAAGCATCATTTTGTTTCTCACAGTCTTTTAAAGTTTCTTTTTTTTTTTTGCCTTGTATGAAGACCATACCCATTGACAATGAAGCAGAAAATTGAATGAATTATCTAGACAAATAGACTAAAATCTTCAATTTTCTTTGGCTATATCAACACAATGCCTTTCATATGAAAAAGATGTATTTCAAAAATGTTGAATGCTTGCTTTTGAGAGGACATGGGCATTTCATGCGGGCATGTATATTGTTTTAGACAAAACCTTTGTGCCTACAAATATAGATATAGTCAAAGGAAATATCTGCTTAATTAAAGCAAGCCTCATTAGGAGGTCATTTCTCATGACACTAGGTGGCAAGCACAATATGCTTCATGGAACAAACAAAATATCTTTGATCCACAATAGTTGCTGTTAACATTGGATTTTTTACAAGCTTATCTCTTTATCTTATATCTTTACATTTCTCCTTGCTCTTTCTTCACTGTTGCCTTTTAGATCAGCTGATAGATCTGTTATGTAGGGTCCTTTATTGTAATGGAAAGAGTGCAAAATACTGGGACTTGAATGCTAGGACTGTGGAAAAGAGAGACCTTGGGAAAGGCACCCTTCTAGACTTATATTTCCTTGGGAGGAAAACAAGAGATTTAAAATTGAAGTAGAACAGGGGTTAATAACATTTTCTTTCTTTGTTTTTGTTTTGTTTGTATCATGGGAAGTTTGTTAAAGCCTATAGCCTAATTTTGAAAGTAACATTTTTAGGAAATTGAAAGACAGGTGAAGTTTTAGTTAGAGGAAGGTTAAGGGAAAAATATAAGTGATTTCCTAACCAAGATTAACCTAAATGTATACATGAACATTGGACCCCAGTTTAAGAATCCCTAAAATAGACAATCTCTCAGATTGTGAAAGTTCTAAATATTTGATCCTCTGTGGACAGGATACAAAAATTATCAGTAAACTAATGTGGCTTAATCCCAGAAGACAATCTATATTTTATAAAAAAGCAGACTGACAAAACTATAATACTACAAGGTGGTGGCAGGGTGTGGTTAGGAACAGGATGTGCTTATGTGAATCAGGCTAATCATGAAAGACAGTCATGATGCTTATGATACTAAAACTCAAGTTCTCTTTTGACTTACCATATTTATGGAGACAATTTTAATATCTGTTTGATATGAATATTACATTCTTGCTGAATCAGCCAATCAATTTTCACTACTTTATTTTTATATTAATAATATCCTTTGGTGGAAAACTCTGAGGTTAAATCACTTTTATTACCCATGCTTTGTATTACAACCAGTATTTAGCTAAAACATTTGCTTATGTCATCTATTTTATTCTCTCCCATGAATACTTAAGTTTTTTCTATATAATAGAAAATTGCCATTATATAGGCTCTCTGTTCACACTAAAGTGTTGTAGCATATCACTATTCGTTAAATTCAAATTGATATTTCAGGACATACAATAGATTCCATTTTTAAATCCCTTTGCACTTTATATTTTAAGCATGTGTACATAAAGAAGTAATTGTGGGGTAATGGCTAAAGCACTGACCTCGGGCATAGATTGGTGATATGATCCTGAGAAAGTCACTTAATCTCTAAGTGCTCTAGACACATCCCTAAGATTAAACTTTAGAGATAAGATTCATTGGTACAGTGAGTTTCCTTGCTTGTAGAAGATCTATTCATCACTAAAATCTTGGACCCAATAGTAAACTCAGTACTTCTTGTCTTATAGGTCAGCTGTTAACCCATTACATAATATTGTATCTCCATTCTCAGAGGCAATTATATATATATATATATATAAAATGTATGTTATCATCAAGATATTTCTGTGGGATCTATTTAAAGTACCTATGATTTCTTGGATATGGGGACTCCATGAGACAATCACAATTTTCTGTATCTTAAAATCTAAAACATTTGTCCAGGGCTCAGGAAAATGATGGAACATGTATATGGTCAGGTTGCTAATGACTGCATAATTTAGAGAGATTATCTGACCTCTTTTATGATCCTGTCTCTCAATCTTTTATTAGTGCCATGTTGCCATATATTAATGTATAAAACTATAGGATTTAAATTAATGTCCAATACTTTATATTTTATAAAGTTTATTATCTAAAAAAAGAGATCCACATAACTAAGTTTTTTCTACCTGCTCAAAAAGCCCACTCCACCAAAGCCACAACAGGAAGACAAGAGAGCAAGAGATGGAACTCCACAGAATTTATAAGCTGTCCACATCAACACATAATGACAGGAAGAGAGTGGGGTACTGGGAATCGTAATTTTTTAGGGTAACATTTTAATTACACATTAATCCCCCTGGGATTCTTTGGGAGACTAGTCGTCCTAATAGATCGTATAAATATAATATTGCAATAATTTGGGGATAAAAGTGAAAAAGAATAAAACCAATGATTGCTAGGCTCATTGACAAAAAGCCAATTAAGGGGCAGTGCCCTTTGACATAAAAGTGTACATTCAAAACAAATGCATTCAACCCCACATGGTTCAATTTCACAACATCCCAAGTTCATTCTGGATCTTTTGGTGCAGTGTGAAGTTTCTGCAGGCATCTCTATTGACACCTTCTCCAAGCAGTTCACTTCCTGGATTTTAGGAGGTAGTAAGTTTCTTATCCTAGAATTACTATCAAACAAGAAAAACTTTTAAAGAACTAGAAATTTATGACAATTATACAATCCTTCCTGAGGACAGTGTTGACAAACAAAAGGATCAACTCAGGATATATTAATTTTCACTAAGAAAATAGCTTTTTTAAAAACAATAGTATAGAAGCAAATTCAAGAAAATCTTTTGGATCTAAAATGCCATTAAGAATCTAGATCATCCTGGTGGAGGGGTAGAGTAACCTGAAGAGTTACAAAACGTAAAACAAAAAAACAAAACAAAACAAAACAAAACAAAAAAACATCCAGAAGTCACTAGGCTACCTGGGTAATGCTCCCATACACCCTAGGAAAATCTTCCCTCCTCCTGGATGAGACTGTAACAACCATATATGGCATATCTTTATATGTCTCATCCATTACATTGTTTATAAATGTGGAGGTGGGGATTATAATAGTGCTATAGCACTTCACTTCATCTATTAAATGGACCCTTACACTATTGTTACAAATAACTTAAAGGTACTTTTAAAATGGTATTTTCTCCAGTCCAGTCATATGGGAAGGTACAAAATTTATTATTTCTATTTGTAGGTCTGGGAAGTTTGAGCATCAGGGAATTTAAATGACTTACTTAAAAAAAATTAAATGTTTAGTTATAGAGTTGGAACTAAAATTCTGGTCATCTGATTAAAAATCTAATGTTTTTGTTATTATACTAGGTTTTTATAAAGTTTATTGCATATTATACTGTGAATCTTAAAATTTCTCAGACTCTACCTTTGAACATTTGGTTGATGTTATTCCCCATTTTAAACAATGAAGGTATTTAGTCAGGAATGTATGTGAGAACTTTACATTACTCCACCCATACTTAGACATACTTTAGGGTAAAACTCCTTACTGAACAATGAAAAGGTACTTAACTCATACTTATAGCGAGGCCAAAAGCCCTTAAGATAGGTCTTTTTTTAGATCTAATACAAAAGGGTGCTAAGTACCTATGAAGGTTAAATTAATCACTAAAAGGTCAGGCAACTTGCAAGGGACAACCTTAGCGAAGAGGTGTGAAATACTCAGAAGTTTTAGTCGATCCAGAGAAGGTGGTAACAAGATGTGAATTAAGAAGGTGATAACAAGATGTGAATTTAGAATGGTCAGTCCTTTGGAAAACATCTTCTGTGATTGGTAGATGTGAAAATTTAGGGGAGGTGACATAGGAGAAAATTTTCTTTAAAAGGAGGTCAGAGGCCTCTGGAATTAATTCAGCATTGGAAGCTGAGGTGGAGGTCAGGAGTCAGAGGAGGCTTCTGGGTCTCTGAACACTAGAGTTTTGCTTAGAAATATCTTGTGGTGAGTGATTAAAGACTGACTTAGGTTCTCTCTTAAAGAGAAAGGCCTAGGCCATTGGCCTAGGCCCTAGCCTTTTCCTATTATTTCCTCTTACTCTGTCTCTCTCCATTCCCTTAATTCCTTCATTTAAATTAATTAAAATCTCCATAAAACTGAGCTGACTTGGGTGTTTCATATTTGGGAATTTTTCCCATGGTGACCACTTATTTTTGATTTAAATCAAGACACTAAAATTATCTTTATGGTTTGGCAACTCACAGCCTTGAACCCACATTTTCACAGTCACAGTTTATGGCAATCAGTCTTTTGTCTGTAACAATAGGTGTTCAAAGGCTGTATAGGCCCTTGACATATAATCTATATCAATGATTATATTATCTACTGAGTGAAATTTTAAATCTTCAATTATATTTTGGAATAACATAATCAACTATTTTATATTTATCCATTCATAGTAATTTCTTAGCCCCGATAATGTTCCTTAGATTAATTGCTCTAAATGAGTATATTTATTTCACTATAACAACCTGTCTTTCTCATTTTGACATTTTATGTGGTTGATTCACAAAAATTTCCATTTAACTATTTTCTCCAAGTGGTATAAAATATTGATTTTAAAATAAATTCTAAGAAACCTTCTTGCCCAATAATCATACTTCACACTGATAGCTCAATTTCTTCTAGTTCTTCTTTATTAATATGTCATTATTTTTATTACTTCTATACAAAATATTTCTATGCTGCAAGTAATTAATCTAATCACTCTTGTAACTATTTTCTAGTCTTATATACACATATGTTCATGTATGTATATATATATACACCTGCATAGATTCATGAATTATTAATGCTGAAACAAGGCATTAATTCCATATCTTTAATTTATAGATGAGGAAACTGACACTCAGAAAGATGAAATTATGATATCATGGAATCAGTTTTATACAGATAGAGTTAGAGGAAAGTTTAGAAATTAATAAATCCAAATATTCTATGTATTATTCATAAGGAAATTGAGATACAGAATGCTTAAGTGATCTTCCCAAAATTACAAAGCTTTTGCTAATAAGGTACCTTTTGGGGGCAGCTGGGTAGCTCAGTGGATTGAGAGTCAGGCCTAGAGGTGGGAGGTCTAGGTTTAAATCTAAGACACTTCTTAGCTGTGTGACCCTGGGCAAGTACACAGTATTGGCTCCAAGACAGAAGGTAAGGGTTTGATTAAAAAAAAAAATAAAGTACCTTACTGGATCTGGGTGTGCAAGACTTGTTCCATTGCCCATAGACACATCCAACTCACCATTCTAGGTCAGGGTTTCAGGGTAATGAAGAGCAGTAGCACACACCAATGTTTTAGTCACACAATAGCAAGAGACCCTAGTTCCAGGGTGGAAATGATTGCTTACAGTTGCTCACAGATCGGAGCAAAGGCCAGAAGAGTATTAAACACACCTTTCTTTATATCATACCACCTTGGAAGAACTGAAAGCAGATAGATTCCCAGAACTATTTCTGAAAACAGCTACACAAAGAATCTGAAGTTTGGAACAATGTTCTCTTCACCACAGTTACATAGCCTAACTTTAAAAGGGTGGTTTTTTTTTTTAAGTTAAAAGAAAATGGCAGAAAATAAGTAAACCACTTAAAAAAATAAATGCAACATACACAATTATTTTGGTGACAAGGAAGACCAAAACATAAACTCAGAAGACAACAAAGTGAATACTGCTACATCCAAAACCTCCAAGGAAAATAGTAATTATTTTCAAGTCTCAAATAAATAAATGCAAGAAATCAAAAAGTATTTTAAAACTCAAATAAGAAAGAATAGGAAAAATTGAGAAAAGAAATGAGAGTAATATAGCAAAAATCATGAAAAAAAGAGTTAACAGCTTGGTAAAGGAAGCACAAAACATACTGAAGAAATTAGTACATTAAAAACCAGAATAGACTGATTGGTAAAAGAGGTACAAAATTCCAAAGAGAACTCCTTTAAAAGCAGACACTACTGCATCATTGTGGGAGTTGGGAAGTGATTCAACAATTCTGAAAAGGCAATAAAGGGCAGGAAGAGCTCAGAAAAACCTAGAAAGACATACAAACTGAAGCCAAATAAAGTATACAGAACCAAGTGAACATTGCACATTTTAACAGGAATACTGTACAATGAACAACTATGAATAACTTTGCTATTCTCAAAAATGCACTGATTCAAAACAATCACAAAGGATTCATGTTAAAAAATGATCTCTGCTTCCAGAGAAAGAACTGAGAATTTGAATCTAGATCAGAGAATTTTTTTTCACTTTTTTAATTATTTTGTTCACATTTCCTTCAACAAAAGCATTAATATAGAAGAAAGTTTTACATGATTGCATATGTAAAATCTTTCTTAGACTGATTGCCATCATAGAGTGGGAGGGAAAAAGGAGATAATTCAAGACTCAAAATTATTTTTAAAACATTAGAAATGTATGTAATTGGAGGTAAATAAACTAAAATTAAAATAAAAATCAATAATATAATGAAATACCCAATTAACTCTTTCTCTCTCTTCCCTCCCCCCAAAAGAGGAGACATCATTTGGCAATATATAAATTTGGTATATATAAAACTATGTCTTACTTATTTTTATTTATCAGTTTATTATCTAGGTACAGTATATAGAAAGATGAAGACTGCATTTAAGAATGAAATTATATTATGCAAAGGTGTCAAAGAGGCAGAAGTTTAAAAATACAAGAGCACACCCTTTAGGTTCAGAGAGTCTGGGTGTGACACATGCCTCTGATACTTACAACATTAGTAACTATCCCTGTGCCTCAGGTTGCTCATTCGCAAAAATATTCAGTTTGACTAGGTGAATTCATTTTTCAGAACTTCTTTTGTCTTCTTTAAAAGTATTCTTGCCACTTTAGTAAAGGTGGACCCTGAACTAAGCACAGACTTCTCATTTTAGTCATAGATAGTAAATAAAAATAAGACCTGTTTTAGAAGAGATCCTCTTTGAAATACAGCCAGAAATATCATCATATTATTTACTTTCCTTTTTTTTTTGTAATCATACTATAGCAAACACTTAAGTGCTCAATTGATTATGTATTTTCACTAAAATATTCTTTTCCTACATTGCTGTCTTCTAATTAGTTATTTTTTCTTCCTTAACTTTGTCCCAAGTATATTACTTGTCATTAATCTACTTTGCTTCAAAACCTAATAAGTTTCCTCAGTTTACTTAATTTTACATACCAATCCATTCCTTAAATAGCTTAGAAGACTTCTGATGTAAATTATTGGCTTCATTTTCTTTTGGTGTTTATTTTATCTCTCAGGTGACATTAATTTAATTAATTTACATAGTTTGATAGATAAATGTAAATATCTATTATCTATATAAATTTTGCTCAATATTTAACTTAATACTTCACTCCAAATAGTGACAAGAAATGTCCTTTTAACTGTCTTTTCAAGAAATTATGATGGAAAATACTGCCTGAAATATTTAAGCATTGAACATTCCACAAAATTAATATTAAATTCTATAGAACCAACTTACTACTCTCCAGCAAAATGACAATCTGTTTGATATAATGTTAAAGAACAATGTGGATCATACAATTCCTTATTTGCAAAATGATCAAAAGGAATTAATTCAAAAGTAGTGGGGGTAGTGGGAAGGGTAGAGTAATTAACATTTATTGTGCATTGAGTATATCAAGTATGTCCATTGTCTCAAAAGAGAAGACCATCAAGAAATTCATTATCCACAAAGTTGTAGAACCTACAACTATAAAAAACGTCTTGGTGACTAGACTTTTCATTTTTTCCCCATTTTAATTAGTTTATTTAGTCAATTTAGAACATTATTCTTTGGTTACAATAATCACATTGTTTCCCTACCTCCCTTCAACCCACCCTTCCCACAGCCAACACACAATTTCATTGGGTATTACTTGGATCCTTGATCAGAACCTATTTGCATGTTGTTGTTTGCACAAGGATGTTCATTTAGAGTCTACCTCCCCAACCATATCCCTTTAACCATGTATTCAAGCAGTTGTTTTTCTTTGGTGTTTTTTACTCCCACAGTGTTTCCTCTGGATGTAGATAGTGGTTTTTCTCATAGATTCCTCCAGGTTGTTTGGGGTCATTGCATTGCCACTACTGGGGAAGTCCATTAGGTTCAATTGTACCACAGTGTATCAGTTTCTGTGTTCGATGTTTTCCTGGTTCTGCTCCTCTCACTCTGCATCAATTCCTGGAGGTTGCTCCAGGCCCCATGGAATTCCTCCACTTTATTATTCCTTTAAGCACAATAATATTCCATCACAAATATATACCACAATTTGTTTAGTCATTCCCCAATTGAAGGGCATTCCCTCATTTTCCAATTTTTTGCCACCACAAAGAGCACAGCTTTAAATATTTTTGTACATATCTTTTTCCTTATTATCTCTTTGGAGTACAAACCCAGCAGTGCTATGGCTGGATCAAAGGGCAGACAGACTTTTATTGCCCTTTGGGCATAGTTCCAAATTGCCCTCCAGAATGATTGGATCAATTCACAACTTCACCAGCAATGAATTACACCCCTACTTAAGGATTAAGTGTCGAGAAGGATGGCCTATGACAGACATGAGATAGCAAATGACAAACCAGAAACAACAGACAGACACCCTGGGCTGTCCTAAGTCAAGCTTAAGTTATCATTGGTACATGTGAGACACAGGAAGTGATGTAAAAAAGGTCTATATATTTCACATTACCTCCTCTCTCTGGTCTCTTTTCATGGAGAGATGGCTCTGGCTGTTGCGGCATAGAGGTGGCTGGTGGCAGTGTGCTGAGCATCTTGGCATCTTGGTATGACTGCAGCTATTGTCTGGGTTTGGCAGTGAGCATCCTTGATACAGTAACTGGGAGAAGCTTAATATTGTAGGTCAGGTGAGGTGTCTTCTCTGAGTTCTCTTAGAATTTAGGCTGATTCCTTTTACCTTTACCTTCCAAAACACTATCCTCTTAGGAAGCCCCTAATCTTCTGAGGAGGCCTAGTATCAGAGGTCTTTGAACTCCCTATGGGCACCCTGGGGAAGGTAATGCAGCTGCAGTGATCTGAGAGCTTGCCTCAGGCAATGTCCTTGTTCCTTACACAGAGAGCCTGCACAGCTTACTCAGATTTCTGACTAAAAATGGAAGGTAAATCTTCCACAGTGATGGCTAATTGTGCACAGAAGGCCCAAACTCTTTCCATAAAAAGCAGCGACCCTCAAAACTTTTTACAGAGGAAAAACCCAGGCTACAGAGGATATATAGGAGAAAATACAAACAAAAACAAAACCTTCTAAAAAATGAAAATTGTCCACAAGCTCTGGAAGAATTTAAATTGGAGTTTATCAAAAAGATGGAAGCCTTCTGGCAAGATAAGTGGGAAATGATTCAAAAAGAAAATCAAATAATTATTGCACAAAACCAAAAAATTATAGCACAAAACCAAAAAATAATAGCTGAAAATCAAAAGGTTAAAGCAGAAAACCAGGCCATAAGGACCAGAATTGAGAAACTGGAAACCAAAGATCTTGCAAAACAGCAAGAATTAATAAAGCAAAGTCAAAAGACTGAAAAAATAGAAGAAAACATAAAATATCTCACTAACAAGGTGACAGATCAGAAAAAGAGGAAGGAGAGGCAATTTGAGAATCATTGGCCTACCTGAAAAGCCAGAAATGAACAGAAATCTTGACATCATAATACAATAAATCATCTAAGAAAACTGCCCTGATGTTCTTGAACAAGGGAGAAAAATAGATATTGAAAGAGTTCCTAGAACACCCTCTATACTAAATCCCTAAAAGAGAACCCCCAGTAATGTAATTGCCAAATCCCAGAACTTTCAAGCTAAGGAGAAAATTCTACAAGATGCCAAAAAAGAGACAATTCAGATACCAAGGAGCACCAATCAGGATCACAAAAGACCTGGCAGCTTCTACACTAAAGGACCACAAGGCCTGGAACATGCTATTCAGAAAGTCAAGAGAACTGGGTCTTCAACCAAGAATCACCTATTCATAAAAATGGACTATATACTTCCAGGGGAAAGTATGGGCATTAAACAAAATAGATGAATACCAAGTATTTGTAAACAAAAGACCAGAACTAAGAGGAAACTTTGCTATCCAAACACAAAGATCAAGAGGGACATGAAAAGGTAAATAAGAAAAAGAAGGAAAAGGAGAAAAATGATTTTTTATTCAAATTCTCTTCTTTAAAGGCTACAATTAGATCAAATTATATATGTGTGTGTATATATATATTAATATATGAGGAAAATGTTATTTGTAACTCTCAAAAACTGTATTCATTATAATAGTAATTTGAAGAATCACTCATAGGAAAATATTGGGGCATTAAGGGCTATAAGATGATATACAAAAGAAGAAAAAGGTTGGGGGGGGATTAAAGAGGGTACAAAGATATTTGAAGAAATAAAATAAATAGAAAAATCTTTTTCACACAAAGATACACATGGGAAGGGGAGGGGAAGAATACTCTTATAAGAAGGAGAGGAAGAGAGTGATAATAGATAATATTTAAACCTTACTCTCTGTGAAGTCAACTCTGAGAGGGAAGAGCATCTAGATCCATTGGGATCTTGAATTCTATCTTATCCTACAGGATAAGGGAAAAGGTAAAACTAAGGGGCCTAGGGTGGAGGGAGTACAAAAATGGATGGAAGGAGAGGGGGGAGGGGACTTAATAGACCCTAAAAGAAACAAGAAGGGAACAAAAAGGAGGGACTAGAATCAAGGGAGGGGATTAGGGTGATTGATTAAAAGTAAACCACTGGTTTAAAAGGATAGAGCAAAAGAAGAAAGGAAAGATCTAGGAGAGGATATCTAAATGCTAGGAAATTCACAAGTGACAATCATAACTTTGAATGTGAATGGGATGAACTCACCCATAAAATGTAGATGACTAGGAGAGTGGATTAGAATTCAAAACCCTACCATATATTGTCTACAAGAAATACATATGAGGTGGGTAGATAGTCCCACGGGGAGAATTAAAGGTAAGAGCTATTAGCCCTCAACTGATAAAAAGAAGGCAGGAGTTGCAATCATGATATCTGACAAAGCCAAAATAAAAATAGACCTGATTAAAAGGGATAGGGAAGGTAAATACCTCCTGATAAAAGGGAGTATAGACAATGAGGAAATATCACTAATCAACATGTATGCACCAAATGGTATAGCACCCAAATTTCTAATGGAAAAACTAGTTGAATTGAAGGAGGAAATAGATAGTAAAACTATATTAGTGGGAGACCTGAACCTACCACTATCAAATTTAGATAAATCAAATAAAATAATAAATAAAAAAGAGGTAAAAGAGGTGAATGAAATCTTAGAAAAAAATTGAGTTAATAGATATATTAAGAAAAATAAATAGGGATAAAAAGGTATACACCTTCTTTTCAGCAGTACATGGTACATTCACAAAGATTGACTATTTATTAGGGCATTAAAACATTGCAAACAAGTGCAAAAAAACCCAGAAATAATAAATGCAACCTTCCCAGATCATAATGCAATGAAAATAATAATTAGCAAGGGTATATGGAGAGCCAAATAAAAAATTAATTGGAAATTAAACAATATAATTCTCCAAAACCAGTGAGTCAAAGAACAAATCATAGAAAGAATTAATAATTTCATTGAAGAAAAGGACAATAATGAGACATCCTTTCAAAATCTTTGGGAAGCAGCCATACTCAGGGGGAAATTATATCCTTGAGTTCATATATTAACAAATTAGAGAGGGCAGAGGTCAAGGCCACACATGTCAAAAAATTTAAAGTGAACAAATTAAAAATCCCCAGAAGAAAACTAAATTAGAGATCCTAAAAATTAAGGGAGAAATTAATAAAATAGAAAGTGATAGAACTATTGATTTAATAAATAACACT
The DNA here is from genome assembly GCF_027887165.1 of Monodelphis domestica. Classification (NCBI taxonomy): domain Eukaryota; kingdom Metazoa; phylum Chordata; class Mammalia; order Didelphimorphia; family Didelphidae; genus Monodelphis; species Monodelphis domestica. Next base: position 250,861,700 of record NC_077233.1, read on the forward strand.
ATAAGCTGGTATTTTGAAAAAAAAACAAAGAAAATAGAAAAAGAACTGGTCAATCTAATAAAAAAGGAAAGAAGAAAATCAAATTAACAGTATCATAGATGAAAAGGGAGAACTCACCTCCAATGAAGAGGAAATTAAGGCAATCAGTAAAAAATATTTTGCCCAATTATATGGCAATAAACATGCCAATCTAGGTGATATGGATGAATATTTACAAAAATATAAATTGCCTAGATTAACAGAAGAAGAAATAGAATTCTTAAATAATCCTATATCAGAAAAAGAAATTGAAGAGGCCATCAAAGAACTCCCTAAGAAAAAATCTTCAGGGCCTGATGGATTCACAAGTGAATTCTATCAAAAATTCAAAGAACAGCTAATCCTAATAGCATACAAACTATTTGATATAATTAGCAAAGAGGGAGTTATATCCGATTCCTTTTATGACACAAGTATGGAACTGATTCCAAAGCCAGGCAGATCAAAAACTGAGAAAGAAAACCAAAGACCAATCTCCTTAATGAACATAGATCTAAAAATCTTAAGTAGGATACTAGCAAAAAGACTCCAGCAAGTCATCATTAGGGTTACTCACTATGACCAGGTAGGATTCATAGTAGAAATTCAAGGATGGTTCAATATTGGGAAAACCATCCACATAATTGAACATATCAACAAGCACACCGACAAAAATCACATGATTATCTCAATAGACACAGTAAAAGCCTTTGACAAAATACAACACCCATTCCTATTTAAAACACTAGAAAGTATAGGAATAGAAGGGTCTTTCCTAAAAATATTAAACAGTATCTATCTAAAACCATTGGCCATCATCATCTACAATGGGGATAAAGTAGATGCATTCCCAATAAGATCAGGAGTGAAATAAGGATGACCATTATCGCCTTTATTATTTAACATTGTACTAGAAACACTAGCAGTAGCAATTAGAGAAGAAAAAGAAATTGAAGGTATTAAAATTGGCAATGAGGAGACCAAGCAATCACTCTTTCTGGATGATATGATGGTTTACTTAAAGAATCCTAGAGAATCAACTGAAAAACTAGTGGAAATAATCAACAACTTTAGAAAAGTTGCAGGATACAAAATAAACCCACATAAATCATCTGCATTTCTATTTATCTCCAACACGTCATCAGCAGGAATTAGAAAGAGAAATTCCATTCAAAATCTCCCAAGATAATATAAAATATTTAAGAATCTATCTTCTGAGACAAACACCAGAACTATATGAACACAACTACAAAACACTTTCCATACAATTAAAACTAGATCTGAGCAACTGGAAAAACATTAACTGCTCATGGGTAGGATGAGCTAACAAATTAAAATGATCATCCTACCCAAACTTATCTATCTATTTAGTGACATATCCATTGAACTTCCAAAAAACTTTTTTACTGAATTAGAAAAAAACCAGAACAAAGTTCATTTGGAAGAACAAATGATCAAGGATATCCAGGGAAATAATGAAAAAAAAATAAAGGAAGGTGGCCTTGCAGTACCAGATCTGAAAGTATACTATAAAACAGTGGTCATCAAAACAATTTGGTACTGGCTATGAGACAGAAAAGAGGATCAGTGAAATAGTATTGGAGTAAGTGACTTTAGCAAGATAGTCCCAAAGATTCCAGATTTTAGGACAAAAATCCACTATTTGATAAAAAACGCTGGGAAAATTGGAAGACAGTGTGGGAGAAATTAGGCTTGGATCAACACCTCACACCCTACACCAAGATAAACTCAGAATGGGTGAATGACTTGAACATAAAGAAGGAAACTCTAAGTAAATTAGGTGAACACCGAATAGTATACATGTCAGACCTTTGGGGTGGGAAAAATTTTAAAACCAAGCAAGACTTAGAAAGAGTCATGAAATGTAAAATAAATAATTTTGACTACATCAAATTAAAAAGTTTTGTAGAAACAAAACCAATGTAACCAAAATCAAAACAGAAATAACAAACTGGAAAACAATCTTCATAACAAAAACCTCTGACAAAAGTCTAATTACTCAAATTTACAAAGAGCTAAACCAATTGTACCAAAAATCAAGCCATTTTCCAATTGATAAATGGGCAAGGTACATGAATAGGCTGTTTTCAGCTAAAGAAATCAAAACTATTAATAAGCACATGAAAAAGTGCTCTACATCTCTTATAATCAGAGAGATGCAAATCAAAACAACTCTGAGGTATCACCTCACCCCTAGAAGATTGGCTAATATGTCAGCAAAGGAAAGTAATGAATGCTGGAGGGGATGTGGCAAAGTCAGGACATTAATTCATTGCTGGTGGAATTGTGAATTGATCCAATCATTCTGGAGGGCAACTTGGAACTATGCCCAAAGGGCAATAAAAGACTGTCTGCCCTTTGATCCAGCCATAGTATTGCTGGGTTTGTACCACAAAGAGATAAGGAAAAATACATGTACAAAAATATTTAAAGCTGTGCTCTTTATGGTGGCCAAAACCTGGAAAATGAGGGGATGCCTATCAATTGGGGAATGGCTGAACAAATTGTGGTATATGTTGGTGATGGAATACTATTGTGCTAAAAGGAATAATAAAATGGAGGAATTCCATGGGGACTGGAGCAACCTCCAGGAATTGATGCAGAGTGAAAGGAGCAGAGCCAGGAAAATATTGTACACAGAGACTGATACATTGTGATACAATCGAATGTAATGAACTTCTCTATTAGTGGCAATGCAGTGATCCTGAACAACCTGGAGGGATGTAAGAGAAAGAACACTATCCACATTCTGAGGAAAAACTGTGGGAGCAAAAACACCAAAGAAAAAAAAAACATCTGCTTGATTGCATTGGTCGAGGGGGACACAATTGTGGATGTATACTCTGAATGAACACCCTAGTGCAAATACAAACAATATGGAATTGGATTTTGATCAAAGACACATTTAATACCCAGTAGAAATGCTTTGGCTAAGGGAGGGAAGAGGATGGGGGAGGGGAGGGAGGAATAGAATTTTTTTTTCTAACTAGGGAATAATGTTTGAAATTGACCAAATTAAAAAAAAAATTCTCTAAGAAAGAACCAAAAAAAAAGAGATAAAAATACAAAGCAGCATCTTTGCTGAATTCCATAACCCCTAGGTAATACTACAAGCAATAACCAAAAAAAGTATAATTAATACTGTGAAGCTATAGTAAGAATAAAACAATACTTAGGAGCATTAAAAGAATGCAGCATATGCAACACTGTTTCATAGAGAAAAAATTCTAGGTTTACAACCAAAAATAATATATCCTGCAAAGCTAAGTATGATTATATTATGTAGCAAATAGATATTTAATGAACTAAATCAATTTTTACTATTCCTTGAGAAAAACTCACAATTTGGAAGAACATTTGATCTATAAGAAACATATAAATGTAATTATGAAAGAGTAATTATAAGCAACCCTAAAGGTCAAATTATTTGATTCCTATATTGAAAAATGTCACCAATGGCCTCTGAGAATGACATCATTTCCTGAGTATTTTGAAGGGGTCTGTGTGCAAGGAAGTCTCAAGATCAAGGTGAATATAATGTAATTAACCAAAATGGTAGGTGAATAGACCATTAGGAGGTAGGGTGGAATGGATATATCATATGCAGAAGGAATGAGTAAAAGAACTTCCACAGAGAAGGGGAGGCAGGAATGAGGGTTTGTATTACTAGAACCCCACTCTCATCAAACCTCAGATTAAGAGAGAACAACAGACTATTAGAAGGGTAAAAATAATTTTAATGTACAGAGAAACAGAAGGAAAGGGGAATGGGATAAGGGAAGGATTGGAAGTCCTCTTGGATAAAATAAAAGAAGGATGGATTGGTTAAAAGAAAGGAGAGCAAAAGGATAAGAAAAAGGAAGGAAGAAAGTGATTCTTAAAGAGGAATATATATCAAGAGATAGGTGGAGTATGATGAGAACATAATGGAGGGACCCTTAGAAAAAGATGAGGGAGAAAGTTTTTAAATTGAACCTATATCAAGAAGTAGAAGGGCATGGTTGGGAGGAAAAGGAAAGGCTTTTTGTAAAGGTAGATGGAAAAAGAATTAAAAGGGAGTAGGGAAGAGACAATGGAGGTACCTTTGGGGTCAATTTGGAGTAGGAGGACATTAGGAGAGGAGAAGGGAGGATTTTGGGGAAGGGATGTGAATTGAAGAGTTATTGGTCAAAGGAAGTTGGACATCTGAGTAGGGATATAACAGGAAAAAAGGAGAGAGGGACATAGAGTAAGGAAGAACAGAGCAGATGGAATTACATAACTAGTAACTATAACATTGATTAAGATGGGATGAAATTACCTATGGAAAGAAAATAAATAGAAAAAAATTCAAAAACCAAGGCTTGACAATCTATTGTTCATAAGAAGCACACTGAAAATAGGATTCATATAGAGTGAAGGTGAGGGGCTAGAGTAGAATATACTATGAAGCTGATTCAGAGAAGGCAGGGATAGGATTCATGATCTCTGAATTGGGCAAAAATGGATATAAGTAGAAGGGATGAATAGGGTATATTTTGTTGGGGTGCTACAGAATATAAAGCATTATAAATATTGGATCTGAAGGTACCAAATGGTATAATATTCAGATTTTTAAAGGAACAACAAATGAAATACATATGGAAATAGGTAACAAAAAAGGGGGACTGTAATTTTTCCTTCTCAGAATTAGATCAAACTAATTAAAAATAAATAAGAAAAAGGTTAAGGAGATAAATAGAATCTTAAGTTAAATGTGATCGATATCTGGAGACTTCCAACATACTAGTATGATGTTAGCAGTTGATGTAATCCTGAACATACATATAATGCAGACATAGTATCTGGTGGGACAACAATGGTTTAGAGAGCTTATGTATTCTGCAAAAAATCAAATTACTTTAACACTCATTATACTATGGAGCTAATCCTACATTCTTGAGAGGTGGCATTGAAAAAAAAGTTTCATTGGATATGATCAAGGTGGAAACACTTGGTTTTGGAAATAGTATGGTCCTGGGCAACAGATTGTGCCTGCTGTCTAAGGATAAGTCTAGTTAAATATGGTCCTGGTAATGTACATTAACTGAGATCCCTATTGGTTAAGTTTACCAAATTAAATGCTGAAAGAAACTTAGAGAAACAGGTCTTATAAGACATTGCTAGAGCAGCTGTCAATTGTTTTTTAGAAAACACAATGGAAATACACAATGACTTTTGTAAAGCTGTTCATGTTCATTAAACTAGGAATCCTATTACTAGAAACAGGGTCAAAACGCATGATTTGAAAGGGTAAAAAGCTGTGTATGTATGAAAATATTCATGGAAGTTTTGCTTGTAATGAAAAATAATTTGAAATAACACAAATGAAATGATTGGCAGAAATGGCTAAATAGAGATTTTTGAATGTAATGGATTGTATTATGCTATTAGATATGAGAAAAAATGGAAGTATAAAGAACATAAAGGAAATATATGAAGAAAAGAAGAGAAAAAGAGAATAAAATAATCTCACAATTAAAGTTTCTAAAACCCACAAAATTAAGACAAAAAAGTACCAAAGTAAAGTAAATCCAGAGAACACAAAAGCTAAGAATATTTATACTGTAACACAAATATAATTTACATATTTTAGATAAATTGTAAACAATTTGGAGTTTATGGTTTTGCATTTACATTTTTTGTTCATTTATTTAAATTTTTGGTAGTGTAATGGTTACTAAGTACATAATAAAATTGGAAATAATAAAATGTTTTTAAAATAAAAACATAAAAAAAAGAATTATATAGAAACAAGAGAGAGAATTAGACGATATAAAATAAATTATTTTGGTTATATTAAATGTAAAAGGGTTTGCACAAACAAGACTAAACAGCCAACATTAGAATAAGTAGAAAGCTAGGGAGAAATTTAACAGCAAACATCTCTAATACAGGCTTCATTTCTCACATATATAGAGAACTGAGTCAAATGTATGAGGATACAAGCCATTCCTCAATTGATAGGAATAGGAATAGTCAAAGAATAGTAAGGTAATTTGGGGACTCATGATGAAGCAGGTTTTCCACTGCCAAGGAAGGAAATGTCAGTCTGATTGCAGATTGAAGCATACCAATCTTTGCTTTATTTCTTCTGTGAATTTTTCTCTTGTGTAAGCACTATGTCTGGTTTCATAGTATGATGAACATGGGAATATGTATTGCATGATAACATAAAACCTATATCATATTACCTTTCTTTTGGGGAAGGGAAAGAGGTAAAAGAGAAGACTAGAGCATGGATTGAACAATGTCAGGTAATGGTTATTAAAATTTATATTGATGTAATCTAGGAATAATAATCAAATTACTATTTTTGTAGTAATTTGTTTTTTGGTAAGATCACTGAAAGTATCTGTATAGTAGAATTCTGATTATAGCATATTAATTCATTCAATTAGTATATATTAAATTATTTGTGCCAGATACTCTTCTGAGTAATAGGCATGAAAATATGGTAAAAATGAAATACAATATCTGTTTTATACATTCCATTGGAAGCAAATAACATGTACATACAAAAGTAGATGAAAATAATTTTCATGGATATTAGAATCAACCTCATGTACAGGAAAATGTAATTTAAACATTTCGATGACTAATATTATAAGTACATTGGGTGGTAATTACCAGTTTAATCACTTCTGGTTTCAACCTCCTTTTTCGTACATTGCATTACTATAATTAACCTAATATATGACTGATGATAAAAACAAAATTATTATTCATAGTAAAATAGTAGTATTATACTAAAATGCTTTTTGCTCATGAGAAATATCTGAATTAATTTTGATTAAATTATTTTTATGAAAATGATAATAATAATTTTAACTCTCTCCCCCCCTCTTTTACTCATGTCATCCCAAAATGTTGATCAGTCTCCAAGGCAATTTGTTTTGTCAGTGAGATATTTCATATTTTCTTCTCTTTTTTCTATTAATTTGATTTTGATTTTTTTGTTTCTTCGTGTCTCATGGTATTATTAGTTTCTACTTGTCCAATACTAATTTTTAATGAATTCTTTTCTTCCAGTGAGATTTTATAGTTCTTTTTCCACTTAGCCAATTTTGCTTTTTAAAACATTCTTTTCTTCATGGAATTTTGTTCCTCTTTAAACCTTTTGATCAATTCTGCTTTTTAAGGAATTCTTTTCTTCAGTATTTTTTGAAGATGTTTTATCAAATTGTTTCTCTTTTAACAATTTTCTTGTATCACTTTCTTATTTTTCCTAATTTTATTGTACCTCTCTTATTTTATTCTAAAAATTAATGGATGAACAAAGAATGAATAAAGGGTCTGAAATTTTTTTTTTACCTCTAATAGGAATTCTTGTTAGACTTGTATCTAATCTAAATCTCTTCTTATGAGTTTATTTCTTTATCTTCCCTATCATCATAGTAACTTGTGCTAGGATTCTTTTCTTTGCTTGTTTTTGTTTTTTGCTCATTTTTCCAGCTTGTTTTTAGTTTGGTTCTTCCAGATGAACTTTAATATTCTTTTTTGAGGTTCTTTGAAATTATTTTGAGATATTTTGATTGGCATAGCACTGAATAGTTAAATTAAATTAGAAAGATATTGTTACTTTTTATTAATATTATTATTTAAATCCCAGCCTATTTTTTAAACCCTTACTTTCCATTTTAGAATCAATACTGTGTATGAAGGCAGAAGAGTGGTATGGGCTTCGCAATGGGGATTAAGTGACTTGCCAAGGGCCACACAGTTAGGAAGTGTCTGAGGTCAGATTTGAAACCAGGACCTCAAGTCTCTGGTCTGACTCTCAATCTACTGAGCTACTCAGATGCTCCTTCAGCCTATTTCTTAAATTTTATCTTTATGTAAAAATTGGGATCTTCTTCTATGGTGAAGGCGACACCATCACAAGTTTTAAACATGTCTTGCTGTTGTTTTCAGAGCCTGTCCTGGGAGATTATAGGTTTTCAGTATTTCTAACGTGTTATGATCTAAAGATAAATATTTTTATTAATCTTCTGGTCTATGCTCTGATCTTTAACCAGACTTACAGAGGCTGGCACTAGAGAAAAAGTGCCAAGCTGAAGAGTATGTGAAATTGATCACATCAATGGGGGAGGGGCCCCAGTGGTGGAATCCAAAGGAGAAGTATCTCGGTCTTGAGAAGCCAAAGAGAGAAGTTGGGAAAAAGACTTACTCCTGAGGGTTACCCATTTTTCCTGCTAGTGACTGGAAATCTTTCCCCCAACACTTCCCAATTGAAGGGACTTTCTGAAGAGAAACCTGAGCAGAGTTTAACTCAGCTCCTGTTGCCCAGGGGTGAGTCTACCTGACTTTCTCTCAGGGGGGCTTAGGCTGCCAAGGCCTGAGTTCTCCCCCAAACTCAAGGAGGGAGGGAAAAGGGTTTAGAGAGAGAGAGGGACCTCCTTTTCCCACTTTCCTTTTCCCATTCTTCCCTGCCCATTATTCCTTTGTAATACCTTATTGACTTAACATTAACAGTTATCTGTTCCCCAAGCTGAGTGTGAGTGAACGGATCAAGGGGAGAACTTTTGGTCTTGAGTGTAGTGGAGGGGGGACAAGAGGGACAAGAGCAAATCGGGGAGAGCAGCTTTAGCTAAGAAGGGAAGGCAGGAGGGGGAAAATCTTCAAATCCCCTCTCCTCTCTCTGAGCCAACCCATTACATCTGCTGTCTCCCCTGAACCCTGCTTTGAGAAGGGGGTTCTCCTCTCTTTCCCCCTCTCCATAACAAAAGTTCAGGCTTCCTTTGGGGTACAAAACTTACCTCTTTTATCTTTTTTTTAATACACCAGGAAGGATCCTTTTTCCTCTGAACCCTCCACTTATGTCAGCCCTGTGAGGTTACCTGTTCTCCTACAACTGCTAATTCTAGTGCTGCCCTCTGTTTTGAATTGAGACCAGGGACCTTATTTCCCTGTGAATTACTATAAGTTCCCCTCTTCATCCTGGAACCAGGGACCCTGTTCCCCTGAAACTACAATTAGTGTTGCGCCTTTTGGTTTGGAGATTGTGACTGAGAACTACAACATATGTCTTAATTGTCATGGAAATGACGTGACAAAGCTCTTTTTTTCCCATTGGCTTTAACAATTATTTTAATCATATATATATATATATTTTTTTTTTTCATTTCGTTTTGTTTTTTCTTTTGTTATTGTCAAGCAAAACACATTTCCATATTGGTCATTGTTTTAGAAGTGCATTCATAGATAGCCAAAACTGCAAAATAAAACCAAAGATACACTGATAAGAAAGACAACTCCAACAGTTCTTTCTCTGGAGATGGATAGCATTCTCCATCATAAGTATTTCAGGATTGTCTCAGATCACTGCATTGCTGAAAGCAGTCAAGTTTTCACAGATAATCATCATCTAGTATTGCTGTTATTGTGTATAATGTTCTCCCAGCTTTGCTTATTTCATTCTGCATCAGTTCTTGCAGATCTTTCCAGATTTTTTTCTGAAATCATCTTGCTTATAATTTTATATCTCAATAGTATTCCAATAGGACTGTGAACCACAATTTGTTCAGTCATTCCTCAACAGATATACCCTCAGTTTCCAATTCTTTGCCACCACAAAGAGCAGCTATAAATATTTTTTGTACAAGTAGCTTCTTTTCCCTTTTTTCATGATTACTTGGGGACACTTATCCAGTAGTGCTATTATCAGATCAAAGGGTATGCATAGTTTTATAGTCCTTTGGATATAGTACCAAATTGCCCTCCAGAATGGTTGGATAAGTTCATAACTCCACCAGCAATGCATTAGTGGAAAATATTAAAAAAAACACATACAAACATTTAGGTGGCTTTAGAAGTTTATATTCCCATAGAGTATTTGAATAATTTCTTTAATAACTAGAAAATGGAAATTCTTAGTTTTCTATACATGCATCAATTTGCCATAAAATCATGGAATCACAGAAGTTGAGAGCCAACAAGTTAGCTTAGTGGATTACACATCTAGTCTAATATCCAACTAGTGAAGTAGTCCCCTCTATAATATTTTTCAACCTTTGATTGAACAATTTCAGTAGTAATAGGCTCACTATCTTGCAAGAAAACTGAAACTATTTTCTACCTAATCTGATACTGAGAGAGTTATTAATAAGGAAATGGTGATTCTTAATAATTTCCCTTTCTATTTTTAAATATCTTAATAAAGATCAGATAAAATTTATAAAATTTTGGCAGAAATAGAAGTCACACTTACTAATTTATAGTTATTTACTTTATACTTTTTAAAAAACACATTTGCATGTTCTCATGCATTTTAAAATGCATTGGTTACATGCATTTGAAATTCAGTGAATCAGCTCTGCATTTATACTTACAATTTCTTTCAGTAGTTGAAAAGCATTTCATCTTATCAGATGACCTAAACTAATTGATAGAAACAAAGTTCTCTCATCAATTCCACAGTGATCTTTGGATTCAACTGCCTATTCATTGTTTTTGCTCTGTCATTCATAGGCTAAAGATCATTGTCTTTTTGGTTAAGAAAACAAAAGCAAAAAAAAAAAGTAAAAGTAGTTCATTCATTCTTCTGTGATCTGTCAGATATTTCTCCCTGCCCCAAATTCTTTGAAAGATAATCTCCCCAAATCAGATTATAGATATCTTTTCTCTCCTTATTTATTATAGACTCTGTAATGGAATGGTTCTCTTTCTCCTTGGGTTTCTATTGCTGCTGTTTTGTTCATTTTCATCCTCACTTAAAATCAGGTGCAAAATAGCAAAAAAAAAGAAAAAAAAGTTTCATTTTCAATTCCCTCCAGTTTTGAAGAATGAAATTATCATTGAGGTAAATCAAGAATTTTCAGCTTCCCAACCTTTGAAAAAGAGGAAGAATATCATGAAATGCACAGATAATTCCTTTCATCATTATTATATCTATTTATCTATCAGTTCATCATTTATATCTATCATCCAAATCAATATATAAACCTGAAGCTATCATTTATATCTCTCTATTTCTATATCTATTTCTATTCATATTTATCTAATATACACATATATATGTATATTTCTATCTATATATAAATTTCTATCTATATACAAATACCCATATGTGTGTATTTATACATATATATATTGATTTGGATATATTTTCAAACAAATCTTATGATTTTGTTCCTGAAGTCTTTTTCATATTCTTCTATTTTTCTCTATCCTGATATTCATCCAAATACTCTCTGCAATGCTGTCTGTTTCCCTTTCCTATACTTCCACTCTTGAGTATCTTCAAAATCTATAATACTATTCCAAAATTCTTTTTTAGAAATTCTCTTTTTTTTGAATAATGTACAATTTTATATAGTTATATCCCAGGCATGATTTACATCCTGACAAGTTTTCTGTGGGAACCAGAGATTGAATTTATCTGCTCACATGAAAAATTCTAGTTCGCTTTATTTATTACTCTACTTTGAGCAATTGTGTATAGACATATAATGTCTCAGGATGTTTGATTTATTTCTTCTTTTTGCTTTATTTTTTGGTATTATCTCCTGTGAGTTAACAATCTCTGTTGATTTTCTTCTCCATGGAATGTACCTGCTACACTCCATTGCATCTGACTTGCTAAAACTTAATGACAGGTAAACAGATAGTTGTGCATGGATATAGATGTAGATATAAACATATATGCATGTATATATTTGAATATGGCATGTAGATGTGTATATATGGATATATTTACTATGCATTCTATATCTATCTGTATATAGCTATATCTTCATCTTGAGAACTAGTTTGTTGTTTAGCTACTTTCAGTCTGACTTTTCATGATTCTATTTGGGGTTTTCTTGGCAGAGGTACTAGATTGTTTTTCCATTTCCTTCTCCAGTTAATTTTGCAGATGAAGAACCTGAGACAAATAGGGACAAGTGATTTACCCAAAATCACAGAGCTAGTAACTTTACAATAGGAAATAAGACTTAGGACATGAGTGATTGACAGGGCATGGAATTAGAATTTTCCCTGGAGCTGATGGAATAGAATCCCAGAGAAACAGTTAAGCAACTGACAATACTTTTGGACCTGGATGAAGGAGGAGGAGTATTTTCCTGGAGCAACTTGAGAAACTATCATTCAAATAACATGTCTGGGAATATCTTTGGCTGTGGAAAAGAAGGCAGTCTTCATTCTTCTGCTAGAAAGATAGGACAGGCCATTTTTGGATATTTCTCTTGGGATTTTTGGAATTTGCCAACCAAAATACCCTGTTTTTAAAAAATATTTTATTTGATCATTTCCAAGCATTATTCATTAAAGACAAAGATCATATTCTTTTCCTCCCCCCAACCCCCCATAGCCGGCACGTAAATCCACTGGGCATTACATGTTTTCTTGATTTGAACCCATTGCTATGTTGATAATATTTGTATTAGAGTGTTCATTTAGAGTCTCTCCTCTGTCATATCCCCTCAACCACTTCATTCAGGCAGTTGCTTTTCCTCGGTGTTTCTATTCCCACAGTTTATCCTCTGCTTATGAATGGTGTTTTTTTCTCCTAGATCCCTGCAGATTGTTCAGGGACATTACATCGCCACTAATGGAGAAGTCCATTACGTTCGATTATACCACAGTGTATTAGTCTCTGTGTACAATGTTCTCCTGGTTCTGCTCCTTTCACTCTGCATCACTTTCTGGAGGTCGTTCCAGTCTCCATAGAATTCCTCCACTTTATTATTCCTTTTAGCACAATAGTATTCCATCACCAACATATACCACAATTTGCTCAGCCATTCTCCAATTGATGGGCATACCCTCGTTTTCCAGTTTTGGGCCACCACAAACAGCATAGCTATGAATATTTTTGTACAAGTCTTTTTGTCCATTATCTCTTTGGGCTACAGACCCAGCAGTTCTATGGCTGGATCAAAGGGTAGATATTCTTTTGTCGCCCTTTGGGCATAGTTCCAAATTGCCTTCCAGAATGGTTGAATCAGTTCACAACTCCACCAGCAATGAATTAATGTCCCTACTTCGCCACATCCCCTCCAGCATTCATTAATTTCCTTTGCTATCATGTTAGCCAATCTGCTTGGTATCAGGTGATACCTCAGAGTTGTTTTTATTTGCATCTCTCTGATTATAAGAGATTTAGAACACTTCTTCATGTGCTTATTAATAGTTTTGATTTCTTTATCTGAGAACTGCCTATCCATGTCCCTTGCCCATTTATCAATTGGAGAATGGCTTGATTTTTTGTACAATTGATTTAGCTCTTTATAAATTTGATTAATTAAACCTTTGTCAGAGGTTTCTATGAAGATTTTTTCCCAGTTTGTTGTTTCCCTTCTGATTTTAGTTACATTGGTTTTGTTTGTGCAAAAGCTTTTTAATTTGATGTAGTCAAAATTATTTATTTTACATTTTGTGATTCTTTCTATGTCTTCCTTGGTTTTAAAGCCTTTCCCCTCCCAAAGGTCTGACATGTATACTATTCTGTGTTTGCCCAGTTTACTTATGGTTTCCATCTTTATGTTTAAGTCACTCAACCATTTTGAATTTATCTTGGTGTAGGGTGTGAGGTGTTGATCTATTCCTAGTCTCTCCCATACTATCTTTCAATTTTCCCAGCAGTTTTTATCAAATAGTGGATTTTTGTCCCAAAAGCTGGGATCTTTGGGTTTATCATATACTGTATTGCTGAGGTCACTTTCCCCCAGTCTATTCCACTGATCTTCCTTTTTGTTTCTTAGCCAGTACCAAATTGTTTTGATGACTGCTGCTTTGTAATATAGTTTAAGGTCAGGGACTGCAAGGCCCCCATCATATGTGTTTTTTTTTTCATTATTTCCCTGGATATCCTTGATCTTTTGTTGTTCCAAATGAATTTTGTTATGTTTTTTTTCTAAATCAGTGAACAAGTATTTTGGTAGTTCAATGGGTATGGCACTAAATAGATAAATAAGTTTGGGTAGGATGGTCATTTTTATTATATTGGCTCATCCTATCCATGAGCAGTTAATGTTTTTCCAATTGCTCAAGTCTAGTTTTAGTTGTGTGGAGAGTGTTTTGTAGTTGTTCCTGTGTTTGTCTCGGGAGGTAGATTCCTAGGTATTTTATTTTGTCTAAGGTGATTTTGAATGGGATTTCTCTTTCTAGTTTTTGCTACTGAGCTGTGTTGGAGATATATAGAAAAGCTGATGATTTATGTGGGTTTATTTTGTATCCTGCAACTTTGCTAAAGTTGTTGATCATTTCAATTAGCTTTTTGGTTGAATCGCTACGATTCTTTAAGTAGACCATCATGTCATCCGCAAAGAGTGATAACTTGGTCTCCTCCTTGCCTATTTTGATGCCTTCAATTTCTTTTTCTTCTCTAATTGCTACTGCTAGTGTTTCTAGTACAATGTCAAATAGTAGAGGTGATAATGGGCATCCTTGTTTCACTCCTGATCTTATTGGGAATGGGTCTAGTTTATCCCCGTTGCAGATGATTTTAGCTGATGGTTTTAGATATATACTGTTTATTACTTTTAGGAAAGACCATTCTTTTCTATGCTTTCTAGTGTTTTTAATAGGAATGGGTATTGTATTTTATCAAATGCTTTTTCTGCATCTATTGAGATAATCATGTGGTTCTTGTTGGTTTGCTTGTTGATGTGGTCAATTATATGGATGGTTTTCCTAATATTGAACCAACCCTGCTTCCCTGGTACAAATCCTACTTGATCATGGTGGATGACCCTTCTGATCACTTGCTGGAGTCTTTTTGCTAATATCCTATTTAAGATTTTTGCATCTATATTCATTAGGGAGATTGGTCTATAGTTTTCTTTCTCTGCTTTTGACCTGCCTGGTTTTGGAATCAGTACCATGTTTGTGTCGTAAAAGGAGTTTGGTAGAACTCCCTCTTTGCTTATTATGTTAAATAGTTTGTATAGCATTGGGATTAACTGTTCTCTGAATGTTTGATAGAATTCACTGGTGAATCCTTCAGGCCCTAGGGATTCTTTCTTAGGAAGTTCTTTGATGACTTGTTGGATTTCATTTTCTGATATGGGATTATTTTAGGATTCTATTTCTTCTTCTGTTAGTCTAGGCAGTTTGTATTTTTGTATATATTCATCCATGTCACCTAAATTGTTGTATTTATTGCCATATAATTGGGCAAAGTAATTTTTAATGATTGCCTTAATTTCCTCCTCATTGGAGGTGCTGTCCCCCTTTTCATCTTTGATGCTGTTAATTTGCTTTTCTTCCTTTTTTTAAATTAGATTGACCAGTATTTTGTTTATTTTGTTTGTTTTTTCAAAGTACCAGCTTCTTGTCTTATTTATTAAATCAATAGTTCTATCACTTTCGATTTTATTAATTTCTCCCTTAATTTTTAGGATTTCTAGTTTGGTTTTCTGCTGGGGGTTTTTAATTTGATCTCTTTCAAGTTTTTTCATTTGCATTTCCAATTGATTGATCTCTGCTCTCCCTTGTTTGTTAATATGAGCTTTCAGGGATATGAATTTGCCTCTGATTACCGCTTTGGCTGCATCCCAAAAGGTTTGAAAGGATGTTTCGCCATTGTCATTTTCCTTGATGAAATTATTAATTGTTTCTATGATTTCTTCTTTAGCTAAACGGTTTTGGAGTATCATATTGTTTAATTTCCAATTGGTTTTAGATTTGGTTTTCCATGTACCATTACTAATCATTATTTTTATTGCCTTGTGATCTGAGAAGGCTGCATTCATTATTTCTGCTTTTTTGCATTTGTGTGCTATGTTTCTGTGACCTAATGTATGGTCAATTTTTGTGAATGTGCCATGTGGTGCTGAGAAGAAGGTGTATTCCTTTTTATCCCTATTTATTTTTCTCCATATGTCTATTAATTCTAATTTTTCTAAGATTTCATTCACTTCTTTTACCTCTTTCTTATTTATTTTTTGATTTGATTTATCTAAATTTGATAATGGTTGGTTTAAGTCTCCCACTAGTATGGGTTTATTGTCTATTTCTTCCTTCAATTCTCCTAGTTTCTCCATTAGAAATTTGGGTGCTATATTATTTGGTGCATACATGTTGATTGATGATATTTCCTCATTGTCTAGAGTCCCTTTTAACAAAATATAATTACCTTCCCTATCCCTTTTGATCAGGTCTATTTTTGCATTGGCTTTATCAGATATCATGATTACCACTCCTGCCTTCTTTCTATCAGTTGAGGCCCAGAAGGTCTTACTCCATCCTTTAATTCTGACCTTGTGGGTGTCAACCCGCCTCATGTGTGTTTCTTGAAGACAACATATGGTAAGGTTTTGGATTCTAATCCATTCAGCTATTCGTCTACGTTTTATGGGTGAGTTCATCCCATTCACGTTCAAAGTTATGATTGTCATTTGTGGACTCCCTGGCATTTTGATTGCCTTCCCTAATTCTAACCTTTTCTTCTTCGGCTCTACCTTTTAGTCCAGTGATTTACTTTGAATCAGTCCCCCTTGTCCCCTCCCTTGATGTTTCCCTTTTTAGGCCCTCCCTTTTTGTTCCCTCCCCCTCCCCCCTCTCTTTCCCTCCCTTTTTGTTCTCCCTCTCCCCCTCCCCCCCTTGGTTTTCCCTTCTCCTTACCCTTGTTGGGTAAGATAGAATTCAAGATCCCAATGGATCTGGATGTTTTTCCCTCTCAGAGTTGATTTCCCTGAGATTGAGGTTTAAGTAACCCCCCCCCCTCTCTTCCTCTCCTTCTTATAGGAGTTTTCTTCCCCTCCCCTTCCCCTGTGAATCTTTGTGTGAGAACCATTATTCTATTTGGTCTTTCTTTACCCCCTATTTATACATTACATTTTCCCCACATATTAATATACATAGGTTGATATAAATGTAGTCCTTATAGAAGAGAGTTTGAGTAAAAGAAGATAACATTTTTCCCCTTTCCTTAATATTTACCTTTTCAGGTATTCCTTGCTCTTTGATTTTCGGTATCAAACTTTCCACAGAGCTCTGGT